>NW_027362765.1:237290628-237383128 GCF_046119375.1 Phyllobates terribilis
AAAGTATACAAGCCGTCCCACCAGCGGCAAGGTGACCCTAAATTGGGACGGTACCTATACTGCCTATATTAAAAACCTTACTGTATATCAAAGTTGAAGTAATGCATATAAAAGGGTAGACAAATAGGACCGGGTCCCAACTCCAGACCACCTAGGCCCGTGGTAAGCTACATATATACCAATCAGCTCAACAAAGGGGATGCCACACCCTTAAATTGCACAGAATGCAAACAAGACAAAAAACCAAGCAATGTGAACTGAGGTCTAAGATGGTAGACATGCAAGAAATAGGAGCATGTTCACACTAGCAAAAAGAAGCAAAACCTACAAAAGACAAAAATATATCTCATACCCTACCATCATTATATATAAATGTAAAGCAAAGTTGCATAATAAATATAGGGTACTTAGTGAACTATTTTTGATCAAAAAAAGTATACAAGCCGTCCCACCAGCGGCAAGGTGACCCTAAATTGGGACGGTACCTATACTGCCTATATTAAAAACCTTACTGTATATCAAAGTTGAAGTAATGCATATAAAAGGGTAGACAAATAGGACCGGGTCCCAACTCCAGACCACCTAGGCCCGTGGTAAGCTACATATATACCAATCAGCTCAACAAAGGGGATGCCACACCCTTAAATTGCACAGAATGCAAACAAGACAAAAAACCAAGCAATGTGAACTGAGGTCTAAGATGGTAGACATGCAAGAAATAGGAGCATGTTCACACTAGCAAAAAGAAGCAAAACCTACAAAAGACAAAAATATATCTCATACCCTACCATCATTATATATAAATGTAAAGCAAAGTTGCGTAATAAATATAGGGTACTTAGTGAACTATTTTTGATCAAAAAAAGTATACAAGCCGTCCCACCAGCGGCAAGGTGACCCTAAATTGGGACGGTACCTATACTGCCTATATTAAAAACCTTACTGTATATCAAAGTTGAAGTAATGCATATAAAAGGGTAGACAAATAGGACCGGGTCCCAACTCCAGACCACCTAGGCCCGTGGTAAGCTACATATATACCAATCAGCTCAACAAAGGGGATGCCACACCCTTAAATTGCACAGAATGCAAACAAGACAAAAAACCAAGCAATGTGAACTGAGGTCTAAGATGGTAGACATGCAAGAAATAGGAGCATGTTCACACTAGCAAAAAGAAGCAAAACCTACAAAAGACAAAAATATATCTCATACCCTACCATCATTATATATAAATTTAAAGCAAGGTTGCATAATAAATATAGGGTACTTAGTGAACTATTTTTGATCAAAAAAAGTATACAAGCCGTCCCACCAGCGGCAAGGTGACCCTAAATTGGGACGGTACCTATACTGCCTATATTAAAAACCTTACTGTATATCAAAGTTGAAGTAATGCATATAAAAGGGTAGACAAATAGGACCGGGTCCCAACTCCAGACCACCTAGGCCCGTGGTGTCAACCCAGATAACCCCTTACGAACTGCCCCCTTCTGCTTGCTACAAAACATGACAAACAGCATAGCCCTGCAGGATAAAGGGCAGGGAAGGCCCAAAAGGATGGGAAGCGAAAGAAAAGCAGCAAGTGCCCAATGTTTTCGCAAGTGTCTGCAAAGTCAATGAGGGAAGAGATGCGTTGCAATGGTCAGCAAATGAGAAAAAGAGCTGTGCTGCATTGGCCAGGAATCAAACCCAGGCCTCCCACGTGGCAGGCAAGAATTCTACCACCGAACCACCAATGCTTGGATGAGTCCTTCATGTCAGTGGTGCCTGCCAGATCCAGGTCCCAAGATCAGACTGCCACCATCGCCCGACCTGACCACATGAAGCTCTTGCGGTGCGGTGTGGTGCGGTGCGGTGCGGTGCGGTGTGGTGCGGTGTGGTGCAGTGCGGTGCGTGATTGTGTGTCTGCAGCCTGGCTAGCTCAGTCGGTAGAGCATGAGACTCTTAATCTCAGGGTCGTGGGTTCGAGCCCCACGTTGGGCGGTTGCTTATTGCTGCCTTTTACTACTTATGCTAACCACTGTCAACCCAGATAACCCCTTACGAACTGCTCCCTTCTGCTTGCTACAAAACATGACAAACAGCATAGCCCTGCAGGATAAAGGGCAGGGTAGGCCCAAAAGGATGGGAAGCGAAAGAAAAGCAGCAAGTGCCCAATGTTTTCGCAAGTGTCTGCAAAGTCAATGAGGGAAGAGATGCGCTGCAATGGTCAGCAAATGAGAAAAGGAGCTGTGCTGCATACATTACATTACATTAAAAGAACATAGTAACATAAAAAACGGAAAAAAACTGAATAAGGACAACAGCATAAACAAGCTCGTAGCCCATGACATATGAGTAAAGACATATGAATATGGAATAAAATAAAATAAAATAATTGCAGTCAAATAATCCTATAAAGGAATAGTAGGTCTCTTAAAGCTTAGTGACATAAAAAAGTTAGAGGTTGATAAACACTCTCGACCAAGGGAGTACTTTATTCGCAGAAGGGTGGAGGGAGTGGATGGGTGTAAACAAAAGGGAAAAGGGATAAGAATAGGGACTAAGAATAGAAAGAATATCATATTAGGAGATTGATATGGTTTTCTAGGGGGGGGGGGCAAGGAAAGAATTAAACCTCCTGGCTCCGTTGGCTCCAAACTTTAGAAAATTTGGGATGGGTATAGGTTTCCCAGCTGGTGAGTTCCTCTAAGCGTCTAATCATGTTTACTTTATTTATCCATTCGGAGTGAGTAGGGGGAGATTCTTGTTTCCAATGTAGAGCGATCAGTTGTTTTGCAGAATCCAACAACAAGGGGATCAAGTCATGTTTTTTTGGCTTATAATTATCTGTTATAGAATTTCTTTAGGGGATAATGATTGTCTTATCAGTAGTGTTGAGCGAGCACTAAAATGCTCGGGTGCTCGAAGCTCGGGCCGAGCTCACTGTGATACTCGGGTGCTCGACCCGAGCAACGAGCCCAATGTTAGTCTATGGGAGACCCAAACATTTTTGCGGCGGCTCCCCCGGCAGTCTGTAGAAAGCCTAAAAAGTGCCCAAAACGATAGTGACAGTGCTCAAATGACATGGGGACAGCATGGGGATCGCCCCTGGAAGCATTTCTGACCCCCAGGTCACTGCTGTCAACAATGAGGTATTAAGCCACTTTTACAGGCTCACAATAAAACGTTCAAAAACGAAAGTGAAAGTGCTTTCCTGTGAAATATGTTAACCCCTTAACGACCATGGGTCTTTCTGTTTTTGTGTTTTCCTTTTTTGCTCCCCTTCTTCCCAGAGCCAGAACTTTTTTAATTTTCGTTCAATATGGCCATGTGAGGGCTTATTTTTTGCGGGACGAGTTGTACTTTTAAACACCATCACTGGTTTTACCATATCGTGTGCTGGAAAATGGGAAAAAAATTCCAAGTGCAGTGAAACTGCAAAAAAAATGCAATTCCACAGTTGTTTTTTGGGTCCTTTTTTTACCACGTTCACAGATTGCTAAAACTGACCTGCCATCATTATTTTCCAGGTCGTTACGAGTTCATAGACACCAAACATGTATAGGTTCTTTTTTATTTAAGTGGTGAAAAAAAAATCCAAAGCTTGCTAAAAAAAACAAAAAAAATGGCGCCATTTTCCGAGACCCTTAGCTTCTCCATTTTTCGGGATCTGGGGCCAGGTGAGGGCTTATTTTTTGCGTGCCGGGCTGACGTTTTTATTGATACCATTTTGGGGTAGATCCGATGTTTTTTCGCCCGTTATTGCATTTTATTGCAAAGTTGTAGCGACCAAAAAAACTTAATTCTGGCGTTTAAAATTTTTTTCTCGTTACGCCGTTTACTGATTGTATTAATTCTTCTTTTATATTGATAGATCGGGCGATTCTGAACGCGGCGATACCAAATATGTGTATGTGGTTTTTTTTTTATATATATATATTTTATTTGAATGGGGCGAAAGGGGGGTGACTTAAACTTTTATATATTTTTTATTTTTTTTATTTTTTTAAAAACTTTTTTTTACACTTTCTGCTTGCTTCTATAGTCTACAGAGGAGGCTAGAAGAAGCAGTTGTCTGATTGCTTCTACTGCATACAAGCGATGAGCAGATCGCTTGTATGCAGGAGAAATGCTCACTTGCTATGAGCGCTGTCCACTAGGTGGCGCTCATAGCAATTGAGACATGACAACCACAGGCGTCTGCTGCAGACCCTGAGTTGTCATGCCCACCCATTGGTGACCCGCGATCATGTGACAGGGTCACTGATGGGCGGGGCTTAGGACTCCCGGAAGCGCGAGTTAAATGCCACTGTCAGAGATTTAACATGTTAACAGCCGCGGGTGGATTGCGATTCCAATAATCAGCTGACATGTGCTCGCTTCAGTGCGGGCTCACCGCAGGAGCCCCCGCTGAACAGGCCTTCCCGACCTGGTGCGTACTATTACTGACCAGGTCGGAAAGGGGTTAAGGAACATCCTTTCCAGGGTAAAGACTTGTGTATAAGGTAAAATAAATAACCAAAAACAAAAATACTCCTCCACACCTTGGGCTATGTTCACAAGTAGCATTTTTTATGCGTTTTTGCACGTTTGTATTGCTTTCAACTGTGACAAATGCATTCACCGGGAAATGTCATTTTAACATTTTACAACCTTATCTGGCCATGTGTTGTGTGACACATGCATACAGTGCTAAAAAGACATGGGAACAGCATGGGGAAGACCCCTGGAAGCATCTCTGACACCCAGGTCACTGCCTAAAAGTGTGCCCATCAGAAGTGATCCTTGCCGCATCAGAAGATGCAGACTTGCAACTATCCCCGTGCAAGTCCTTGTCCCAGGGCAGTGTTCAATTGTACCTCCCCCATAACTTGCAATACAAGCGCAAGTATGCAGCCAGCCA
Organism: Phyllobates terribilis; assembly: GCF_046119375.1. Lineage (NCBI taxonomy): Eukaryota > Metazoa > Chordata > Amphibia > Anura > Dendrobatidae > Phyllobates > Phyllobates terribilis. The sequence goes on from NW_027362765.1 coordinate 237,295,516, forward strand.
CCCACCCACCCCCAGGCTGCAATACCATACTGCTAGCTTGCTTGCACTTGAAATTGGGCCTTTTAGGCATGTGGAGGTGGAATCTGGCCACCACGTCATGGCTGCATGGGTAGCCTGGTATTCATACTCAGTCCCCAGCCGCCCGGCGGCCGGGTGTCCATACTCAGTCCCCAGCCGCCCCGCGGCCGGGTGCCCACACACAGTCTCCAGCCGCGTGGGGGTGGCCGGGTGTCCATAAACGGTCCCCAGCCGCCCCTATTTGCCCCGGTGCGCCTTATACACAAGCGCGCATACCAAAACATTACCTGTGCCCTCCCCAGTGCATTTAGTGGGAAGGACAGCCTAACCACAAACACGTGGACAAGTGAATGTGGCCAGGAATGGTCCATCTCACTGACGCCTTCACACTGGGTTAATATTGTGGAAGCCGGGACACAGTTGGACACTGGGATGCAACACGTCCTCCAGACATAGAGGATTGCGGGTCATGGGTCAATCAGGCTTCAACACAACGTTCAGAAGGTAGACAGCAGCAGTGGTCGGCCTCCTACACAACGAGTAAATTATTCATGATCATGAGGCCATCCACCTCCTTAGCTTTCTGTTCCTTGGAATGCAAGCGCATGTATGTAGTAGCAGCTAGGCCTGAGGTGGTCAGCGTTTTGGCGCATATTCTACCTCCTTCGAGGATTGCTGGATGTTTTCCTGCTACTATCCCAGTTCTATGACTCCCGTTAAAACAAAGCTTCAGGTGATGAATGATGGATGAGGTGGTGGCAAAGGAGAAAGAGCAGGAGGAACAGGGACCATTCACATCAATATCAGGCCAGCCAACCAAACATGTCTTGTAGGATATGTTTCTGTACCAAAAGGAGCGGTTCAGCTACACAGTTATAAGGCATACAGTGAATGCAATGCCTACCAAAAATTTCGAGGCACTCCAATGCCCCTTGGAAGTGACATGGAGGTCAGAGGGCCTTAACTAAACCGTTTTTTCCATTTATAGCAACTGGGTCTCCTGTACACTGTTGGCCTAAGCAGGGAATGGAAGGCTTTCCAAAAATTATTAGGCACTGCAATGCCCCTTGAAACAGACGTGGATTACAGCGTATTAAAAACCTTCTACCCATTATTGGGGAGTGGGTCTCCCTTAGTGTTCGCCTATGCATTGAAAAGCAAAAGCTGACAATAATTAGGAGGAAATGCAATGCCCGTTGCAAGAGTCGTGGAGGTTAGAGGTAATTAAAAACAACATGTCAATGCCCCTTGGAAGAGCTGTGGAGTTGAGAGTGGTTTAACAAGATGGTTTCAATGCCCCTTAGAAGAGACGTGGAGCTCAGAGTGTTATAACAAGACAGTTTTAATGCCCCTTGGAAGAGATGTGGAGGTCACAGTAACTTAACAAGATGGTTTTAATGCCCCTTGGAAGAGACGTGGAGTTCAGAGTGGTTTAACAAGACAGTTTTAATGCCCCTTGGAAGAGTGGTGGAGGTTACAGTGGAATAAAAAGACAATATCAATGCCCCGTGGAAGAGACGTGGAGGTCACAGTAGCTTAACAAGACGGTTTTAATGCCCCTTGGAAGAGTGGTGGAGGTCGCAGTGGAATAAAAAGACAATATCAATGCCCCTTGGAAGAGTGGTGGAGGTTGCAGTGGAATAAAAAGACAATGTCAACGCCCTGTGGAAGAGACGTGGAGGTCACAGTAGCTTAACAAGACGCTTTTAATGCCCCTTGGAAGAGTGGTGGAGGTCGCAGTGGAATAAAAAGACAATATTAACGACCCTTGAAAGAGACGTGGAGGTCACAGTAGCTTAACAAGATGATTTTAATGCCCCTTACAAGAGCCATGCAGTACAGCATATTAAAAACATTATTCCCATTATTGGGGAGTGGGTCTCCCATAGTCTTTGCCTATGCCTTCCAAGCAAAAGCTGCCAAAAATTAGGAAGGGGGAACTTGCAATGTCCCTTACAAGAACCATGCAGTACAGCATATTAAAAACATTATTCCCATTATTGGGGAGTGGGTCTCCCATAGTCTTTGCCTATGCCTTCCAAGCAAAAGCTGCCAAAAATTAGGACAGAGGAACTTGCAATGCTGGCAACATGGACCACGGTCACCCTGGTGGTATAGTGGTCGTGGAGGCTGAGGATAAGGAGAAGAGCAAAAAACAGCCGAAATGAGGAAGCGTATACCCATGTGTGGGTGTGAAGCGATGCATGGGAATACACCTCCCGAAATAACACAGTGGATTTGACTTTATGTTACTCTGCTGTCATTTGGTGGTGATGAGAAGTCTGGCCCAATCCAGCCCTTGTTCATTTTGATAAGGGTCAGCTTGTCAGCATTGTCAGTTAACAGGCAAGTGCGCTTATCAGTTATAATTCCCCCAGCGGCACTAAAAACACGCTCCGATAACACGCTAGCGGCAGGGCAGGCCAGGACCTCCAAGGCATACAGAGTGAGTTCATTCCAAGTGTCCAGCTTGGATACCCAATAATTAAAAGGCACAGAGGAATCACGGAGGACGCTGGTACTCCCTCACCATCTTTTGAAACTTTCCACTCCTTGTGAGAGTACCCTGCGCCTCAGGGCCTGTAAGCTGGGCAGGTCTCAGAAAACTGTCCTAGAACATTGATAGTGTTCCCCTACCTCTGCTGGATTGGAGTTGCGTCTCTCTCGCCTGTATGCCTTAGTTGGGCAGCGAACTGTGACCTCTGCCGCTACCGTGTTCAGATGGGAATTTTTTTAATAGTTCTGCAGCAAGGGCCTTCTTGTACTGCCCCATTTTTGTAGACCTCTCCAACTCAGGAATAAGAGAGTGAAAGTTCTCCTTGTAGAGGGGGTCTAAAAGTGTCATCAACCAGTAATGACTGTCACCCAACATTTTGACAATGCGAGGATCACGGTTAAGGCAGCGTAACATAAAGTCAGCCATGGGTGCCAGACTGGTAACGGGCAAGACTTCCGTGTCCTCACCAACATGACGACTGATAGTGTTGAGCGATCACTAAAATGCTCGGTTGCTCAAAGCTCGGGCCGAGCTTACCGTGATACTCGGGTGCTCGACCCGAGCAACGAACCCAATGTTAGCCTATGAGAGACCCGAGCATTTTTGCGGCAGCACCCCCGGCAGTCTGTAGAAAGCCTAAAAAGTGCCCAAAACGATAGTGACAGTGCTCAAAAGACATGGGGGCAGCATGGGGATCGCCCCTGGAAGCATTTCTGACCCCCAGGTCACTGCTGTCAACAACGTGGTCAGAGGTATTAAGCCACTTTTGCGGGCTCACAATAAAACGTTCAAAAACGAAACTGAAACGGTTTTCCTGTGAAATATGTTAAGGAATTTCCTTTCCAGGGTAAAAACTTGTGTATAAGGTAAAATAAATAACCAAAAACAAAAATACTCCTCCACACCTTGGGCTATGTTCACAAGTAGCATTTTTCATGCGTTTTTGCACTTTTGTATTGCTTTCAACCGTGACAAATGCGTTCACCGGGAAATGTAATTTTAACATTTTACAACCTTATCTGGCCATGTGCTGTGTGACACATGCATACAGTGCTGAAAAGACAAGGGATCAGCATGGGGAAGACCCCTGGAAGCATCTCTGACCCCCAGGTCACTGTCTAAAAGTGTGCCCATCAGAAGTGATCCTTGCCGCATCAGAAGATGCAGACTTGCAACTATCCCCGTGCAAGTCCTTGTCTCAGGGCAGTGTTCAATTGTACCTCCCCAATTCCTTGCAATGCAAGCGAAAATATGCAGCCAACCACCCACCCACCCGCAGGCTGCAATACCATACTGCTAGCTTTCACTTGAAATGGGGCCTTTTAGTTTGGAGGAGGCCGAAGCTGGCCACTACCTCATGGCCGCTTCGGCAGCGAGGTATCCATACTCTGTCCCCAGCCGCCCGGCGGCCGGGTGTCCACGCTCGGTCCCCAGCTGCCAGGTGGCGGCCAGGTGTCCATACTCGGTCCCCAGCCATCCTGATTTCTCCTGTCACCTTCCCCCACACTTTTCTTAGCCTGGCCTGCTTTAGGGCAGCATTGGACGAGCCCACCAGAGAACCAGACTCCTCCGGTGGGCCCTGGCTTCTCCATCAGGGGAGTTGAGAGTGCCTAGGTGAGGAGCATGATGATGATGATAGAAGTTAGCATCTGCTTTGTTTTCTTGGAATGCAAGCGCATGTATGTAGTAGCGGCTAGGCCTGAGGTGGTCCGCGTTTTGGCGCATATCCTACCTCCTCCGAGGATTGCTGGATGTTTTCCTGCTACTATCCCAGTTCTATGACTCCCGTTAAAACAAAGCTTCAGGTGATAAATGATGGATGAGGTGGTGGCAAAGGAGAAAGAGCAGGAGGAACAGGGACCATTCACATCAATATCAGGCCAGTCAACCAGATATGTCTTGTAGGATATGTTTCTGTAACAAAAGGGGCGGTTCGGCTACACAGTTATAGGGCATACAGTGAGTGCAATGCCTACCAAAAATTTCCAGCCACTTCAATGCCCCTTGGATATGACATGGAGGTCAGAGGGCGTTAACTAAACGTTTTTTTTTCGATTTATAGCAACTGGGTCTCCCGTGCACTGTTGGCCTAAGCAGTGAAAGGAAGGCTTTCCAAAAATTATGAGGAATTGCAATGCCCCTTAGAAGAGCCATGTGTGGCACCCCATGGGTCTGGTCACCACAGTAATAGAGATATTACGTCGGAGAGCAAGTGGGAGGTTTCCTGGTCAGGATCCCTTAAACATGCAACATCCTCCTGCCCCAGTCCTGGGAGGGGAGAATTCTGCCCTTATAAACTGGATCTGGGGCGTGGTTGAGTGAGTCAGAGAACAGTCAGAGTCAGAGTGAGAGCAAGGGAAAGTAACAGCAAGGAGCTCTGTAGGAGCTAGGAGCTAAAGACCAGGGGCTGGAAGCTGAGCAGAGCTCGCCCTGGCAGAAGACAATAGGAACCGGACACAGGAGTCTGAAGCTGTGAGGACTTATATATCCAGCAGCAGAAACCAGCCGGCAGGGGATTTCAGGTCCTCTGGCCATAGAAGCCCGGAGGCTCAGTCACAAGCAAGGGACCAGCACCGCCGTCGTGGAGCGGAGCCTAACAGAAGGCCCCAAGTCACCAGCCATACGGGTGAGCACTACACGGTACACTCTGGGACGTGGGCTACTTCTATCCGCTTACAGCAAGGTAGCCAGGAAGAGTGCAGACAGACGGGGAGGCCTACAACTCCACCTGGCCAGGGGAACTCCTGCTTGCTCACAGACTGACCAGGCCTCTTATGCTAGCCAGTACTCCCGGGAGGGTCTACCTTATAATCATCAATAAAGACCCTGAACTGCACTGCAAAGACTCTGAGTCGTTCCTGCTGCGCTCGTGCACCATCACCCCCATCATCCACACTCACTGCCCTGAGGCTATACTCCTCCCAAGGGGAGTTATCCCATTCTATGCTGCGCACACAACACCAGCCTCAGCGGTCTGCCTTGCAGCGGTGGTACTCCCTGACCGCAATCCACGGGTGGCGCAGTTGGACAATTCACCTCAAAACCTAAGAAAGACTGCCACTGGTTTGACCAGCCTGAGCCACGGGACCGGGTCACCGCCACGGAGACTACAGACCCCAGAGACCCGGCACCGGGTATCCCACACACGTGTACACACGGCCCAGGGGGCGCGTCACATGCAGTACAGCATATTACAAACATAAGTCCCATTATTGGGGAGTGGGTGTCCCATAGTATTTTCTTATGCCTTGCAAGCAAAAGCTGCCAAAAATTAGGACGGAGCAACTTGCAATGCCCCTTACAAGAGCCATGCAGTACAGCACATTACAAACATAAGTCCCATTATTGGGGAGTGGGTCTCCCATAGTATTTGCTTATGCCTTGCAAGCAAAAGCTGCCAAAAATTAGGACGGAGCAACTTGCAATGCCCCTTACAAGAGCCATGCAGTACAGCATATTACAAACATAAGTCCCATTATTGGGGAGTGGGTCTCCCATAGTATTTGCTTATGCTTTCCCAGCAAAAGCTGCCAAAAATTAGGACGGAGCAACTTGCCATGCCCCTTACAAGAGCCATGCAGTACAGCATATTACAAACATAAGTTCCATTATTGGGGAGTGGGTCTCCCATAGTATTTGCTTATGCTTTCCCAGCAAAAGCTGCCAAAAATTAGGACGGAGCAACTTGCAATGCCCCTTACAAGAGCCATGCAGTACAGCATATTACAAACATAAGTCCCATTATTGGGGAGTGGGTGTCCCATAGTATTTGCTTATGCCTTGCAAGCAAAAGCTGCCAAAAATTAGGACGGAGCAACTTGCAATGCCCCTTACAAGAGCCATGCAGCACAGCATATTACAAACATAAGTCCCATTATTGGGGAGTGGGTCTCCCATAGTATTTGCTTATGCTTTCCCAGCAAAAGCTGCCAAAAATTAGGATGGAGCAACTTGCAATGCCCCTTACAAGAGCCATGCAGTACAGCATATTACAAACATAGGTCCCATTATTGGGGAGTGGGTGTCCCATGGTATTTGCTTATGCTTTCCCAGCAAAAGCTGCCAAAAATTAGGACGGAGGAACTTGCAATGCTGGCACCCTGGTGGTATAGTGGTGGTGGAGGCTGAGGATAAGGAGAAGAAGATTAAACAGCCGAAAAGTGGAAGCGTATACCCATGTGTTGGTGTGAAGCGGTGCATGTGAATACACCTCCCGAAATAACACAGTGGATTTAACTTTATTTTACTCTGCGGTCATTTGGTGGTGATGAGAAGTCTGGCCCAATCCAGCCCTTGTTCATTTTGATAAGGGTCAGCTTGTCAGCATTGTCAGTTGACAGGCGAGTGCGCTTATCAGTTATAATTCCCCCAGCGGCACTAAAAACACGCTCCGATAACACGCTAGCGGCAGGGCAGGCCAGGACCTCCAAGGCGTACAGAGCGAGTTCATTCCAAGTGTCCAGATTGGATACCCAATAATTAAAAGGCACAGAGGAATCACGGAGGACGCTGGTACGATCGGCAAGGTACTCCCTCACCATCTTTTGAAACTTTCCACTCCTTGTGAGAGTACCCCGCGCCTCAGGGCCTATAAGCTGGGCGGGTGTCAGAAAACTGTCCCAGAACATTGACAGTGTTCCCCTGCCTCTGCTGGATTGGAGTTGCATCTCTCTCGCCTGTATGCCTTGGTTGGGCAGCGAACTGTGACCTCTGCCGCTAGCGTGTTCAGATGGGAATTTTTTTAAGAGTTCTGCAGCAAGGGCCTTCTGGTATTGCCCCATTTTTGTAGATCTCTCCACCTCAGGATTAAAAGAGTGAAAGTTCTCCTTGTAGCGGGGGTCTACAAGTGTCATCAACCAGTAATGACTGTCACCCAACATTTTGACAACGCGAGGGTCACGGTTAAGGCAGCGTAACATAAAGTCAGCCATGCGTGCCAGACTGGTAACGAGCAAGATTTCCGTGTCCTCACCAAGATGACGACTGACCATGCTCTCCTCCTCCTCCTCCTCTTCCTCCTCCCCTCTGTCCTCAGGCCACCCACGCTGAACCGACGGTATGACACTTGTACAGGTACTACCGTCTACAACACATGATAGCAGCTCCTGTTCTTCCTCCTCCTCCTCCTCCTCTCCCTCATTGTCCCCCAATGCACATTGGGATGAGATGAGGCTGGGCTGTGTGTAATCGCCCGCTACGGCTTCTTGATCCATCTCATCATACTCTGGCTGCAATGCCTCCTCTTTAATTCTCTGCAGAGAGCGTTGCAAAAGACAGACAAGTGGGATGCTGACACTAATGATGGCGTCATCGCCACTCACCATCTTGGTGGCCTCCTCAAAGTTTGTCAGGATGGTACATATGTCAGACATCCAGGTCCACTCCTGAGGTCTTATGTGTGGAGTCTGACCTGAATATCGACGGCCTTGTTGCAGCTGGTACTCCACAACTGCTCTCTTCTGCTAACAAATCCTTTGCAACATGTGGAGGGTAGAGTTCCAACGTGTGGGGACATCACACACCAGTCGGTGTGCCGGAAGCTGCAAATGCTGCTGCAACACAGCAAGGGCGTCGGAAGCTGTAGCCGACTTGCGAAAATGAGCTGACAGGCGGCGTACTTTCACGAGCAGATCTGGCAACTCGGGGTACGATTTAAGAAACTGCTGAACCACGAGGTTAAGCACATGAGCCAGGCATGGTACGTGTGTGATCTCACCTCGCCTCAGAGCCGCCACCAGGTTACGGCCATTGTCACACACGACCATGCCGGAATGTAGGTTCAGCGGTCTCAGCCACAGATCTGCCTGCACTTTCACAGCTGTCCACAACTCACAAGCAGTGTGAGGTTTATCACCTAAGCTTATGAGTTTCAGCACAGCCTGTTGCCACTTGGCGGAGGCAGTGCTGCAATACTTGCAGCTTGTAACTGATGTGGTGATATCTGAGATGGAGGCTGAACATGAGGAGGAGGAGGAGGAGGATGCGCAGGAGCTGTACACTGTGGGGGCAACTCTGACTGACATAGGGCCCGCAATCCTCGGTGTGGGGAGGATGTGTTCCGTCCCAAGGTCAGACTGGGTCCCGGCTTCCACTATGTTTACCCAGTGTGCCGTCAGAGAGATGTACCGTCCCTGGCCACAAGCACTTGTCCACGTGTCCGTTGTCAGGTGGACTCTCCCTGTAACTGCGTTGTTGAGGGCACGGCAGATGCTTTGGGACTAGAGATGAGCGTTGTTCTACTTGAACTGTTCGCCAATCTCAAATTCGAGCTGTTTTGGGCGGTGTTCGAGCCGTTCGGCGAACACGAACAATTTGAGAAAAATTCGGCTGTTCGAGGTTATGTTCGATAACTGTTCGTGCACCAAAATCATAACTGGATTTTTTCTCAGTAATGATGAAAATTAATGTTAATACGCAGTTTGAGTGTACAGCGGGGTGGGGGGAGGGGCAGGGGATGGATCTCTGCAGGAACAATGAAGATCTCCATTTTTTTTGCTCTTTCCCGCATTTGCAGTGGGGAGGTGCAATCTGTCAGCCTATCAGCAGCGCACACACGGAGCGAAGTGCTTTTTTTCACACAAGCAAGGGCATGTGTCATTGGCAGTGTATGTCACATGTCCTTGCCCTATAAGACCAAGCCATTTTCCCCGTCGCCACCATTTTCTCACTGCTGCAGCTGCGTGTTAGACGGCACCGCTGTTGCTGTGTGCGCCATACCTTGTTAATTTCAAGCCAATTTTCGCACAAATATACAGATAGCTTGGGAGTAGGGAATAGTTGTGATTGCAGTCCTTTTAAGGACTAGGTTACAGCATTTCCTACGACTTTTATCAGGGAGGTCTGTGCTCTTAAATAGATAGGTTGTGGGAGTAAAGACTAATTGTAATTGGAGTCCTTTTCAGGACTAGGTTACATCAGTTCCTATCAGTTTTTGCCAGGCAGGTCTGTGCCAGTGCTGTGCAAGTTTTTTTCACAGCATTTGGCTGAATCTAGCAAAGCTAATCCTTTTTGGCCTATTGCAGAGTGTGTTAGTCAGTGGAGTAGCCTATCTGTGTTGCAAGATATAACACCTGTGTATAGAATACCAATTTTTTTACTGCACCTAGTGAAGTAAAATCTTTTGGGCATAGCATCATTCTATTAGTCCATCTATACTGACCTCCATCAGGTTGCAAACTGAATATAATTTTTTTCTGCATCTAGCTCTGAAAAAATAGTTGGGCTTCTAGCAGTGTGTGGGACTTCGTCTATTAGTCCATCTATACTGACCTCCATCAGGTTGCAAATTAAAAATAATTTTTTTCTGCATCTAGCTCTGAAAAAATATTTGGGCTTCTAGCAGTGTGTGGGACTTGGTCTATTAGTCCATCTATACTGACCTCCATCAGGTTGCAAATTAAAAATATTTTTTTTCTTCATTTAGCTCTGAAAAAATATTTGGGCTTCTAGCAGTGTGTGGGACTTGTTCTATTAGTCCTTCTATACTGACCTCCAGCAGGTTGCAAATTGAATATAATTTTTTTCTGCATCTAGCTCTGAAAAAATAGTTGGGCTTCTAGCGGTGTGTGGGACTTGGTCTATTAGTCCATCTATACTGACCTCCATCAGGTTGCAAATTAAAAATAATTTTTTTCTGCATCTAGCTCTGAAAAAATAGTTGGGCTTCTAGCGGTGTGTGGGACTTGGTCTATTAGTCCATCTATACTGACCTCCATCAGGTTGCAAATTAAAAATAATTTTTTTCTGCATCTAGCTCTGAAAAAATATTTGGGCTTCTAGCAGTGTGTGGGACTTGGTCTATTAGTCCATCTATACTGACCTCCATCAGGTTGCAAATTAAAAATATTTTTTTTCTGCATCTAGCTCTGAAAAAATATTTGGGCTTCTAGCAGTGTGTGGGACTTGGTCTATTAGTCCATCTATACTGACCTCCATCAGGTTGCAAATTAAAAATAATTTTTTTCTGCATCTAGCTCTGAAAAAATATTTGGGCTTCTAGCAGTGTGTGGGACTTGGTCTATTAGTCCATCTATAGTGACCTCCATCAGGTTCCAAATTAAAAATAATTTTTTTCTTCATTTAGCTCTGAAAAAATATTTGGGCTTCTAGCAGTGTGTGGGACTTGGTCTATTAGTCCATCTATACTGACCTCCATCAGGTTGCAAATTAAAAATATTTTTTTTCTGCATCTAGCTCTGAAAAAATATTTGGGCTTCTAGCAGTGTGTGGGACTTGGTCTATTAGTCCATCTATACTGACCTCCATCAGGTTGCAAATTAAAAATAATTTTTTTCTGCATCTAGCTCTGAAAAAATATTTGGGCTTCTAGCAGTGTGTGGGACTTGGTCTATTAGTCCATCTATACTGACCTCCATCAGATTGCAAATTAAAAATAATTTTTTTCTGCATCTAGCTCTGAAAAAATATTTGGGCTTCTAGCAGTGTGTGGGACTTGGTCTATTAGTCCATCTATACTGACCTCCATCAGGTTGCAAATTAAAAATAATTTTTTTCTGCATCTAGCTCTGAAAAAATATTTGGGCTTCTAGCAGTGTGTGGGACTTGGTCTATTAGTCGATCTATACTGACCTCCATCAGGTTGCAAATTAAAAATAATTTTTTTCTGCATCTAGCTCTGAAAAAATATTTGGGCTTCTAGCAGTGTGTGGGACTTGGTCTATTAGTCCATCTATACTGACCTCCATCAGGTTGCAAATTAAAAATAATTTTTTTCTGCATCTAGCTCTGAAAAAATATTTGGGCTTCTAGCAGTGTGTGGGACTTGGTCTATTAGTCCATCTATACTGACCTCCATCAGGTTGCAAATTAAAAATAATTTTTTTCTGCATCTAGCTCTGAAAAAATATTTGGGCTTCTAGCAGTGTGTGGGACTTGGTCTATTAGTCCATCTATACTGACCTCCATCAGGTTGCAAATTAAAAATAATTTTTTTCTTCATTTTGCTCTGAAAAAATATTTGGGCTTCTAGCAGTGTGTGGGACTTGTTCTATTAGTCCTTCTATACTGACCTCCAGCAGGTTGCAAATTGAATATAATTTTTTTCTGCATCTAGCTCTGAAAAAATAGTTGGGCTTATAGCGGTGTGTGGGACTTGGTCTATTAGTCCATCTATACTGACCTCCATCAGGTTGCAAATTCAAAATAATTTTTTTCTGCATCTAACCCAGCCAATAGTTTTGGCCTAATACCACAGTTTGGCCACTCAGCTCTGCTCGGTTACCATCCATTGTTTTTTTGTGCAAACAACTCCAGAGTTGTGAATTAGTTAACCACCAAAATGAGTGGAAAAAGGCCTGCTGCTGGTGGAAAGGGGAATAGGCGTGTTGGGAAGGGGAAAAAAGGTTGTGTCCGTGGGGTAGGTGTTAAAGCAACAGTAACATCTGCAGAAGAAAGACCATCTTCCAGCCAAACTAAAATGTCTACTTCTTTTAGCGGACAATGTGATAAGATCCCTTTCTTACGGCCACGCCAATCGCTACAAATTCCAGATGAGGCACAAAAACAGCAGGTGCTTCAACGGATATCAAGTGCTCCTTTAAGTGGGCTCTCCTCCACATCAACTTCAACATCACAAATACTCCAGTCCTCAAAGGTGTCACCCAAATCGCACTTGCTTCCTCACAGCTCCCAAATCTCCAGCTGCCCGTCTGAGTATGAGGTAGAACAGATGGTTGAGTCTGCAGAGCTGTTTACTCATACTATAGCCTGGGAATCAGAGGTCGACTCCAGCGCTTCTGTGAATCCAGACGAGGAAATGATCTGCACTGATGCCCAGAATCTTTATGAGTCGCATCCAGGACCAGACGCAGAAGGTTCTGACCATAATGTAGACCCTCATTCCCAAACTGTAACTCCTGTTGGTGGAGACAATGAGGAAGACGATGATAAGACTCAAATACCTGATTGGAGCGACAACTTTAGTTTTTTGTCAGGGCAGGAACAGGTTGGCTCTGAGGACGACGGGTGTGATAACGCACAGGGTGATGATGATGAGGTCGGAGATCCCACTTACTGTCAACCCACAGTCAGCCAAGAGATGAGGTCAGCAGAGGAGGTGGAGGAAGATGCTAGTGACGACGAGGTCAGGTTGCGCCTTCCTGGACAGAGACGTAGTACTGGAAGCACGTCAACAACTGCATCCTCAAACACAACTCTGCCTCTCACCACAAGTCGTGGTGGCTCTTCAGGTCGCATGGGTGCTAAGCCTTGCATAGCCTGGGCATTTTTTCAGATCGATAAAGATGACCCAACTCGTGTTATCTGTAACATTTGTCAGCAAAAGCTAAGTAGAGGCCAAAAAATACATAGTTTGAGTACTTCATGCATGAACCGGCACATGGACATGAAGCATAAGTTGCAGTGGGAAGCTCAGTGTGCTACAATGCGGCCTAGCCGGCCGGGCCAATCACCGTCTGCCATATCTTGTGCATCCGCGGCCTCTTCATCCTCTGTGACTGGGGGGACAGCAGTCACACCTGTTTTGGGGCGCAGACCTGCCACCTCTTTACCCGCAACAGCCAGCGTGATTGGCAGGTCATCATTTTCTTTGGAGGTGGTAACACCAGCTGGTGTTGAGCGCTGTCCGACATCGATAGCACCACCTTTAGATCAAGGCAACCTAACATGTCCGCCTGCATCTTCCTCACAGACCGGCAGTTTGCCAGGGACACCCTTATCAACCCCGTCTAAGCACAATAGCCAGCCCTCGGTCCCTCAGATGTGGACAAGTAAAAGACCATTTCCTCCTAGCCATGAGAAAGCTAAGAGGTTGAATTTCACCATCTGCAAGCTCTTGGCTACAGAAATGCTGCCTTTCCGCCTGGTGGACACAGAGGATTTTCGAGACCTTATGTCCGTCGCAGTGCCCCAGTACCAGATGCCCAGTCGGCACTACTTCTCAAAGAAAGGTGTGCCTGCGCTCCACCAGCATGTCGCACACAACATCACCGCTTCTTTGAGAAACTCTGTGTGTGACAGGGTGCAATTCACGACAGACACTTGGACGAGTAGGCATGGACAGGGGCGTTACATGTCGCTGACTGGGCACTGGGTAACTATGGTGACAGCAGGACAAGGGGCTGCTGTCCAAGTCTTGCCGTCCCCACGAGTTGTGCGTCAATCCTCTTTATGTCAAAGTTCCTCCACTGCTTCTGCCTCCTCAACCTCCTCTCGGTCTTCCACCTGCACCCAAAGCCTGTCTGGTCATGCCACAAGCTTTCTAACTGCGCAGAAGGGATCCTGCACACCTCCTTACTATGCTGGCAGTAGGGCTCAACGTCATCAGGCGGTTTTTACATTGAAATGTCTGGGAAATGTGAGTCACACAGCTGAGGAGTTGTGGTCAGCTCTGGAGAACCAATTTCATGAATGGTTGTCTCCACTGGACCTGAAACCAGGGAAGGCCGTGTGCGACAATGCTGCAAACCTGGGTGCGGCCCTTCGCCGGGGCAATGTCACACACGTGCCTTGTATGGCTCACGTGTTGAACCTGGTTGTCCAGCAATTTTTAGCCCACTATCCCAGACTAGATGGCCTTCTGCAGAGGGCACGGTCGCTGTGTGCTCACTTCCGCCGTTCGCATCCCGCAGCTCAGCGACTTACATCTCTACAGAAGTCGTTGGGCCTGCCACTTCACCGGCTAAAATGCGATGTGCCTACCCGGTGGAATTCAACTCTGCACATGTTGCAGCGACTGTGGCAGCACCGACAAGCCCTGGTGCAATACGTTCTGACGTATAGCCTGGGCCAACGAGATTCAGAGGTGGGGCAAATCACGCTGGAGGAGTGGTCTCAGATCAGGGACCTATGCACCCTTCTGCACAGTTTTGAAATGGCGACGAAGATGTTTAGTGGTGACGATGCCATTATCAGCATGACTATTCCGGTGATTTACATGCTGGAGCACATGTTAAACAGAATTCGGAGTCAGGTGGTGGCACAAGAGGAGGTGGAGGAAGTAGAGGAGGAGGAGTTGTATGCGGAAGGGCTAACATCTGCAAGGTCCAGACGGTCGGCAGCACCAAGCGGCAGGCATGTGAGGGTGGGGGAGATGGTTTTACCAGGGCACATGGTAGCAGCCAAACTAGTGAGGAAGGTGCAGGAGCCCAGGAAGAAGTGGAGGACGAACTGATGGAAGACTCATCAGATGAGGGAGACCTTGATCACATTTCTGTTGTGCGAGGTTGGGGGGAGAGGACAGAGGAAGGAAGCATGATTGTTACCTCGCCACCAACACAACAGGGACTTGGTGCTCCTGGATGCGCAACACACATGAGTGCCTTCTTGCTGCACTACCTGCAACATGACCCTCGAATTGTGAGAATTAGAAATAATCCTGACTACTGGGTTGCCACACTGTTAGATCCCCGGTACAAAAGTAAATTTGCAGAAATTATTCCTGCCATAGAAAGGGATGCACGCATGCAGGAGTATCAGCAGAGACTGTTGCAGAATCTTACATGTGCTTTTCCACAAAATACCAGTGGTGCACGTAGTGAATCTCACAGTTCCAACTTGCCAACCGTGGGACCGTCAAGTGTTCAGCACTCAAACCGTAACAGAACCACAGTATCTGCTGGTAACATCAATTTTGCGGAATCATTTCACCACTTTTTTAGCCCATCCTTTGCAAGGCCACAGGAGACAAGAAGTCTGACACATAGTCAACGCCTAGAGACGATGGTACAGGAGTATCTCCAAGTAAACATTGAAGCCACGACTGTGTCACTGGACCCTTGCTCTTTTTGGGCTTCCAATCTGGATAAATGGCCGGAGCTAGCCACTTACGCCTTGGAGATCTTGTCATGCCCCGCAGCCAGCGTTCTGTCTGAACGTGTGTTCAGCGCTGCTGGTGGTGTGCTGACAGATAAGCGCACGCGGCTCTCCACTGATAATGTAGACAGACTCACGTTCATAAAGATGAACAAATCATGGATCCGAAACGACTTTTCTACCCCTGTGTCATCCTGGGGAGAGTAAAAGCTTGATGATTGGTTAAAATCACCCTACCAACCGTTTTAAGCTTTCAAATTACTAATCATGTTTATCTGTATCTTGACTGGAAAATAATTTGGGCTTTGTAGCAGTGTGCAGCACTGATCCTATTAGGCCATCTATACTAAAGCTTCACCAGATTTAAAATTAAAAATAATTTTTAGCTGCATCTAGCCCGGAAAATAATTTTGGGGCTCCGAGATGCGCAAGGCACATAAGTGCCTTCTTGCTGCACTACCTGCAGCATGACCCTCATATTGTCAGAATTCGAAGTAATCATGACTACTGGGTTGCCACACTCTTAGATCCCCCAAACTTTTCGATCAACCTTTTCATTTTAATAAAGACCAAAAAAATGGTCATTTTTGAAATTATAAGCATTAGCAGGTTGTTAGAAACTGAAATCAAACAGTTTTCAACTCAAAACTTTATTCTAGGTGATGTTACATTTTCACATAGGACCCCTTGTTCGAAAGGAGCTTCTGAACTCTCTCGTCCATTGAATTTGTCAGGTTTTGGATGGTTTCTGCTTCAATTGTTTTGCATGAGGACAGAATACCCTCCCAGAGCTGTTGCTTAGATGTGAACTGCCTCCCGCCATCATAGACACTCCTTTTAATGATGCTCCAAAGGTTCTGAATGGGGTAGAGGTCAGGGGAGCATGGGGGTCACACCATAAGTTTGTCCCCTTTTATGCCCATATCAGCCAGAGATGCAGATGTTTTATGTGCAGCATGAGATGGTGCATTATCATGCAGAAAAATGATCTTGCTGTGAAATACACGGTTCTTCTTCTTGAACCATGGCAGGAAGTGCTGTTTGAGAAAATCCACATACATTATGGAGTTCATCTTTAGCGCCTTCAGGGATCCTAAAGGGGCCGACAATCTCTCTCCCCATGATTCCAGCCCAAAACATTACTCCACCTCCTCCTTGTTGGTGCTGTAGCCGTGTTTGCGTGGGGTATCCATCAACCAGCCATCCTCCACTCCATCCATCTGGACCATCGAGCGCTGCACGGCACTCATCCGTGAACAAAACAGTTTTGAAATCAGTCTTCATGTAATGTTTGGCCCACTGGAGCCGTTTCTGCTTGTGTGAAGTGAATAGAGGAGGTCGACAGGATGGCGCATGCACAGCTGCAAACCTCTGAAGGACCCTGCATCTTGTTGTTCGGGGGACGTTGGAGGCACAAGCAGCTTCAAAAACTTGTCTGCTGCTATGACAAGGCTTTTTTGCCGCTGCTCTTTCAACCTGACGTAATTGCCTGTAGGAAAGAGTCCTCAATTTGCCCTTATCAGCACGCACACGTGTGTACTGTGAATCAGCTACATACTTCTTGATTGCCAAGACACTTCATCCTGATCATCGCACAATGTTGATTGTAGTCATGCCTTGACCTAAACACTCCACAATTTGTTGCTTCTCAGCAGCCGACACATCCTTTTTCTTTCCCATTTTGGCAGAAAATGTAGGCTGCTTAATAATGTGAGAGAGCCTTCTTAAGTAGTCTTGCCTTTCATTGGACACACCTGCCAAACTAATTAGCACAGGTGTCTGCAATTGCTTACAGTGATATAAAGAGCCCTGACACACATCACCATCAATGAGTTTAACTGACAAACAAACAAATTCTTCCCTTATCACTCCTAAACACTTTTTGTATAATAATTTGGAACGCAGTGTACATGTGCTTTTCCACAAAACACCAGTGGTTCACGTAGTGAATCTTACAGTTCTAACTTGCCAACCGTGGTCTGTATGGAGTTGTTCAATAAAGGGCCCAAAATTAAGATAACATAGATGGGAGAGGTCTCTATGAATAGGAATTCCTAAGTATTTGATACCCTGTGAGGGCCAGGCAAAGGGAAAGTTGGACTGGATGGAATCCTATATGGATTTGGGGAGGGAGACATCGAGGGCCTCAGACTTCGCTGCATTGATTTTAAAATTTTTCCATGTAACAAAGTGATCTATTTCAGCCATAACAGCATGGATGGATATATGTGATTGAGTGATATATACTAGGACATCATCAGCAAATAGAGAGTACTTGTACTCGGTGCCTCCCACCTCAATCCACCTAATATTGGGGTTATGGCGAATTGATGAGAGCAGGTGCTCCGTCACTAGGATGTATAAGAGAGGGGACAGAGGACATCACTGCTTTGTCCCATTGGTGATTGTGAAAGGTGATGAAAATGTTCTGACGCACCCCCTGGGCCTTGGGACACCCGGAGCCGGACCCTTTTTGGTGGATGCTGGTGGTTGTAGTCTTCGTGGCGGCGACCCAGTTCCGTGGCTCAGGGCGGTCAAACCAGTGGCGGAACTATTTATGTGGTTTTCATGTTTAAATGTCCGACTACGCCACCCGTGGATTGCGGTCAGAGTGAACCGCCGCTACAGGGCAGACCACTGAGGCTGGTGTTGTGGGTGCAGCAGAGCGTAGCATAACTCCCCACGGGAGGAGTATAGCCTCAGGGCAGTGTATGCGGAGGATGGGGGTGATGGTGCAGGGCAGCAGCAGTAACGACACGGAGTCAGTGATGCAGTTCAGGGCCTTTACTCACAGTTCTTATTATCCAGACCACGTCTGCAGGTAACGGCTGCCCACGTCGTACTGTGCTCACCAGGTGAGGGGCTCAGACAACTCCCAGATAACTTTGGAGCACTTCACAGGACCCCCTTTGTGTGTCCTTTGTCTGGCCTTTCTTACCAACACTTCTGTCCGGCTGCCTCGGGCCTCCTCTTGGTAAACTTGGCGCCAGTTTCCCTGACCCTATGTGGTGCCTTCCTAGCGGGTGTAGCGAGGGGCTGCGCCACATAAAATGTCAGAGCCTCCGGTTTCTAGCTGAGGGTCGTTTCCTGCCTCCACTAGTTCGGGGACCGGTCTCCCCCTTTGGCCTGACCCCTCCACGCAGGTGGATTCGGGCGTGCGGTGGCGACTCGCCCGTCCGCACCCCTGGGATCCCTTCATTCCTCGTTCCTGGAGCCTTCTCCGCTCCTCTTCCTTCCTTCTCCCTCTTCCAGGCCTGGGCCTCTGTTACTAGGCCCGCCTCCGGAGCAGAGCTCATGCAGAGCCCCTGCTCCCTGCCACTTCTGCTCAGACTTCTCTGCACTGAACTAAGATGGTGCCCACCTTTTATACTCCCTTCTCAATGCACCCAGGAACTGCTTCCTCCCTGCTCCTGCACTACAGGGTTCCCCTTCCTCAGTGTTCCCTCCCCCCACTCCAGCCAGGGATAGGGACTGTCGTGCCCATCTCAGGGGCATATTGGTCGCCCTGCCCCACGGCAATGTGGTGTAATGCATGCAGGTGTCGGGTCCTGATCCACACTCCATCCTTACCTGAGAGTGAGATATCACACCTCTGGGTGAGGTGCAATACGTCTGTAGCAACCGAGCCCTCAGGGTGCTACAGTTCCATGTATCTTCAGCCTAGGTGACGTATTGCGATACAGGGCCGTGATTTTGGCTATAAAAGGGTCCCCTAGACCCCTACCCCAAGCTTTTTAAGAGAATCATATATGGCGTGCCAGGAGACTCTATGGAATGCTTTCTCAGCATCCAACGAGAGTATCTAATTACAAATTTTTAACTGCATCTAGCCCAGGAAATACTTTGTGCCTAGTAGCAGTGTCTGCTAGTGAGCGGATTATCCCGGCTGTTAAGCAAGCTGCACCACCTGTAGTTTAGACACTTAATTTTTTCAAAGGAAATGCTTCGGGACCATGGGATACTTAGTGAAGAGCATCAGGAGGCACCCCAAGGCATAGGGGCTGGGACTGGCAGTAGGATGCCTTGCGGTGGACAGCCGAGCTCGATCCTTATAAAAGCTTTTTAACTGCAGCAGCTTTAGTGGACGCTACTGGAGCTGGAATTACCGCGGCTGCTGGCATGAGACTTGCCCTCCAATAGATCCTTGTAAATGGATTTAAAGTGTATTCATTCAAATTAGAGAGACAATTTAAATTAAAAAGCTTAGAGCTGCCTCCACCACAGGGGGGCTCGCTCGACCCACCAGCGGACAGGCACCAGTATTGGGAGAGGGGGGCTGGCCGTCAGGGTTCACCGCGGCTCTGGCACAAACCCGGCGACACGGAGGTGGCACGGGCAGGAGCGGACTGGCCGTGTCGGCTTCTCACTTTTTGGATTTTAGAAGGGCATGACATGCCTTTATCTGTGTCTCCCCCTCCTTTTACTCCTCCACCTCTTTTATTTTCGCATGACTATATGTACTTGTCACTTTTCCATGTGTTAGTTATGTCTTCTGAGCAGTTTGTCAGCTTTTGGACACCTTTGAAGGTGTTTTCTATGTGTTTCTATGTGTTTTTGTTTGCCTGCCATTGGTTTTAACGGTGTTCGAAGGTGTTCGACGAACAGTTCGACGAACAGTTCGGCGAACACACGGGTGTTCAACGAACCGAACCGAACTCGAACACTACGGGGGTGGCTCAACACTATTTGGGACACCTGCTTGTGTAGTGCGGGGATGGCACACCGGGCAAAATAGTGTCGGCTGGGGACCGAGTAACGAGGGACGGCCACCGCCATAAGATTGCGGAAGGATTCCGTCTCCACCAGCCTAAAAGGCAGCATTTCCAAAGCAAGCAGTCGTGAAATGTGCGAATTTAGGACTGTGGCCTGTGGGGCTTTAGCTGCGAATTTCCGCTTTCGTTCAAAGGTCTGGGATATGGACAATTGAACGCTGCTGTGGGACGTGGACGTGGACGTTGATGCTGTTTCTTGAGAAACTGCTATAACAAGTGAAGACTCAGAGGAGGGGGCATCTCTACATGCAGTATGGACAGGGGATTGCCTTGCACACACAACAGGGGGTTCTATTGCACGCACAACAGTGGAAGAAGCAGTGGTGACACCCGCTGACACTGGTCGTGGACCCTGGGTTTCACCCTACAAAGTCGGGTGCTTTGCTGCCATGTGCCTGATCATGCTGGTGGTGGTCAGGCTGGTAGTTTTGTCACCCCTGCTGATGCTGGCATGGCAGGTGGAACATATGGCCTTTTTGGGGTTATCAGCAGAGTCTTTAAAAAATTCCAGACTCTGGAAGACCTACCGCTTGTACTGGCAACGTCCCTCGTGTTGGTGTTACGGGGAACGGTTGCCTGCCTTCTGTCTGCGGCCACCACACTGCTTCTTCCTGCCTGTTGGGGTACTCTGCCTCCCTCCCCCTGTGTGCTGCTGGCCTCACTCTGCATGTCCTCCTTCCACGTTGGGTCAGTTACTAGATCATCCACCACTTCTTCCTCTTCCACTTGCGCACCACGATCCTCCTCCTCACTTCCTGGCAATTGTGTCTCGTCATCATCCACCTCTTGTGACAGATTGCCAACGTCGACTTCCTGTGGCCGTGGCTGTTCAAATATTTGGGCATCGCAACATGGGATCTCCTCTTCCACCACTTCAAGCGTATCAGGCGAGGGGCCCAAATATGGAAATGGACAAGTGAACAGCTCTTCAGAGTGTCCAAGTGTGGGATCACTTGCTGTCTGACGACACTCAGCATGGTGGGAGGAAGGAGCATCAGGGTGAGGAGGAGTATGCGGTCGATACTCACGGCTACTAAGAGTTGACCGTGTGGAAGACAGACCGGAGGTGGTGGTGCCCAGGTAACTGGAAGTATTGTCTGCTATCCAATTAATAACCTGTTCACACTGATCAGTTCTCAATACTGGTGTTGTTCTGTGCTTCCCTAGTAATTCGGTCAAGAAGTGGGAGCGAGAAGATGTGGCTGTTGGTTGTGGCACATTTTCACCTTGGCCACGGCCCCGTCCTCTGCACGAACCATCACCAGAACGTCCACATCCACGTCCCTTGCCACGCGCCTTGCCCATTGTAAATGAAGTAAAATAGCTTACACTTGCACTATCAATGGAAAAAGGGAAATAAAGAGTAGATTAGAACCGTGGAAGAGGAAAACCACAGTTATTGTTTACTGGGGTATACCACACTTTTTTAAATAGAGATATTTGCGGCTGAACAGTGAGCGACACACTCAAACTGCTTTTTTTTTAGATACCAAAGGCCCAAAACTGGATAGTACAACGATTTGACCCGTGGAACTGCGAAACCACACTGGGATGTCGGGCCTACACAAGACTATTTTCAACAGATATATTTTTGTGTCACAACAGTCAGGAGACACTACTGTTTTTCTTTACGGAAAAAACTACCAAAACCTGAATAATAGAGATTTTTTACTGTGGGATGGCAAAACCACAGTTATTGTTTACTGGGGTATACCACACTTTCTTAAATAGAGATATTTGCGGCTGAACAGTGAGCGACACACTCAAACTGCTTTTTTTTTAGATACCAAAGGCCCAAAACTGGATAGTACAGCGATTTGACCCGCGGAACTGCGAAACCACACTGGGATGTCGGGCCTACACAAGACTATTTTCAACTGATATATTTTTGTGTCACAACAGTCAGGAGACACTACTGTTTTTCTTTACGGAAAAAAACTACCAAAACCTGAATAATAGAGATTTTTTACCGTGGGATGGCAAAACCACCGTTATTGTTTACTGGGGTATACCACACTTTTTTAAATAGAGATATTTACGTCTGAACAGTGAGCGACACACTCAACTGTTTTTTTTTTTAGATACCAAAGGCCCAAAACTGGATAGTACAGCGATTTGACCCGTGGAACTGCGAAACCACACTGGGATGTCGGGCCTACACAAGACTATTTTCAACAGATATATTTTTGTGTCACAACAGTCAGGAGACACTACTGTTTTTCTTTACGGAAAAAACTACCAAAACCTGAATAATAGAGATTTTATACCGTGGAACAGCAAAACCACAGTTATAATTTACTGGTGTATACCAGACTTGTTTAAATATATATATTTGCCTCTGAACAGTGAGCGACACACTCAAACTGCTTTTTTTTTAGATACCAAAGGCCCAAAACTGGATAGTACAGCGATTTGACCCGTGGAACTGCGCAACCACACTGGGATGTCGGGCCTACACAAGACTATTTTCAACAGATATATTTTTGTGTCACAACAGTCAGGAGACACTACTGTTTTTCTTTACGGAAAAAAACTACCAAAACCTGAATAATAGAGATTTTTTACCGTGGGATGGCAAAACCACCGTTATTGTTTACTGGGGTATACCACACTTTTTTAAATAGAGATATTTACGTCTGAACAGTGAGCGACACACTCAACTGTTTTTTTTTTAGATACCAAAGGCCCAAAACTGGATAGTACAGCGATTTGACCCGTGGAACTGCGAAACCACACTGGGATGTCGGGCCTACACATAGACTATTTTCAACAGATATATTTTTGTGTCACAACAGTCAGGAGACACTACTGTTTTTCTTTACGGAAAAAACTACCAAAACCTGAATAATAGAGATTTTATACCGTGGAACAGCAAAACCACAGTTATAATTTACTGGTGTATACCAGACTTGTTTAAATATATATATTTGCGTCTGAACAGTGAGCGACACACTCAACTGTTTTTTTTTTAGATACAAATGGCCCAAAAGTGGATAATACAGAGGTTTGAACCGTGAAACTGCAAAGCCACACTTGTATTTCTCGGGCCTACACCAGACTATTTTCAACAGATATATTTGTGTCTGAACAATCAGGAGACACTATTTATTTTTTACGGCAAAAAATGCCAAAAGCAGGATAATAGAGATGTTTTACCGTGGAACAGCAAAACCACAGTTATAATTTACTGGTGTATACCAGACTTTTTTGAATATATATATATTTGCGGCTGAACAGTGAGCGACACACTCAAACTGTTTTTTTTAGATACAAATGGCCCAAAAGTGGATAATACAGAGGTTTGAACCGTGGAACTGCAAAACCACACTTGTATTTCTCGGGCCTACACCAGACTATTTTCAACAGATATATTTGTGTCTGAACAATCAGGAGACACTATTTATTTTTTACGGCAAAAAATGCCAAAAGCAGGATAATAGAGATTTTTTACTATGGAACAGCAAAACCACAGTTATAATTTACTGGTGTATACCAGGCTTTTTAAAATATATATATATTTGCGGCTGAACAGTGAGCGACACACTCAAACTGTTTTTTTAGATACAAATGGCCCAAAAGTGGATAATACAGAGGTTTGAACCGTGAAACTGCAAAGCCACATTTGTATTTCTCGGGCCTACACCAGACTATTTTCAACAGATATATTTGTGTCTGAACAATCAGGAGACACTATTTATTTTTTACGGCAAAAAATGCCAAAAGCAGGATAATAGAGATGTTTTACCGTGGAACAGCAAAACCACAGTTATAATTTACTGGTGTATTCCAGACTTTTTTGAATATATATATATTTGCGGCTGAACAGTGAGCGACACACTCAAGCTGTTTTTTTTAGATACAAATGGCCCAAAAGTGGATAATACCGAGGTTTGAACTGTGGAACTGCAAAACCACACTTGTATTTCTCGGGCCTACACCAGACTATTTTCAACAGATATATTTGTGTCTGAAAAATCAGGGAGACACTATTATTTTTTTTTTTTACAGCAAAAAATGCAAAAAGCAGAATAATAGAGATTTTTTACCGTGGAACAGCAAAAGCACACTTCTGTCTCTCTGGCCTACACCAGACTATTTTCAACAGATATATTTGTGTCTGAAAAATCAGGGAGACACTATTATTATTTTTATACAGCAAAAAATGCCAAAAACAGGATAATAGAGATGTTTTACCGTGGAACATCAAAACCACAGTAATAATTTACTGGTGTATACCAGACTTTTTTAAATATCTATATTTGCGGCTGAGCAGTGAGCGACACACTCAAACTGTTTTTTTTAGATACAAATGGCCCATAGAACTGCAAAACCACACTTCTATTTCTCGGGCCTACACCAGACTATTTTCAACAGATATATTTGTGTCTGAAAAATCAGAGGCACACTTTTTTTTTTTGGGGGGGGGGACACCAAAAGGTTAATAAGATGGGTATTTGTACATTGTGAAGGAGGAAAAAAAAAAGAGGATTTAGATAAAAAAAAAGGATTTTTCCTGGCCCCCGGGACCTGGAGCTAAGTCCAGCAATTTCAGCAACAGGAGCAGCACACAGGACTGTAATGCAGCGTTTGCTGGTATAACCACTGCGTCTCATATACAGCCTGCCTGCCTGCCTGATATACCTGGGATGGATATTAGTCCTGAGAAGGACTGTTTGTTTGATCTGGCAGCCTTTACAGACCCTACACTAACTATTTTGCAGGATATATCTCTCCCTAAATTAGCAGCGCTGTCCCTACACTGTCTGATCCGGAGCGACTGTGTCCAAGATGGCAGCGCCCGGTTTTAAATACTCGACTGGCTGGCAATCCCTGCTTGTTCATTGGCTCTGTAAAGAGTGCCAAACAAGCAGGGCGGAGACCCGAGCTCCCACCCGAGTAACCCGGAAATGCTCGGTGCTCGCCGAACATCCCGAGTAGCGTGATGCTCGGGCGAGTACCGAGCAGTATCGAGCATGTTCGCTCAACACTACTTATCAGGCCTAATTTTTTTTAGGGTCGCTTCTATTTTACCCCAAAATGGTCTACTCTTCGAGCATGACCAAAAGATATGTGTCATATTGCCCACAGCTAGGTTGCATCTCCAACATAAGTTAGAGTAACTCAGACCAAATTGGTGTAATAATTCGGGGGTTCTGTACCAACGCAAAATAATTTTATATGAATTCTCTTGTGAAGTTATACATTTTGAGAAGCTATGTGCATTGGAAAGGATGGAGTCAGCTTCCTCTTCGGACAGTGTAATATTCAATTAATTCTCCCAGGAATATACAGTACAGACCAAAAGATTGGACAAACCTTCTCATTTAAAGATTTTTCTGTATTTTCATGACTATGAAAATTGTACATTCACACTGAAGGCATCAAAACTATGAATTAACACATGTGGAATTATACTTATATACTTTTGGTCTGTACTGTATGAAAGTGGGTTTTTTAGAGAACTGGGATAATGTCAAATGGTCATATATCTTTGATATACCTTTGGAAAAAGGGAAAGAAAGTCTGCTTTCAATCCAAGAGCCCTTCCTAAAGTTAGAGAATCTAGTTCTAAACTGGGAGAAGATATGAGAGACATGATTATGTTGCAAGAAGTTTTTGGGTCGCTTCGAGGTACCAATTGGCCAAGAGTCCAGCATAGGGATCTCATTTGAAAGGAATTGTTTAATAGAAAAATTTGCTAACTCTGAGCAGAGGTTATAAGGGTCAGTGTACTTGGGGTCTAAAAAGTATGGGATAGTAGATATTGGGCATCAGACATAGGGATAGA
The DNA here is from genome assembly GCF_046119375.1 of Phyllobates terribilis. Lineage (NCBI taxonomy): Eukaryota > Metazoa > Chordata > Amphibia > Anura > Dendrobatidae > Phyllobates > Phyllobates terribilis. The sequence goes on from NW_027362765.1 coordinate 237,321,383, forward strand.
GTCACCATGGCGTTCTTGAACTAGATTACATTTAATAGCCAGAGAGGTGGATGTAATGGTGTTCCTCGACATCTCAGAGACAGGAATTACATCTGCCCATATGAACTTATGGGGGTTGTTACCTAGTAGAAGATAGTCAATATCTGTAGTATCTCTTCTTTTGGAGGCATTGGCCATCTTTAGCCATCTGAGCATGTGAATAGATTTCTAATATCTTAGGATGTCCGGAAGTCCAATGCCACCTCTATGGTTTGGTTAGGATAATAATTTGTGTGAGAGCCTAGGTCTTTTATGTTTCCTTATGTATTGAGCTAGTACTTGTTTAATGGAAGAAAAAAAAGACATAGGGAGGCATATGGGAAGCATATTTATGAGGTAGATGATTTTAGGGAGAATGTATGCTTTTACAACATTTGTCCTACCAATCCAAGATAACAGTGTGTTATCGTAAGTTTTAAGGAGGGATCTAATTTTCTCAAGCAATGGTGTAAAATTTTTCTCATATAAGAGATCTGGGTTATTAGTAATCTGGATCCCTAAATATTTAGTACAGCCGTGTGGCCACTTAAAGGGGATAGAACTCTGTAGAAATTCAACATCAGATGTGGGGGTGGAGGTATTTAATGCTTTCGATTTCTCGTAGTTAATTTTAAAATTAGAGAGCTCTCCGAATTGATCAAAAATAGACATGAGTTTGGGGAATGCTTTAATTGGATTGGAAAGCATGAGGAGCAGATCATCTGCAAAAATTGGCGACAAAAGTTCAGTATTTTTAATTTTAACTCCCTGAATGTCAGGATCTTATCTGATTACTTGGGCAAGTGTTTCCATGAGGAGAATAAAGAGTGGAGGCGAGAGGGGGCAACCTTGCCTCATCCCATTTTGAATAGTGAAACTTTGTGAAAGAGTACCATTTACCCGTATTCTAGCAGAAGGGGAGGAGTAAAGAGAGAAGATAGCATTTACAAAAATTTCAGGGAAGGCAAATTTTTCTAGAGTATATGCTAATAACCTCCAACTCACTCTGTCGAACACCTTTTCGGCGTCCGTAGAGAGCAAGATCAAAGGGAATGATTTTACTAGAGTTATCTTTTCCCTCCCTACCCTTCACAAAACCCACCTGGTCACGATGTATTAGATATGGGAGCACATATTCCAGCCTCCTAGCAAGGAGTTTAGCCCATAGTTTAATATCAGCATCAAATAGAGAAATTGGACGGTAATTACCGCAATGTGTAGGGTTTTTGCCCTCCTTATGAACAACCGAAACATGTGCCTCCAAAGTTTGAGTAGCCGGAGTGTCTCCTGACAGGAATGCATTAAATAATTCTACTAAGTATGGGAAAAAAGATTTGATAAGTTTTTTATAGTAAATTATGGGAAGGCCATCTGGGCCAGGTGTTTTACCGTTAGGAATGGATTTTAGCGTGTCCAGAATTTCTTGTTGGGTGACCTTTTTTGTTAATAAATGTATGTCTTCTGGTTTAAGAGTGGGAAGATTCAGCGAGTTTAAAAAATCTTTAATTTTTGTAGAAGGCAAATATGGATCAAGCATAGAGGGCGGAGATTCTATATTATATAGATCTTGATAGTAAGATTTAAATGAGTGTGAAATGTCTGTCGTATCTTCACTTAAGGTACCATCTTTGGAGCGGATTTTTTTAATAAAAGATCGCTCAAGATTTTTTTTGAGCAAAGAGGAAGTAATCTTACTCCCTCTATTACCATGTACGAGGGACAGTCAATAAGTAATGCCTCCTATTTTTCTTCTCCTTTTAATTGGCAAGAAATTCAAATGCAATTACATAGGTTGAAAACCACAACATTAACGATTAATTTGTCACTTTTCAATATAATCTCCATCCATTTCCACAGTCTTGGTCCACCGTTTAACAAGGGCATGTATTCCAGCATGTTAAAAAAGTATTCTTGGGACCCACCTTGCACAAACTTTTCTGTATCCCAGTTGTCCAATAATTTTCATCACACTGCCTTTACTGTGGCAGATAATGCCACACAATTCATCTGCTGTCACCCGGCGGTCACCACGAATGATGTCATCGACTCGCTGAATGTTGCTTGGAGTCACTGCTGTTACTGGCCTGCCACTCCGCATTTTGTCAGCCAACGGTGATGGCCCTTTGGCTGTGTTACAGCGACGAACCCATCGTCTAACAGTACTGACATCCACTGTTGCATTACCGTACACATTTTTCAGTCTCTCATGAATTCGAATGGGCGTTTCACCTTCTGCATGCAAGAATTCAATCACAGAATGTTGTCTAATACGAACATCGATGTCAGCCATTTTGCAAACGGATACAGTCCTGCCACCTGTTGATGCAGGAAGTTGCAATTGCTGTGGATTGGAGAAGAAGGTTTGAGGAATTGTGCCACATTCGAATATTTAACATAACTACCTTATTTAAGGAGAAAAAAAATAGGAGGCATTACTTATTGACTGACCATCGTAGATAAATTCTTTGCTTACACCTTTGAAATAGTTTAGCAGATTTTATATTTAAAGCATCCTTGAGTTTATTTCTTAAGACCAGAAGGTCATTTTGAGCTTTATCCACTAGACACTTTTTATGGAGTTCTTCTAAAGTATTGATTTGATGGAGCAAGGAAAAAATTTCTTTATCTCTAGTTTTTTTTAGATGGGCGTTTAATGAGATTAGTTCACCCCTTATGACAGCCTTATGGGCTTCCCAAATCACCGGAACAGAGGGACTAGAGTTCAAATTTTCCTGGAATAAGTCAAGAGATTTGGAGATCTTAGAGATGTATTCTTCATTGTTTATTAGAGACTCATTTAATCTTCAAGTCATTTCTCTTTTTGGTAGTGAGGATGTGGATGATTCCAAGAAAATTGAGGCATGGTCCGATAGTGTTATAGAACCAATTGAGGCAGATTTTAGAAGAGATAAAGAAGAGTTTTGAATAAATAAATAGTCTATTCTGTGATAGGTGGAGTGAGGGTGGGAAAAGAAGGTGTAATCCTTTGAAGAGGGATTTAGAAGTCTCCAAGTATCTATTAGGTGCAAAGCATTCAGGGACATATGTATTTTCCTCAAAGTCTTTTGAGAAAGAGCAGATAATCCTGAGGAAACGTCAAACTGGGGATTTAATGAGGAATTAAGGTCACCGCCTACTATTAAGAGGCCTTCTTTAAAGGAGTTTAGAGTATCCAGAGTTTCCATCAACCAGCCAGCTTGAACCTGATTTGGGACATGAATATTGCATAATGTAACAATGGTCTTTGCGATACTTCCTTTAGCGAAAACATATCCACCTTCAGCATCTGAAAGTTGGTCCTTGAAAGAGAAGGGTACATTTTTATGAAGAGCAATACTGGTACCTCTGGATACTGAAGAGCCGCAGCTGTGGTACCAAGTTGGGAATTTAGATCTGGACAACTCAGGAGTGCGTTCTGCTTTGAAATGTGTTTCTTGTATGAAAGCTATGGAAGTGTTATTTTTATTTAACAGGTGAAGGATTTGATTGCATTTCTGCGGGGAGTTAAACCCCTTAACATTAAATGACGCGATTAATATAGTGTCATTTGGGGTCATATTTGACATCATAATTTCTTTCAAAGACATGAGGATGTAAAGAGGTCCAATCAGTAGGGTACGAGCATAAACATATATAACTTATTAGAACTATAGTAAAATTAATATACAACTTATCTGCTGCAGGGAGGGGGGTCATCCCAAGAATAGCAGACAAGGTAAATCAGGAGGTGATACCTTAAAGAGATAATAGGTAATACACAAACCAATAACAGGTATGACAGTAATGAACAAAGCTAGTCATAATCATAACATTTTTTTCAGGTGAGAACAAAACTAGTACGGAGAAAAACAATCAGGGGGGAAATTCCAAGAAAAGCCGATTAAGGCAAGTGAAGAACAATATAACTGAACTTCTTCCAAAAGTAAAGTTTCAACATATACTGGAAACCGGTAGGAGAAGTCTTGTTCATCATGGAGGGGGATGTCTAGGTGATCTTCCCTTGAGCCTATTAGCGGTGCTTTTCCCCTGCATCAACCATTTTTCAGGTCTCTGTAGCAGAGGAAATGTGAAAATTTCATCATCTAAGCGCAACCATGAAGGAATGTCAATTTTTTTAATTAAAAGTATGTCCCACGAAGCCTGAAGGTCTTCTGGAGTACGTATGTAGATTTGTTTGCCATCTTTTAAAATGGCTAAGCCAAAGGGAAAAAGCCATCTATACACCAACTTATTGATCCGAAGAGCATCTAGGAGGGGTTTAATTTTTCTCCTCTTGGCCAAAGTGGAGGGTGCTATGTCTTGAAATATTTGTATCGGGTTATTGTCGTAAGTTATAGGAGCCGCTTCCCTTATCTTGGATAGGATTGCTGCAGTATCAACGTAGCTTAACAGACCGCAGATTAGGTCCCTTGGTGGGTCAGAGGGCTTGGGTTTAGGTCTTAGAACACGATGTATTCGTTCAATAGTAATGCTTTCGGCCCTTTCTGGACCAAGAAGGGATGTAAAAATCTCATTGGCGACACTTCTAAGGGTGTCAGGAGCGAAGGATTCTGAGACTCCCTTTATCCTGAGGTTCTTGCGTCTGCTTCTATTTTCCTGATCTTCTATGGCGAGCAGTGCAGAATTCAGTTGTTGTTTATGGTAGGACATTTGGTCTTTCAGGGTGTCCGAAAAGTCTAGTAAATCCGTCTGTATGATTTCCAGGGATTCAACTCTCTGACCTACTTGTTTAATGTCTGCCCTCAGGCTGGACAATTCTTGCATTATTGGTTGCATCGCCCGTGAAAGTGTTTTCTTTAGGAAAGATCTAGAGATTGGTGTAGAGTTAGAGGATTGAGAGCTTGAGTCCGAATCTTCGCTACCTAAATCTGTGTCTGCAGCAGAAGTAAGCAATGGTGAGTTAGAGGCAATTTTTCTAGAAGTTTTTTGAGGTGTGGGAATTTTTTTCTTAACAAACTTGTCTAATTCTCCTTGCTTGCGAGGAGTGGCATTACTTTCAGAGTCTTTTTCTTTTACATGCTCTTTAGCTGTTTTAACCATTTTGAAGTAGTGATTTGAGCGTGTATAAAAAGGTATCACCTCCTGTTAACGTTACATGTCACACTGTCATTGAAAAAATAGAGCAACATCAAATGATCATTGGTGATAGGTTATTGTTTACTTGAGGTAAATGTAAAGTTAGACAGGTGAAAGAAAAAAAAAGGTGTAAGAATTTTTTCTCCTACAGATCAGTAGGTGTCTCTCTGTACCCACGCTAATAAACTAGAGCTCAACTGGGTGGGTAATATTCAATAGTACTAAAAGTTCACTTTAGTGGTTTAATGGATAAAGCTCAGTTGAATATAGAGGCTGTAGTTCCACTGTTGGATGATAGGTGCCAGCTAAACTCTTTATATATTGTAAAAAGATATAAGAGATTATATCAATAGAGTGTCTTCAATAAATGTAAAAAAAATTATGAAAAAAGGATTACAAAGATGCTGAGCAAAGTTCTTTGTGCAGGACACAGAAAGTGAGCTGAAAAGAGGTAAGTTACCTGCTTCCCTGCAGCAGGGGAGAGAGGCAAGAGGGAGCAACAAGCTTCACAAGATGGCGTGTTTTGGCGCCAAAATCCACAAGTGGCATCAGCGACTGGGCCCAGCCGGTTCTCAGGGAGAAGGCCCCAGCCATGCTGGTCCTCTCAGCAGGGTTCCAGAGGAGGAAGCGTCACACCAGTGGTCGCACCGCAGCCCGTCAGAGTCAGCACGAGGTGAGGCAAGGCAGAGGCCCTTTGTGCCTCTCTAAGTTGAGCCTCCCAGGCGCTGCAAATGGGAAGGTGGAGGTAGGGAGGAGCGCGGCTGCAGGCTCGTCGCACACCGGACCGCCGCCGGTAACAGTGGAGCCCAGAGCCGTAAAGAGTCCTTTACTATGGGGGAACCCCGTGTTCTGATGCTCCTCACCTCCTACTTCACAGGCGCTGTCTCCTCTACACAGGTGTGACACGCCGGGCGCTTCGCTGTACTCCGCAAGGCCTCTGTCAGATGGTCGCAGGAAGAAGCGGTAAAGTTGCTCCTGAGGGTAGAATTTTGCTTCCGGCGGCTTCTCAGGGTCTCTTCAGCAGAAGGTACTAAGGGAGAGGTAAAAAATACCCTGAAAAGTGGGAAAGAGGGTATATTTAAGAGGTCTTGGAGCAGGAGCTGCACAAGTACACGTCCTGTCAATTTTTATCCATTTTTGGTCAGTGTAGATGGATTTTTTTTACCAGTCATGTGTGTCATCCATTTTTCTCATATGAGAAAAAAACAGATTGAGGTTTCCTAATCTTCTACTAGCATTAGTCAGTCAAAAAGGGATACTGCACAAATTCACTGAAATCGATACGTTTTATCCGCAAAATAGATCCAAATTGGAAATGACTTTGGGTTCATGAAAAAGGCCATTGCCTATAACAGGTATGTATTCTATCATGACTTTGGGTGTACTAAGCAGTTTGGCATTTTCATCTAACATTTTGATAAATTTTTCAAACGCTGGGTCATCATACTCAAACCTTTTCCCAAAAATAATACATTGGAAACGGCACTGTTTAACAGCAGGTGAGTATTGAATGGTTGAATGATTTGCCCATTATACAGCTCCTCAGTAGTGTTGAGCGAGCACTAAAATGCTCGGGTGCTCGAAGCTCGGGCCGAGCTCGCCGTGATACTCGGGTGCTCGACCCGAGCAACGAGCCCAATGTTAGTCTATGGGAGACCCGAGCATTTTTGCGGCGGCACCCCCGGCAGTCTTTTAAAAGCCTAACAAGTGCCCAAAACGATAGTGACAGTGCTCAAATGACATGGGGACAGCATGGGGATCGCCCCAGGAAGCACTTCCTGCTGTCAACAACGTGGTAAGAGATATTAAGCCACTTTTAAGGGCTCACAATAAAACGTTCAAAAACGAAACTGAAGCTGCTTTTCTGTTAAGGAAGTTCCTTTCCTGGGTAAAGACTTGTGTATAAGGTAAAATAAATAACCAAAGAAAAAATTACTCCTCCACACCTTGGGCTATGTTCACAAGTAGCATTTTTTATGCGTTTTTGCACTTTTGTATTGCTTTCAACTGTGACAAATGCATTCACCGGGAAATGTCATTTTAACATTTTACAACCTTATCTGGCCATGTGCTGTGTGACGCATGCATACAGTGCTGAAAAGACATGGGAACAACATGGGGAACACCCCTTGAAGCATCTCTGACACCCAGGTCACTGCCTATAAGTGTGCCCATCAGAAGTCATCCTTGCCGCATTAGAACATGCAGACTTGCAACTATCCCCGTGCAAGTTCTTGTCCCAGGGCAGTGTTCAATTGTACCACTCCCATTCCTTGCAATGCAAGCACAAGTATGCAGCCTGCCAAAGGCTGCAATACCATACTGCTTGCTTGCAATTGAAATTGGGCCTTTTAGGAATGTGGAGGCGGAATCTGGCCACCACGTCATGGCTGCGTTGGCGGCCTGGTATCCATACTCAGTCCCCAGCCGCCCCGCGGCCGGGTGTCCACACACGGTCCCCAGCCGCCTGGGGGCAGCCGGGTGTCCATAAACGGTCCCCAGCCGCCCCTATTTCTCCTTGGAACATCCCCCCACACATTTTTCTTAGCCCGGCCTGCTTTAGGGCAGCATTGGACGATCCCACCAGAGAACCAGACTCCTCCGGTGGGCCCTGGCTTCTCCATCAGGGGAGTTGAGAGTGCCAAGGTGAAGACCATGATGATGATGACAGAAGTTAGCATCTGCTTTGTTTTCTTGGAATGCAAGCGTAAGTGTGCAGCCTGCCACCCACCCACCCCCAGGCTGCAATGCCATACTGCTAGCTTGCACTTGAAATGGGGCCTTTTAGTTTGGAGGAAGCCGAAGCTGGCCACTACCTCATGGCTGCTTCGGCAGCGAGGTATCCATACTCAGACCCCAGCCGCCCCTATTTGTCCCTGTGTGCCTTATACATAAGATTAAGCACGCATACCAAAACATTACCTGTGCGCTCACCAGTGCATTTAGTGGGAAGGACAGCCTATTCCGCTGTAGTGTGTGCATGCCAAACCCCTGTTCATGCGAAGATGCCTCCCACCCTGCACCTGTCGTTGCAGACTTCAACTATCCCCGTTCAAGTCCTTGTCCCAGGGCAGTGTTCAATTGTACCTCTCCCATTCCTTGCAATGCAAGCGCAAGTATGCAGCCTGCCACCCACCCACCCACCCCCAGGCTGCAATACCATACTGCTTGTTTGCTTGCACTTGAAATTGGGCCTTTTAGGTATGTGGAGGCGGAATCTGGCCACCACGTCATGGCTGCGTTGGCGGCCTGGTATCCACACTCGGTCCCCAGCCACCAGGGGGCAGCCAGGTGTCCATACTCGGTCCCCAGCCGCCACGCCGCCAGGTGTCCACACACGGTCACCAGCCGCCTGGGGGCAGCCAGGTGTCCATAAACGGTCCCCAGCCGCCCCTATTTTCTCCCATCCCCCCACACACTTTTCTTAGCCCGGCCTGCTTTAGGGCAGCATTGGACGATCCCACCAGAGAACCAGACTCCTCCGGTGGGCCCTGGCTTCTCCATCAGGGGAGTTGAGAGTGCCAAGGTGAGGACCATGATGATGATGATGATAGAAGTTAGCATCTGCTTTGTTTTCTTGGAATGCAAGCGCATGTATGTAGTAGCGGCTAGGCCTGAGGTGGTCAGCGTTTTGGTGCATATCATACCTCCTCCGAGGATTGCTGGATGTTTTCTTGCAACTATCCCAGTTCTATGACTCCCGTTAAAACAAAGCTTCAGGTGATAAATGATGGATGAGGTAGTGGCAAAGGAGAAAGAGCAGGAGGAACAGGGACCATTCACATCAATATCAGGCCAGTCAACCACATATGTCTTGTAGGATATGTTTCTGTAACAAAATGAGCGGTTCGGCTACACAGTTATAGGGCATACAGTGAGTGCAATGCCTACCAAAAATTTTGAGGCACTCCAATGCCCCTTGGAAATGACATGGAGGTCAAAGGGCCTTAACTAAACCATTTTTTCCATTTATAGCAACTGGGTCTCCTGTACAGTGTTGGCCTAAGCAGTGAATGGAAGGCTTTCCAAAAATTATGAGGAACTGCAATGCCCCTTGAAACAGACGTGGATTACAGCATGCTAAAAACCTTCTACCCATTATTGGGGAGTGGGTCTCCCTTAGTTTTCGCCTTTTCATTGAAAAGCAAAAGCTGACTAAAATTAGGAGGAAATTCAATGCCCGTTGGAAGAGTCGTGGAGGTTAGAGGTAATTAAAAACAACATTTCAATGCCTCTTGGAAGAGCTGTGGAGTTCAGAGTGGCTTAAGAAGACGCTTTTAATGCCCCTTTGAAAAGACGTGGAGGTCCCAGTAGCTTAACAAGACGGTTTTAATGCCCCTCGGAAAAGACGTGGAGGTCCTAGTAGCTTAACAAGATGGTTTGAATGCCCCTTGGAAGAGACGTGGAGGTCACAGTAGCTTAACAAGACGGTTTTAATGCCCCTTGGAAAAGTGCTGGAGGTCGCAGTGGCTTAACAAGACAGTTTTAATGCCCCTTACAAGAGCCATACAGTACAGCATATTAGAAACATTATTCCCATTATTGGGGAGTGTGTCTCCCATAGTCTTTGCTTATGCCTTCCAAGCAAAAGCTGCCAAAAAATAAGACGGAGGAACTTGCAATGCCCCTTACAAGAGCCATGCAGTACAGCATATTACAAACATTATTCCCATGATTGGGGAGTGGGTCTTCCATAGTATTTGCTTATGCCTTCCAAGCAAAAGCTGCCAAAAATTAGGATGGAGGAACTTGCATTGCCCCTTACAAGAGCTATGCAGTACAGCATATTACAAACATTATTCCCATTATTGGGGAGTGGGTCTCCCATAGTCTTTGCTTATGCCTTCCAAGCAAAACCTGCCAAAAATTAGGAGGAAATGCAATGCCCGTTTGAAGAGTCGTGGAAGTTAGAGTTAATTAAAAACAACATTTCAATGCCCCTTGGAAGAGCTGTGCAGTTCAGAGTGGTTTAAGAAGACACTTTTAATGCCCCTCAGAAGAGAGGTGGAGGTCCCAGTAGCTTAACAAGACGCTTTTAATGCCCCTCGGAAAGATGGTGGAGGTCCCAGTAGCTTAACAAGACGCTTTTAATGACCCTCGGAAAAGTGGTGGAGGTCTCAGTAGCTTAACAAGACGCTTTTAATGCCCCTCAGAAGAGACGTGGAGGTCACAGTAGCTTAACAAGACGCTTTTAATGCCCCTCAGAAGAGACGTGGAGGTCCCAGTAGCTTAACAAGGCGCTTTTAATGCCCCTCAGAAGAGATGTGGAGGTCCCAGTAGCTTAACAAGATGCTTTTAATGCCCCTCAGAAAAGTGGTGGAGGTCGCAGTAGCTTAACAAGATGCTTTTAATGCCCCTCGGAAAAGTGGTGGAGGTCGCAGTAGCTGAACAAGACGCTTTTAATACCCCTTACAAGAGCCATACAGTACAGCATCTTAAAAACATTATTCCCATTATTGGGGAGTGTGTCTCCCATAGTATTTGCTTATGCCTTCCAAGCAAAAGCTGCCAAAAATTAGGATGGAGGAACTTGCAATGCCCCCTACAAGAGCCATGCAGTACAGCATATTACAAACATTATTCCCATTATTGGGGAGTGTGTCTCCCATAGTCTTTCCTTATGCCTTCCAAGCAAAATCTGCCATAAATTACGATGGAGGAACTTGCAATGCCCCTTACAAGAGCAATGCAGTACAGCATATTACAAACATTATTCCCATTATTGGGGAGTGTGTCTCCCATAGTATTTGCTTATGCCTTCCAAGCAAAAGCTGCCAAAAATTAGGACGGAGGAACTTGCAATGCCCCTTACAAGAGCCATGCAGTACAGCATATTACAAACTTTATTCCCATAATTGGGGAGTGGGTCTCCCATAGTATTTGTGTAACATACCTGGCGGCGTCCTTGCATAGTGGTCCATCTCCCACTGTGCAAGAGCGCACACTTGATCTCCAGTCCAGTCTACTAGCCTGGCTTCCCTCCATGCTGTCTGCTTGCCTCTGTTTCTGCTGCTTAAAGGCGGCGCCCGATCACTTCCTGTTTCTTGTACCTGCTGCAGACACACCCCTTGTGCGTCCTCAGCCTATTGCTGTCTGTCACCTGGTATTTAACCCAGCTCCTCCCAAGAAACCCTGCCTGAGCATTGTTATTCATTCAGTGTGCTCTTTCACTCTGAATGTGCCAGGTTCCTTTCTGTGCTTGCTTGCCTGCCTTTCCTGGAGGCTGTATTTCCAGGCCTGTCTGAACGCGCTCCTAGCCTGTTCCTTCCGCCTTCTAGGGGCTGCATACCTAGACCCGCTCCTGTATCTTTTCTGTCCTGTCTGAACACGCTCCTAGCCTGTTCCTTCCGCCTTCTAGGGGCTGTATACCTAGACCCGCTCCTGTATCTTGCTACTGTGTCTGTTCTTGTCTGAATACTCTTCTAGCCTGTTTCCTGTTTTTCTCTATGTCCGTACCTTTCCTTTTTCTGCAGTCTGAACTCGTACCTAACTCCTGCTCATTGTCACTGTACTTCCGTTTGTGAGTTTGTGGTCCACTCGCTACTTCACTGCAAGTACCCTGTGGGTATCTGGTTCTGCCTTTCCCTTCCTGTCTGTTCCATGTGAACAGAGCCCTGTCCCCTCTGCCTTGCCTCGCTCTCCGCTCCTGCGGTTTCCGCTCTGCTCTGACCCTTTGCTCGCTGCTCCGGCAGTCTCGCTCTGCTCTGACCCTTTGCTCGCTGCTCCGGCAGTCTCGCTCTGCTCAGACCCTTTGCTCGCTGCTCCTGCAGTCTCGCTCTGCTCTGACCCTTTGCTCGCTGCTCCGGCAGTCTTGCTCTGCTCTGATCCTTTGCTCGCTGCTCCGGCAGTCTCACTCTGCTCTGACCCTTTGCTCGCTGCTCCGGCAGTCTCGCTCTGCTCTGACCCTTTGCTCGCTGCTCCAGCAGTCTCGCTCTGCTCTGACCCTTTGCTCGCTGCTCCGGCAGTCCCGCTCTGCTCTGACCCTTTGCTCGCTGCTTCGGCAGTCTCGCTCTGCTCTGACCCTTTGCTCGCTGCTCCGGCAGTCTCACTCTACTCTGACCCTTTGCTCGCTGCTCCGGCAGTCTCACTCTACTCTGACCCTTTGCTCTCTGCTCCGGCAGTCTCCCTCTGCTCTGACCCTTTGCTCGCTGCTCCGGCAGTCTCGCTCTGCTCTGACCCTTTGCTCGCTGCTCCAGCAGCCTCTGTCTGCTCTGACCCTTTGCTCACTGCTCCAGGCGGCCTCGTTCTACTCTACTCTTGCTCACCGCTCCAGGCGGTCTCGTCCTGCTCTACTCTTGCTCACCGCTCCAGGCGGCCTCGTCCTGCTCTACTCTCGCTCACCGCTCCAGGTGGCCTCGTCCTGTTCTTCTCTCGCTCACCGCTCTAGGCGGTCTCGTCTTGCCCTGCTCTCGCTCACCACTCTGGGCGGCCTCACTCTGCTGTGTTTGTCTGCCACATCTGTGGTTCTGTTCCTGAGTTCCAGTGTGTACTGGGTCCTATACCGCCTGTGTTCCTACCTGCTAGTGCCTCCCTGTCTGCACTCTAGCCGTGCTTGCCTGTACCCCCCTGCCTGCATACCCGCCTGCCTGCATACCAGTCGTGCCTGCCTATACCCACCAGTCTGTGTGCCAGCCTAACCGGTCTGTTCCTTTATTCCCCTGTGTTGGTCAACAGCCGTGTCCGCGGTCTGTCCTGGAGTAGCACCTGGTCCCTCTGCTCAGTTCCTCCTTGGCGCATTGGCGTCGTATGTCGTCGTGCGACCCTGGTCGGATCGGGTGAATACTTAGTTACGCCCCTCCAGGCATTCACTCTCCAGCACGGTCAAGTGGAATCACTACATATACACGCACACGCCGCTCAGCCCGGGCATGTGCATTACAATTTGCTTATGCCTTCCAAGGAAAAGCTGCCAAAAATTAGGATGGAGGAACTTGCAATGCCCCTTACAAGAGCCATGCAGTACAGCATATTACAAACATTATTCCCATGATTGGGGAATGGGTCTCCCATAGTATTTGCTTATGCCTTCCAAGCAAAAGCTGCCAAAAATTAGGATGGAGGAACTTGCAATGCCCCTTACAAGAGCCATGCAGTACAGCATATTACAAACATTATTCCCATTATTGGGGAGTGGGTCTCCCATAGTCTTTGCCTATGCCTTCCAAGCAAAAGCTGCCAAAAATTAGGATGGAGGAACTTGCAATGCCCCTTACAAGAGCCATGCAGTACAGCATATTACAAACATTATTCCCATGATTGGGGAATGGGTCTCCCATAGTATTTGCTTATGCCTTCCAAGCAAAAGCTGCCAAAAATTAGGATGGAGGAACTTGCAATGCCCCTTACAAGAGCCATGCAGTACAGCATATTACAAACATTATTCCCATTATTAGGGAGTGGGTCTCCCATAGTGTTTGCTTATGCCTTCCAAGCAAAAGCTGACAAAAATAAGGAGAGAGGAACTTTCAATAATGGCAACACGGACCACGGTCACCCTGGTGGTATAGTGGTGGTGGAGGCTGAGGATAAAACAGCCTAAATGAGGAAGCGTATACCCATGTGTGGGTGTGAAGCGGTGCATGTGAATACACCTCCCGAAAAAACACAGTGGATTTGACTTTATGTTACTCTGCGGTCATTTGGTGGTGATGAGAAGTCTGGCCCAATCCAGCCCTTGTTCATTGTGATAAGGGTCAGCTTGTCAGCATTGTCAGTTGACAGGCGAGTGCGCTTATCAGTTATAATTCCCCCAGCGGCACTAAAAACACGCTCCGATAACACGCTAGCGGCAGGGCAGGCCAGGACCTCCAAGGCTTACAGAGCGAGTTCATTCCAAGTGTCCAGCTTGGATACCCAATAATTAAAAGGCACAGAGGAATCACGGAGGATGCTGGTACGGTCGACAAGGTACTCCCTCACCATCTTTTGAAACTTTCCACTCCTTGTGAGAGTACCCCGCACCTCAGGGTCTGTCCGAAGGGAGGGTCTGAGAAACTGTCCCAGAACGTTGACAGTGTTCCCCTGCCTCTGCTGGATTGAATTTGCGTCTCTCTCGCATGTACACTTTGGTTGGGCAACGAAGTGTGACCTCTGCCGCTAGCGTGTTCAGATGGGAATTTTTTAACAGTTCTGCAGCAAGGGCCTTCTGGTACTGCCCCATTTTTGTAGACCTCTCCACCTCAGGAATAAGAGAGAGAAAGTACTCCTTGTAGCGGGGGTCGGTCTAAAAGTGTCACCAACCAGTAATGATTGTCACCCAACATTTTGACAACGCAAGGGTCACGGTTAAGACAGCGTAACATAAAGTCAGCCATGCGTGCCAGACTGGTAACGGGCAAGACTTCCATGTCCTCACCAAAATGACGATTGACCATGCTCTCCTCCTCCTCCCCCCTGTCCTCAGGCCACCCACGCTGAACCGACGGTATGACAGTTGTACAGGTACTACCGTCTACAGCGCATGATAAAAGCTCCTGTTCTTCATCCTCCTCCCCCTCATTGTCCCCCAATGCACATTGGAATGAGATGAGGCTGGGCTGTGTGTAATCGACCGCTACGGCTTCTTGATCCATCTCATCATACTCTGGCTGCAATCTCTCCTCTTTAATTCTCTGCAGAGAGCGTTGCAAGAGACAGACAAGTGGAATGCTGATGCTAATGATGGCGTCATCGCCACTCACCATCTTGGTGGAATCCTCAAAGTTTGTCAGGATGGTACATATGTCAGACATCCAGGTCCACTCCTGAGGTCTTATGTGTGGAGTCTGACCTGAATATCGACTGCCTTGTTGCAGCTGGTACTCCACAACTGCTCTCTTCTACTCACAAATCCTTTGCAAAATGTGGAGGGTAGAGTTCCAACGTGTGGGGACATCACACACCAGTCGGTGTGACGGAAGCTGCAAACGCTGCTGCAACACAGCAAGGGCGGCGGAAGCTCTAGCCGACTTGCAAAAATGAACTGACAGGTGGTGTACTTTGACGAGCCGATCTGGCAACTCGGGGTACGATTTAAGAAACCGCTGAACCACGAGGTTAAGCACATGAGCCAGGCATGGTACGTGTGTGATCTCGCCTCGCCTCAGAGCCGCCACCAGGTTACGGCCTTTGTCACACACAACCATGCCTGGATGCAGGTTCAGTGGTCTCAGCCACAGATCTGCCTGCTCTTTCACAGCTGTCCACAACTCACAAGCAGTGTGCGGTTTATCACCTAAGCTTATGAGTTTCAGCACAGCCTGTTGCCGCTTGGCGGAGGCAGTACTGCAGTGCTTCCAGCTTGTAACTGATGTGGTGATATCTGAGATGGAAGCTGAATATGAGGAGGAGGAGGAGGAGGATGATGCGCAGGAGCTGTACACTGTGGGGGCAACTCTGACTGACATAGGGCCCGCAATCCTCGGTGTTGGGAGGATGTGTTCCGTCCCAAGGTCCGACTGGGTCCCGGCTTCCACTATGTTTACCAGTGTGCCGTCAGGGAGATGTACCGTCCCTGGCCACAAGCACTTGTCCACGTGTCCGTTGTCAGGTGGACTCTCCCTGTAACTGCGTTGTTGAGGTCACGGCAGATGTTTTGGGACACGTGCTTGAGTAGTGCAGGGATGGCATACTTGGCAAAATAATGTCAGCTGGGGACCGAGTACCGAGGGATGGCCACCGCCATAAGGTTGCGGAAGGATTCCGTCTCCACCAGCCTAAAAGGCAGCATTTCCAACGCAAGCAGTCGTGAAATGTGCGAATTTAGAACTGTGGCCTGTGGGGCGTTGGCTGCGAATTTCCGCTTTCGTTCAAAAGTCTGGGATATGGACAATTGAATGCTGCGGTGGGACGTGGACGTGGATGCTGTTTCTTGAGAAACTGCCATAACAAGTGAAGACTGAGAGGAGGGAGCATCTTTGCATGCAGCATGAACAGGGGATTGCCTTGCACACACAACAGGGGGTTCTATTGCATGCACAACAGCGGAAGAAGCAGTGGTGACCCCCACTGACACTGGTCGTGGACCCTGGGGTTCACCCCACAAAGTCGGGTGCTTTGTTGCCATGTGCCTGATCATGCTGGTGGTGGTCAGGCTGGTAGTTTTGTCACCCCTGCTGATGCTGGCATGGCAGGTGGTACAAATGGCCTTTTTGGGGTTATCAGCAGAGTCTTTAAAAAAATTCCAGACTCTTGAAGACCTACAGGTTGTACTGGCAACGTCCCTCGTGTTGGTGTTATGGGGAACTGTTGCCTGCCTTCTGTGTGCGGCCACCACACTGCTTCTTCCTGCCTGTTGGGGTACCCTGCCTCCCTCACCCTGTGTGCTGCTGGCCTCGCTCTGCATGTTCTCCTGCCACATTCGGTCAGTTACTAGATCATCCACCACCTCCTCCTCTTCCACTTGCGCACCACGATCCTCCTCCTCACTTCCTGGCAATTTTGTCTCGTCATCGTCCACCTCTTGTGACAAATTGCCAGCGTCGACTTCCTGTGGCCGTGGCTGTTCAAATTTTTGGACATCGCTACATGGGATCTCCTCTTCCACCACTTCAAGCGGAGCAGGCGAGGGGCACAAATCTGGAAAAGGACCAGTGAACAGCTCTTCAGAGTGTCCAAGTGTGGGATCAGTTGATTTCTGACGACACTCTGCATGATGGGAGGAAGGAGCATCAAGGTGAGGAGGAGTATGTGGTCGAGACTCACGGCTACTAAGATTTGACCGTGTGGAAGACAGACCGGAGGTGGTGGTGCCCAGTTAACTAGAAGTATTATCTGCTATCCAATTAATAACCTGTTCACACTGATCAGTTCGCAATACTGGTGTTGTTCTGTGCTTCCCTAGTAATTCGGTCAAGAAGTGGGAGCGAGAAGATGTGGCTGTTGGTTGTGGCACATTTTCACCTTGGCCACGGCCCCGTCCTCTGCACGCATCATCACTAGAATGTCCAGTTCCACGTCCCTTGCCACGTGCCTTTCCCATTGTAAAGGAAGTAAAATAGCTTACACTCGCACTATCAATTGGAAAAAGGGTAATAAAAAGTAGATTAGAACCGTGGAAGAGGAAAACCACAGTTCTATTTCTCTGGCCTACACCCGACTAGAGATGAGCGGTGTTCGACTTGAACTGTTCTCCAATCTCAAATTTGAGCTGTTTTGGGCGGTGTTCGAGCCGTTCGGCGAACACGAACGATTTGAAAAAAATTTGGCTGTTCGAGGTTATGTTCGATAACTGTTCGTGCACCAAAATCATAACTGGATTTTTTCTCAGTAATGATGAAAAGTAATGTTAATACGCAGTTTGAGTGTACAGCGGGGCGGGGGGAGGGGCAGGGGATGGATCTCTGCAGGAATAATGAAGATCTCCATTTTTTTTTCTCTTTCCCGCATTTACAGTGGGGAGGTGCAATCTGTCAGCCTATCAGCAGCGCACACACGGAGCGAAGTGCTTTTTTTCACACAAGCAAGGGCATGTGTCATTGGCAGTGTATGTCACATGTCCTTGCCCTATAAGACCCAGCCATTTTCCCCGTCGCCACCATTTTCTCACTGCTGCAGCTGCGTGTTAGGCTGCACCGCTGTTGCTGTGTGCGCTATACCTTGTTAATTTCAAGCCAATTTTCGCACAAATCTACAGATAGCTTGGGAGTATGGAATAGTTGTGATTGCAGTCCTTTTAAGGACTAGGTTACAGCATTTCCTACGACTTTTATCAGGCAGGTCTGTGCTCTTAAATAGATAGGTTGGGAGTAAAGACTAATTGTAATTGCAGTCCTTTTCAGGACTAAGTTATATCAGTTCCTATCAGTTTTTGCAAGGCAGGTCTGTGCCAGTGCTGTGCAAGTTTTTTTCACAGCATTTCGCTAAATCTAGCAAAGCTAATCCTTTTTGGCCTATTGCAGAGTGTGTTAGTCAGTGGAGTAGCCTATCTGTGTTGCAAGCTACACCACCTGTGTATAGAATACCAATTTTTTTACTGCACCTAGTGAAGTAAAACCTTTTGGGCATAGCATCATTCTATTAGTCCATCTATACTGACCTCCATAAGGTTGCAAATTGAATATAATTTTTTTCTGCATCTACCTCTGAAAAAATATTTGGGCTTCTAGCTGTGTGTGGGACTTGTTCTATTAGTCCATCTATACTGACCTCCATCAGGTTGCAAATTGAATATAATTTTTTTCTGCATCTAGCTCTGAAAAAATATTTGGCCTTCTAGCAGTGTGTGGGACTTGTTCTATTAGTCCATCTATACTGACCTCCATCAGGTTGCAAATTGAATATAATTTTTTTCTGCATCTAGCTCTGAAAAAATATTTGGCCTTCTAGCTGTGTGTGGGACTTGTTCTATTAGTCCATCTATACTGACCTCCATCAGGTTGCAAACTGAATATAATTTTTTTCTGCATCTAACCCAAACAATAGTTTTGGCCTAATACCACAGTTTGGCCACTCAGCTCTCCTCGGTTCCCATCCATTGTTTTTTTGTGCCAACAACTCCAGAGTTGTGAATTAGTTAACCACCAAAATGAGTGGAAAAAGGCCTGCTGCTGGTGGAAAGGGGAATAGGCGTGTTGGGAAGGGGAAAAAAGGTTGTGTCCATGGAGTAGATGTTAAAGCAACAGTAACATCTGCAGAAGAAAGACCATCTTCCAGCAAAACTAAAATGTCTACTTCTTTTAGCGGACAATGTGATAAGATCCCTTTCTTACGGCCACGCCAATCGCTACAAATTCCAGATGAGGCACAAAAACAGCAGGTGCTTCAACGGATATCAAGTGCTCCTTTAAGTGGGCTCTCCTCCACATCAACTTCAACATCACAAATACTCCAGTCCTCAGAGGTGTCACCCCAATCGCACTTGCTTCCTCACAGCTCCCAAATCTCCAGCTGCCCGTCTGAGTATGAGGTAGAACAGATGGTTGAGTCTGCAGAGCTGTTTACTCATACTATAGCCTGGGAATCAGAGGTCGGTTCCAGCGCTTCTGTGAATCCAGACGAGGAAATGATCTGCACTGATGCCCAGAATCTTTATGAGTCGGATCCAGGACCAGACACAGAACGTTCTGACCATAATGTAGACCCTCATTCCCAAACTGTAACTCCTGTTGGTGGAGACAATGAGGAAGATGATGATGAGACTCAAATACCTGATTGGAGCGACAATTTTAGTTTTTTGTCAGGGCAGGAACAGGTTGGCTCTGAGGACGACGGGTGTGATAACACACAGGGTGATGATGATGAGGTTGGAGATCCCACTTACTGTCAACCCACAGTCAGCCAAGAGATGAGGTCAGCAGAGGAGGTGGAGGAGGATGCTAGTGACGACGAGGTCAGGTTGCGCCTTCCTGGACAGAGACATAGTACTGGAAGCACGTCAACAACTGCATCCTCAAACACAACTCTGCCTCTGACCACAAGTCGTGGTGGCTCTTCAGGTCGCATGGGTGCTAAGCCTTGCATAGCCTGGGCATTTTTTCAGATTGATAAAGATGACCCAACTCGTGTTATCTGTAACATTTGTCAACAAAAGCTAAGTAGAGGCCAAAAAATACATAGTTTGAGTACTTCATGCATGAACCGGCACATGGACATGAAGCATAAGTTGCAGTGGGAAGCTCACTGTGCTACAATGCGGCCTAGCTGGCCGGGCCAACCACCGTCTGCCCCATCTTGTGCATCTGCGGCCTCTTCATCCTCTGTGACTGGGGGGACAGCAGTCACACCTGTTTTGGGACGCAGACCTGCCACCTCTTTACCCGCAACAGCCAGTGTGATTGGCAGGTCATCATTTTCTTTGGAGGTGGTAACACCAGCTGGTGTTGAGCGCTGTCCGACATCGATAGCACCACCTTTGGATCAAGGCAACCTAACATGTCCGCCTGCATCTTCCTCACAGACCGGCAGTTTGCCGGGGACACCCTTATCAACCCCGTCTAAGCACAACAGCCAGCCCTCAGTCCCTCAGATGTGGACAAGTAAAAGACCATTTCCTCCTAGCCATGAGAGAGCTAAGAGGTTGAATTTCACCATCTGCAAGCTCTTGGCTACAGAAATGCTGCCTTTCTGCCTGGTGGACACAGAGGATTTTCGAGACCTTATGTCCGTCGCAGTGCCCCAGTACCAGATGCCCAGTCGGCACTACTTCTCAAAGAAAGGTGTGCCTGCGCTCCACCAGCATGTCGCACACAACATCACCGCTTCTTTGAGAAACTCTGTGTGTGACAGGGTGCATTTCACCACAGACACTTGGACGAGTAGGCATGGACAGGGGCGTTACATGTCACTGACTGGGCACTGGGTTACTATGGTGACAGCAGGACAAGGGGCTGCTGTCTAAGTCTTGCCGTCCCCACGAGTTGTGCGTCAATCCTCTTTATGTCAAAGTTCCTCCACTGCTTCTGCTTCCTCAACCTCCTCTCGGTCCTCCACCTGCACCCAAAGCCTGTCTGGTCATGTCACAAGCTTTCTAACAGCGCAGAAGGGATCCTGCACACCTCCTTACTATGCTGGCAGTAGGGCTCAACGTCATCAGGCGGTTTTTACTTTGAAATGTCTGGGAAATGTGAGTCACACAGCTGAGGAGTTGTGGTCAGCTCTGGAGAACCAATTTCATGAATGGTTGTCTCCACTGGACCTGAATCCAGGGCCGTGTGCGACAATGCTGCAAACCTGGGTGCGGCCCTTCGCCGGGGCAATGTCACACACGTGCCTTGTATGGCTCACGTGTTAAACCTGGTTGTCCAGCAATTTTTAGCCCACTATCCCGGACTAGATGGCCTTCTGCAGAGGGCACGGTCGCTGTGTGCTCACTTCCGCCGTTCGCATCCCGCAGCTCAGCGACTTACATCTCTACAGAAGTCATTGGGCCTGCCACTTCACCGGCTAAAATGCGATGTGCCTACTCGGTGGAATTCAACTCTGCACGTGTTGCAGCGACTGTGGCAGCACCGACAAGCCCTGGTGCAATACGTTCTGACGTATAGCCTAGGCCAACGGGATCCAGAGGTGGGGCAAATCACGCTGGAGGAGTGGTCTCAGATCAGGGACCTATGCACCCTTCTGCACAGTTTTGAAATGGTGACGAGGATGGGAAGCGAAAGAAAAGCAGCAAGTGCCCAATGTTTTCGCAAGTGTCTGCAAAGTCAATGAGGGAAGAGATGCGCTGCAATGGTCAGCAAATGAGAAAAGGAGCTGTGCTGCATACATTACATTACATTAAAAGATCATAGTAACATAAAAAACGGAAAAAAACAAAATAAGGACAACAGCATAAACAAGCTCGTAGCCCATGACATATGAGTAAAGACATATGAATATGGAATAAAATAAAATAAAATAATTCCAGTCAAATAATCCTATAAAGGAATAGTAGGTCTCTTAAAGCTTAGTGACATAAAAAAGTTAGAGGTTGATAAACACTCGACCAAGGGAGTACTTTATTCGCAGAAGGGTGGAGGGAGTGTATGGGTGTAAACAAAAGGGAAAAGGGAAAAGAATAGGGACTAAGAATAGAAAGAATATCATATCAGGAGATTGATATGGTTTTCTAGGGGGGGGGGCAAGGAAAGAATTAAACCTCCTGGCTCCGTTGGCTCCACACTTTAGAAAATTTGAGATGGGATAGGTTTCCCAGCTGGTGAGTTCCTCTAAGCGTCTAATCATGTTTACTTTATTTATCCATTCGGAGTGAGTAGGGGGAGATTCTTGTTTCCAATGTAGAGCGATCAGTTGTTTTGCAGAATCCAACAACAAGGGGATCAAGTCATGTTTTTTTGGCTTATAATTATCTGTTATAGAATTTCTTTAGGGGATAATGATTGTCTTATCAGTAGTGTTGAGCGAGCACTAAAATGCTCGGGTGCTCGAAGCTCGGGCCGAGCTCACTGTGATACTCGGGTGCTCGACCCGAGCAACGAGCCCAATGTTAGTCTATGGGAGACCCGAACATTTTTGCGGCGGCTCCCCCGGCAGTCTGTAGAAAGCCTAAAAAGTGCCCAAAACGATAGTGACAGTGCTCAAATGACATGGGGACAGCATGGGGATCGCCCCTGGAAGCATTTCTGACCCCCAGGTCACTGCTGTCAACAACGAGGTATTAAGCCACTTTTACAGGCTCACAATAAAACGTTCAAAAACGAAAGTGAAAGTGCTTTCCTGTGAAATATGTTAACCCCTTAACGACCATGGGTCTTTCTGTTTTTGTGTTTTCCTTTTTTGCTCCCCTTCTTCCCAGAGCCAGAACTTTTTTAATTTTCGTTCAATATGGCCATGTGAGGGCTTATTTTTTGCGGGACGAGTTGTACTTTTAAACACCATCACTGGTTTTACCATATCGTGTGCTGGAAAATGGGAAAAAAATTCCAAGTGCAGTGAAACTGCAAAAAAAATGCAATTCCACAGTTGTTTTTTGGGTCCTTTTTTTACCACGTTCACAGATTGCTAAAACTGACCTGCCATCATTATTTTCCAGGTCGTTACGAGTTCATAGACACCAAACATGTATAGGTTCTTTTTTATTTAAGTGGTGAAAAAAAAATCCAAAGCTTGCTAAAAAAAACAAAAAAAATGGCGCCATTTTCCGAGACCCTTAGCTTCTCCATTTTTCGGGATCTGGGGCCAGGTGAGGGCTTATTTTTTGCGTGCCGGGCTGACGTTTTTATTGATACCATTTTGGGGTAGATCCGATGTTTTAATCGCCCGTTATTGCATTTTATTGCAAAGTTGTAGCGACCAAAAAAACTTAATTCTGGCGTTTAAAATTTTTTTCTCGTTACGCCGTTTACTGATTGTATTAATTCTTCTTTTATATTGATAGATCGGGCGATTCTGAACGCGGCGATACCAAATATGTGTATGTGGGGTTTTTTTTATATGTATATATATATATTTTATTTTGAATGGGGCGAAAGGGGGGTGACTTAAACTTTTATATATTTTTTATTTTTTTTATTTTTTTAAAAACTTTTTTTTTACACTTCTGCTTGCTTCTATAGTCTCCAGAGGAGGCTAGAAGCAGCAGTTGTCTGATTGCTTCTACTGCATACAAGCGATGAGCAGATCGCTTGTATGCAGGAGAAATGCTCACTTGCTATGAGCGCTGACCACTAGGTGGCGCTCATAGCAATTGAGACATGACAACCACAGGCGTCTGCTGCAGACGCTGAGTTGTCATGCCCACCCATTGGTGACCCGCGATCATGTGACGGGGTCACTGATGGGCGGGGCTTAGGACTCCCGGAAGCGCGAGTTAAATGCCACTGTCAGACTGACATGTGCTCGCTTCAGTGAGGGCTCACCGCCGGAGCCCCCGCTGAACCGGCCTTCCCGACCTGGTGCGTACTATTACTGACCAGATCGGAAAGGGGTTAAGGAACATCCTTTCCAGGGTAAAGACTTGTGTATAAGGTAAAATAAATAACCAAAAACAAAAATGCTCCTCCACACCTTGGGCTATGTTCACAGGTAGCATTTTTTATGCATTTTTGCATGTTTGTATTGCTTTCAACTGTGACAAATGCATTCACCGGGAAATGTCATTTTAACATTTTACAACCTTATCTGGCCATGTGCTGTGTGACACATGCATACAGTGCTAAAAAGACATGGGAACAGCATGGGGAAGACCCCTGGAAGCATCTCTGACACCCAGGTCACTGCCTAAAAGTGTGCCCATCAGAAGTGATCCTTGCCGCATCAGAAGATGCAGACTTGCAACTATCCCCGTGCAAGTCCTTGTCCCAGGGCAGTGTTCAATTGTATCTCCCCCATAACTTGCAATACAAGCGCAAGTATGCAGCCAGCCACCCACCCACCCCCAGGCTGCAATACCATACTGCTAGCTTGCTTGCACTTGAAATTGGGCCTTTTAGGCATGTGGAGGTGGAATCTGGCCACCACGTCATGGCTGCGTCGGTAGCCTGGTATTCATACTCAGTCCCCAGCCGCCCGGCGGCCGGGTGTCCACGCTTGGTCCCCAGCCGCCAGGGGGCGGCCGGGTGTCTATACTCAGGCCCCGCGGCCGGGTGCCCACACACAGTCCCCAGCCGCGTGGGGGTGGCCGGGTGTCCATAAAAGGTCCCCAGCCGCCCCTATTTGCCCCGGTGCGCCTTATACACAAGCGCGCATGCCAAAACATTACCTGTGCCTTCCCCAGTGCATTTAGTGGGAAGGACAGCCTAACCACAAACACGTGGACAAGTGAATGTGGCCAGGAATGGTCCATCTCACTGACGCCTTCACACTGGGTTAATATTGTGGAAGCCGGGACACAGTTGGACACTGGGATGCAACATGTCCTCCAGACATAGAGGATTGCGGGTCCTGGGTCAATCAGGCTTCAACACAACGTTCAGAAGGTAGACAGCAGCAGTGGTCGGCCTCCTACACAACGAGTAAATTATTCATGATCATGAGGCCATCCACCTCCTTAGCTTTCTGTTCCTTGGAATGCAAGCGCATGTATGTAGTAGCAGCTAGGCCTGAGGTGGTCAGCGTTTTGGCGCATATTCTACCTCCTTCGAGGATTGCTGGATGTTTTCCTGCTACTATCCCAGTTCTATGACTCCCGTTAAAACAAAGCTTCAGGTGATGAATGATGGATGAGGTGGTGGCAAAGGAGAAAGAGCAGGAGGAACAGGGACCATTCACATCAATATCAGGCCAGCCAACCAAACATGTCTTGTAGGATATGTTTCTGTACCAAAAGGAGCGGTTCAGCTACACAGTTATAGGGCATACAGTGAATGCAATGCCTACCAAAAATTTCGAGGCACTCCAATGCCCCTTGGAAGTGACATGGAGGTCAGAGCGCCTTAACTAAACCGTTTTTTCCATTTATAGCAACTGGGTCTCCTGTACACTGTTGGCCTAAGCAGGGAATGGAAGGCTTTCCAAAAATTATTAGGCACTGCAATGCCCCTTGAAACAGACGTGGATTACAGCGTATTAAAAACCTTCTACCCATTATTGGGGAGTGGGTCTCCCTTAGTGTTCGCCTATGCATTGAAAAGCAAAAGCTGACAATAATTAGGAGGAAATGCAATGCCCGTTGCAAGAGTCGTGGAGGTTAGAGGTAATTAAAAACAACATGTCAATGCCCCTTGGAAGAGCTGTGGAGTTCAGAGTGGTTTAACAAGACGGTTTTAATGCCCCTTAGAAGAGACGTGGAGTTCAGAGTGTTATAACAAGACAGTTTTAATGCCCCTTGGAAGAGATGTGGAGGTCACAGTGGAATAAAAAGACAATATCAATGCCCCGTGGAAGAGACGTGGAGGTCACAGTAGCTTAACAAGACGGTTTTAATGCCCCTTGGAAGAGTGGTGGAGGTCGCAGTGGAATAAAAAGACAATATCAATGCCCCTTGGAAGAGTGGTGGAGGTTGCAATGGAATAAAAAGACAATATCAACGCCCTGTGGAAGAAACGTGGAGGTCACAGTAGCTTAACAAGACGCTTTTAATGCCCCTTGGAAGAGTGGTGGAGGTCGCAGTGGAATAAAAAGACAATATTAACGACCCTTGGAAGAGACGTGGAGGTCACAGTAGCTTAACAAGATGATTTTAATGCCCCTTACAAGAGCCATGCAGTACAGCATATTAAAAACATTATTCCCATTATTGGGGAGTGGGTCTCCCATAGTCTTTGCCTATGCCTTCCAAGCAAAAGCTGCCAAAAATTAGGAAGGGGGAACTTGCAATGTCCCTTACAAGAGCCATGCAGTACAGCATATTAAAAACATTATTCCCATTAATGGGGAGTGGGTCTCCCATAGTCTTTGCCTATGCCTTCCAAGCAAAAGCTGCCAAAAATTAGGACAGAGGAACTTGCAATGCTGGCAACATGGACCACGGTCACCCTGGTGGTATAGTGGTCGTGGAGGCTGAGGATAAGGAGAAGAGCAAAAAACAGCCGAAATGAGGAAGCATATACCCATGTGTGGGTGTGAAGCGATGCATGGGAATACACCTCCTGAAATAACACAGTGGATTTGACTTTATGTTACTCTGCTGTCATTTGGTGGTGATGAGAAGTCTGGCCCAATCCAGCCCTTGTTCATTTTGATAAGGGTCAGCTTGTCAGCATTGTCAGTTGACAGGCAAGTGCGCTTATCAGTTATAATTCCCCCAGCGGCACTAAAAACACGCTCCGATAACACGCTAGCGGCAGGGCAGGCCAGGACCTCCAAGGCGTACAGAGCGAGTTCATTCCAAGTGTCCAGCTTGGATACCCAATAATTAAAAGGCACAGAGGAATCACGGAGGACGCTGGTACTCCCTCACCATCTTTTGAAACTTTCCACTCCTTGTGAGAGTACCCTGCGCCTCAGGGCCTGTAAGCTGGGCAGGTCTCAGAAAACTGTCCTAGAACATTGATAGTGTTCCCCTGCCTCTGCTGGATTGGAGTTGTGTCTCTCTCGCCTGTATGCCTTAGTTTGGCAGCGAACTGTGACCTCTGCCGCTATCGTGTTCAGATGGGAATTTTTTTAATAGTTCTGCAGCAAGGGCCTTCTGGTACTGCCCCATTTTTGTAGACCTCTCCAACTCAGGAATAAGAGAGTGAAAGTTCTCCTTGTAGAGGGGGTCTAAAAGTGTCATCAACCAGTAATGACTGTCACCCAACATTTTGACAATGCGAGGATCACGGTTAAGGCAGCGTAACATAAAGTCAGCCATGGGTGCCAGACTGGTAACGGGCAAGACTTCCGTGTCCTCACCAACATGACGACTGATAGTGTTGAGCGATCACTAAAATGCTCGGGTGCTCGAAGCTCGGGCCGAGCTTACCGTGATACTCGGGTGCTCGACCCGAGCAACGAGCCCAATGTTAGTCTATGAGAGACCCGAGCATTTTTGCGGCAGCACCCCCGGCAGTCTGTAGAAAGCCTAAAAAGTGCCCAAAACGATAGTGACAGTGCTCAAAAGACATGGGGGCAGCATGGGGATCGCCCCTGGAAGCATTTCTGACCCCCAGGTCACTGCTGTCAACAATGTGGTCAGAGGTATTAAGCCACTTTTGCGGGCTCACAATAAAACGTTCAAAAACGAAACTGAAACGGTTTTCCTGTGAAATATGTTAAGGAATTTCCTTTCCAGGGTAAAAACTTGTGTATAAGGTAAAATAAATAACCAAAAACAAAAATACTCCTCCACACCTTGGGCTATGTTCACAAGTAGCATTTTTCATGCGTTTTTGCACTTTTGTATTGCTTTCAACCGTGACAAATGCGTTCACCGGGAAATGTAATTTTAACATTTTACAACCTTATCTGGCCATGTGCTGTGTGACACATGCATACAGTGCTGAAAAGACAAGGGATCAGCATGGGGAAGACCCCTGGAAGCATCTCTGACCCCCAGGTCACTGTCTAAAAGTGTGCCCATCAGAAGTGATCCTTGCCGCATCAGAAGATGCAGACTTGCAACTATCCCCGTGCAAGTCCTTGTCTCAGGGCAGTGTTCAATTGTACCTCCCCCATTCCTTGCAATGCAAGCGAAAATATGCAGCCAACCACCCACCCACCCGCAGGCTGCAATACCATACTGCTAGCTTTCACTTGAAATGGGGCCTTTTAGTTTGGAGGAGGCCGAAGCTGGCCACTACCTCATGGCCGCTTCGGCAGCGAGGTATCCATACTCTGTCCCCAGCCGCCCGGCGGCCGGGTGTCCACGCTCTGTCCCCAGCCGCCAGGTGGCGGCAAGGTGTCCATACTCGGTCCCCAGCCGTCCTGATTTCTCCTGTCACCTTCCCCCACACTTTTCTTAGCCTGGCCTGCTTTAGGGCAGCATTGGACGAGCCCACCAGAGAACCAGACTCCTCCGGTGGGCCCTGGCTTCTCCATCAGGGGAGTTGAGAGTGCCTAGGTGAGGAGCATGATGATGATGATAGAAGTTAGCATCTGCTTTGTTTTCTTGGAATGCAAGCGCATGTATGTGGTAGCGGCTAGGCCTGAGGTGGTCCGCGTTTTGGCGCATATCCTACCTCCTCCGAGGATTGCTGGATGTTTTCCTGCTACTATCCCAGTTCTCTGACTCCCGTTAAAACAAAGCTTCAGGTGATAAATGATGGATGAGGTGGTGGCAAAGGAGAAAGAGCAGGAGGAACAGGGACCATTCACATCAATATCAGGCCAGTCAACCAGATATGTCTTGTAGGATATGTTTCTGTAACAAAAGGGGCGGTTCGGCTACACAGTTATAGGGCATACAGTGAGTGCAATGCCTACCAAAAATTTCCAGCCACTTCAATGCCCCTTGGAAATGACATGGAGGTCAGAGGGCGTTAACTAAACCTTTTTTTCGATTTATAGCAACTGCGTCTCCCGTGCACTGTTGGCCTAAGCAGTGAATGGAAGACTTTCCAAAAATTATGAGGAATTGCAATGCCCCTTAGAAGAGCCATGTGTGGCACCCCATGGGTCTGGTCACCACAGTAATAGAGATATTACGTTGGAGAGCAAGTGGGAGGTTTCCTGGTCAGGATCCCTTAAACATGCAACATCCTCCTGCCCCAGTCCTGGGAGGGGAGAATTCTGCCCTTATAAACTGGATCTGGGGCAGGGTTGAGTGAGTCAGAGAACAGTCAGAGTCAGAGTGAGAGCAAGGGAAAGTAACAGCAAGGAGCTCTGTAGGAGCTAGGAGCTAAAGACCAGGGGCTGGAAGCTGAGCAGAGCTCGCCCTGGCAGAAGACAATAGGAACCGGACACAGGAGTCCGAAGCTGTGAGGACTTATATGTCCAGCAGCAGAAACCAGCCGGCAGGGGATTTCAGGTCCTCTGGCCATAGAAGCCCGGAGGCTCAGTCACAAGCAAGGGACCAGCACCGCCGTCGTGGAGCGGAGGCTAACAGAAGGCCCCAAGTCACCAGCCATACGGGTGAGCACTACACGGTACACTCTGGGACGCGGGCAACTTCTATCCGCTTACAGCAAGGTAGCCAGGAAGAGTGCAGACAGAAGGGGAGGCCTACAACTCCACCTGGCCAGGGGAACTCCTGCTTGCTCACAGACTGACCAGGCCTCTTATGCTAGCCAGTACTCCCGGCAGGGTCTACCTTATAATCATCAATAAAGACCCTGAACTGCACTGCAAAGACTCTGAGTCGTTCCTGCTGCGCTCGTGCACCATCACCCCCATCATCCACACTCACTGCCCTGAGGCTATACTCCTCCCGAGGGGAGTTATCCCATTCTATGCTGCGCACACAACACCAGCCTCAGCGGTCTGCCTCGCAGCGGTGGTACTCCCTGACCGCAATCCACGGGTGGCGCAGTTGGACAATTCACCTCAAAACCTAAGAAAGACTGCCACTGGTTTGACCAGCCTGAGCCACGGGACCGGGTCACCGCCACGGAGACTACAGACCCAAGAGACCCGGCACCGGGTATCCCACACACGTGTACACACGGCCCAGGGGGCGCGTCACATGCAGTACAGCATATTGCAAACATAAGTCCCATTATTGGGGAGTGGGTGTCCCATAGTATTTTCTTATGCCTTGCAAGCAAAAGCTGCCAAAAATTAGGACGGAGCAACTTGCAATGCCCCTTACAAGAGCCATGCAGTACAGCACATTACAAACATAAGTTCCATTATTGGGGAGTGGGTCTCCCATAGTATTTGCTTATGCCTTGCAAGCAAAAGCTGCCAAAAATTAGGACGGAGCAACTTGCAATGCCCCTTACAAGAGCCATGCAGAACAGCATATTACAAACATAAGTCCCATTATTGGGGAGTGGGTCTCCCATAGTATTTGATTATGCTTTCCCAGCAAAAGCTGCCAAAAATTAGGATGGAGCAACTTGCAATGCCCCTTACAAGAGCCATGCAGTACAGCATATTACAAACATAAGTCCCATTATTGGGGAGTGGGTCTCCCATAGTATTTGCTTATGCTTTCCCAGCAAAAGCTGCCAAAAATTAGGACGGAGCAACTTGCAATGCCCCTTACAAGAGCCATGCAGTACAGCATATTACAAACATAAGTCCCATTATTGGGGAGTGGGTGTCCCATAGTATTTGCTTATGCCTTGCAAGCAAAAGCTGCCAAAAATTAGGACGGAGCAACTTGCAATACCCCTTACAAGAGCAATGCAGTACAGCATATTACAAACATAAGTCCCATTATTGGGGAGTGGGTCTCCCATAGTATTTGCTTATGCTTTCCCAGCAAAAGCTGCCAAAAATTAGGATGGAGCAACTTGCAATGCCCCTTACAAGAGCCATGCAGTACAGCATATTACAAACATAGGTCCCATTATTGGGGAGTGGGTGTCCCATGGTATTTGCTTATGCTTTCCCAGCAAAAGCTGCCAAAAATTAGGACGGAGGAACTTGCAATGCTGGCACCCTGGTGGTATAGTGGTGGTGAAGGCTGAGGATAAGGAGAAGAAGATTAAACAGCCGAAAAGTGGAAGCGTATACCCATGTGTTGGTGTGAAGCGGTACATGTGAATACACCTCCCGAAATAACACAGTGGATTTAACTTTATGTTACTCTGCTGTCATTTGGTGGTGATGAGAAGTCTGGCCCAATCCAGCCCTTGTTCATTTTGATAAGGGTCAGCTTGTCAGCATTGTCAGTTGACAGGCGAGTGCGCTTATCAGTTATAATTCCCCCAGCGGCACTAAAAACACGCTCCGATAGCACGCTAGCGGCAGCGCAGGCCAGGACCTCCAAGGCATACAGAGCGAGTTCATTCCAAGTGTCCAGATTGGATACCCAATAATTAAAAGGCACAGAGGAATCACGGAGGACGCTGGTACGATCGGCAAGGTACTCCCTCACCATCTTTTGAAACTTTCCACTCCTTGTGAGAGTACCCCGCGCCTCAGGGCCTATAAGCTGGGCGGGTGTCAGAAAACTGTCCCAGAACATTGACAGTGTTCCCCTGCCTCTGCTGGATTGGAGTTGCATCTCTCTCGCCTGTATGCCTTGGTTGGGCAACGAACTGTGACCTCTGCCGCTAGCGTGTTCAGATGGGAATTTTTTTAAGAGTTCTGCAGCAAGGGCCTTCTGGTATTGCCCCATTTTTGTAGATCTCTCCACCTCAGGAATAAGAGAGTGAAAGTTCTCCTTGTAGCGGGGGTCTACAAGTGTCATCAACCAGTAATGACTGTCACCCAACATTTTGACAACGCGAGGGTCACGGTTAAGGCAGCGTAACATAAAGTCAGCCATGCGTGCCAGACTGGTAACGAGCAAGATTTCCGTGTCCTCACCAAGATGACGACTCACCATGCTCTCCTCCTCCTCCTCCTCTTCCTCCTCCCCCCTGTCCTCAGGCCACCCACGCTGAACCGACGGTATGACACTTGTACAGGTACTACCATCTACAACACATGATAGCAGCTCCTGTTCTTCCTCCTCCTCCTCCTCCTCCTCTCCCTCATTGTCCCCCAATGCACGTTGGGATGAGATGAGGCTGGGCTGTGTGTAATCGCCCGCTACGGCTTCTTGATCCATCTCATCATACTCTGGCTGCAATGCCTCCTCTTTAATTCTCTGCAGAGAGCGTTGCAAAAGACAGACAAGTGGGATGCTGACACTAATGATGGCGTCATCGCCACTCACCATCTTGGTGGCCTCCTCAAAGTTTGTCAGGATGGTACATATGTCAGACATCCAGGTCCACTCCTGAGGTCTTATGTGTGGAGTCTGACCTGAATATCGACGGCCTTGTTGCAGCTGGTACTCCACAACTGCTCTCTTCTGCTCACAAATCCTTTGCAACATGTGGAGGGTAGAGTTCCAACGTGTGGGGACATCACACACCAGTCAGTGTGCCGGAAGCTGCAAATGCTGCTGCAACACAGCAAGGGCGTCGGAAGCTGTAGCCGACTTGCAAAAATGAGCTGACAGGCGGCGTACTTTCACGAGCAGATCTGGCAACTCGGGGTACGATTTAAGAAACTGCTGAACCACGAGGTTAAGCACATGAGCCAGGCATGGTACGTGTGTGATCTCACCTCGCCTCATAGCCGCCACCAGGTTACGGCCATTGTCACACACGACCATGCCGGGATGTAGGTTCAGCGGTCTCAGCCACAGATCTGCCTGCTCTTTCACAGCTGTCCACAACTCACAAGCAGTGTGAGGTTTATCACCTAAGCTTATGAGTTTCAGCACAGCCTGTTGCCACTTGGCGGAGGCAGTGCTGCAATGCTTCCAGCTTGTAACTGATGTGGTGATATCTGAGATGGAGGCTGAACATGAGGAGGAGGAGGAGGAGGATGCGCAGGAGCTGTACACTGTGGGGGCAACTCTGACTGACATAGGGCCCGCAATCCTCGGTGTGGGGAGGATGTGTTCCGTCCCAAGGTCCGACTGGGTCCCGGCTTCCACTATGTTTACCCAGTGTGCCGTCAGAGAGATGTACCGTCCCTGGCCACAAGCACTTGTCCACGTGTCCGTTGTCAGGTGGACTCTCCCTGTAACTGCGTTGTTGAGGGCACGGCAGATGCTTTGGGACACCTGCTTGTGTAGTGCGGGGATGGCACACCGGGCAAAATAGTGTCGGCTGGGGACCGAGTAACGAGGGACTGCCACCGCCATAAGATTGCGGAAGGATTCCGTCTCCACCAGCCTAAAAGGCAGCATTTCCAATGCAAGCAGTCGTGAAATGTGCGAATTTAGGACTGTGGCCTGTGGGGCTTTAGCTGCGAATTTCTGCTTTCGTTCAAAGGTCTGGGATATGGACAATTGAACGCTGCGGTGGGAAGTGGACGTGGACGTTGATGCTGTTTCTTGAGAAACTGCCATAACAAGTGAAGACTGAGAGGAGGGGGCATCTCTACATGCAGTATGGACAGGGGATTGCCTTGCACACACAACAGGGGGTTCTATTGCACGCACAACAGTGGAAGAAGCAGTGGTGACACCCGCTGACACCGGTCGTGGACCCTGGGTTTCGCCCTACAAAGTCGGGTGCTTTGCTGCCATGTGCCTGATCATGCTGGTGGTGGTCAGGCTGGTAGTTTTGTCACCCCTGCTGATGCTGGCATGGCAGGTGGAACATATGGCCTTTTTGGGGTTATCAGCAGAGTCTTTAAAAAATTCCAGACTCTGGAAGACCTACCGCTTGTACTGGCAACGTCCCTCGTGTTGGTGTTACGGGGAACGGTTGCCTGCCTTCTGTCTGCGGCCACCACACTGCTTCTTCCTGCCTGTTGGGGTACTCTGCCTCCCTCCCCCTGTGTGCTGCTGGCCTCACTCTGCATGTCCTCCTTCCACGTTGGGTCAGTTACTAGATCATCCACCACTTCCTCCTCTTCCACTTGCGCACCACGATCCTCCTCCTCACTTCCTGGCAATTGTGTCTCGTCATCGTCCACCTCTTGTGACAGATTGCCAACGTCGACTTCCTGTGGCCGTGGCTGTTCAAATATTTGGGCATCGCAACATGGGATCTCCTCTTCCACCACTTCAAGCGTATCAGGCGAGGGGCCCAAATATGGAAATGGACAAGTGAACAGCTCTTCAGAGTGTCCAAGTGTGGGATCACTTGCTGTCTGACGACACTCAGCATGGTGGGAGGAAGGAGCATCAGGGTGAGGAGGAGTATGCGGTCGAGACTCACGGCTACTAAGAGTTGACCGTGTGGAAGACAGACCGGAGGTGGTGGTGCCCAGGTAACTGGAAGTATTGTCTGCTATCCAATTAATAACCTGTTCACACTGATCAGTTCTCAATACTGGTGTTGTTCTGTGCTTCCCTAGTAATTCGGTCAAGAAGTGGGAGCGAGAAGATGTGGCTGTTGGTTGTGGCACATTTTCACCTTGGCCACGGCCCCGTCCTCTGCACGAACCATCACCAGAACGTCCACATCCACGTCCCTTGCCACGCGCCTTGCCCATTGTAAATGAAGTAAAATAGCTTACACTTGCACTATCAATGGAAAAAGGGAAATAAAGTGTAGATTAGAACCGTGGAAGAGGAAAACCACAGTTATTGTTTACTGGGGTATACCACACTTTTTTAAATAGAGATATTTGCGGCTGAACAGTGAGCGACACACTCAAACTGCTTTTTTTTTAGATACCAAAGGCCCAAAACTGGATAGTACAGCGATTTGACCCGTGGAAATGCGAAACCACACTGGGATGTTGGGCCTACACAAGACTATTTTCAACTGATATATTTTTGTGTCACAACAGTCAGGAGACACTACTGTTTTTCTTTACGGAAAAAAACTACCAAAACCTGAATAATAGAGATTTTTTACCGTGGGATGGCAAAACCACCGTTATTGTTTACTGGGGTATACCACACTTTTTTAAATAGAGATATTTACGTCTGAACAGTGACCGACACACTCAACTGTTTTTTTTTTTAGATACCAAAGGCCCAAAACTGGATAGTACAGCGATTTGACCCGTGGAACTGCGAAACCACACTGGGATGTCGGGCCTACACAAGACTATTTTCAACAGATATATTTTTGTGTCACAACAGTCAGGAGACACTACTGTTTTTCTTTACGGAAAAAACTACCAAAACCTGAATAATAGAGATTTTATACCGTGGAACAGCAAAACCACAGTTATAATTTACTGGTGTATACCAGACTTGTTTAAATATATATATTTGCGTCTGAACAGTGAGCGACACACTCAAACTGCTTTTTTTTTTAGATACCAAAGGCCCAAAACTGGATAGTACAGCAATTTGACCCGTGGAACTGCGAAACCACACTGGGATGTCCGGCCTACACAAGACTATTTTCAACAGATATATTTTTGTGTCACAACAGTCAGGAGACACTACTGTTTTTCTTTACGGAAAAAACTACCAAAACCTGAATAATAGAGATTTTTTACTGTGGGATGGCAAAACCACAGTTATTGTTTACTGGGGTATACCACACTTTTTTAAATAGAGATATTTGCGGCTGAACAGTGAGCGACACACTCAAACTGCTTTTTTTTTAGATACCAAAGGCCCAAAACTGGATAGTACAGCGATTTGACCCGTGGAACTGTGAAACCACACTGGGATGTCGGGCCTACACAAGACTATTTTCAACTGATATATTTTTGTGTCACAACAGTCAGGAGACACTACTGTTTTTCTTTACGGAAAAAAACTACCAAAACCTGAATAATAGAGATTTTTTACTGTGGGATGGCAAAACCACCGTTATTGTTTACTGGGGTATACCACACTTTTTTAAATAGAGATATTTACGTCTGAACAGTGAGCGACACACTCAACTGTTTTTTTTTTAGATACCAAAGGCCCAAAACTGGATAGTACAGCGATTTGACCCGTGGAACTGCGAAACCACACTGGGATGTCGGGCCTACACAAGACTATTTTCAACAGATATATTTTTGTGTCACAACAGTCAGGAGACACTACTGTTTTTCTTTACGGAAAAAAACTACCAAAACCTGTATAATAGAGATTTTATACCGTGGAACAGCAAAACCACAGTTATAATTTACTGGTGTATACCAGACTTGTTTAAATATATATATTTGCGTCTGAACAGTGAGCGACACACTCAACTGTTTTTTTTTTTAGATACAAATGGCCCAAAAGTGGATAATACAGAGGTTTGAACCGTGAAACTGCAAAGCCACACTTGTATTTCTCGGGCCTACACCAGACTATTTTCAACAGATATATTTGTGTCTGAACAATCAGGAGACACTATTTATTTTTTACGGCAAAAAATGCAAAAAGCAGGATAATAGAGATGTTTTACCGTGGAACAGCAAAACCACAGTTATAATTTACTGGTGTATACCAGACTTTTTTGAATATATATATATTTGCGGCTGAACAGTGAGCGACACACTCAAACTGTTTTTTTTAGATACAAATGGCCCAAAAGTGGATAATACAGAGGTTTGAACCGTGGAACTGCAAAACCACACTTGTATTTCTCGGGCCTACACCAGACTATTTTCAACAGATATATTTGTGTCTGAACAATCAGGAGACACTATTTATTTTTTACGGCAAAAAATGCCAAAAGCAGGATAATAGAGATTTTTTACTATGGAACAGCAAAACCACAGTTATAATTTACTGGTGTATACCAGGCTTTTTAAAATATATATATATTTGCAGCTGAACAGTGAGCGACACACTCAAACTGTTTTTTAAGATACAAATGGCCCAAAAGTGGATAATACAGAGGTTTGAACCGTGAAACTGCAAAGCCACATTTGTATTTCTCGGGCCTACACCAGACTATTTTCAACAGATATATTTGTGTCTGAACAATCAGGAGACACTATTTATTTTTTACGGCAAAAAATGCCAAAAGCAGGATAATAGAGTTGTTTTACCGTGGAACAGCAAAACCACAGTTATAATTTACTGGTGTATACCACACTTTTTTGAATATATATATATTTGCGGCTGAACAGTGAGCGACACACTCAAGCTGTTTTTTTTAGATACAAATGGCCCAAAAGTGGATAATACCGAGGTTTGAACTGTGGAACTGCAAAACCACACTTGTATTTCTCGGGCCTACACCAGACTATTTTCAACAGATATATTTGTGTCTGAACAATCAGGAGACACTATTTATTTTTTACGGCAAAAAATGCCAAAAGCAGGATAATAGAGATGTTTTACCGTGGAACAGCAAAACCACAGTTATAATTTACTGGTGTATACCAGGCTTTTTAAAATATATATATATTTGCGGCTGAACAGTGAGCGACACACTCAAACTGTTTTTTTTAGATACAAATGGCCCAAAAGTGGATAATACAGAGGTTTGTACCATGGAACTGCAAAACCACACTTGTACTTCTCGGGCCTACACCAGACTATTTTCAACAGATATATTTGTGTCTGAAAAATCAGGGAGACACTATTATTTTATTTTTTTACAGCAAAAAATGCAAAAAGCAGAATAATAGAGATTTTTTACCGTGGAACAGCAAAAGCACACTTCTGTCTCTCTGGCCTACACCAGACTATTTTCAACAGATATATTTGTGTCTGAAAAATCAGGGAGACACTATTATTATTTTTATACAGCAGAAAATGCCAAAAACAGGATAATAGAGATGTTTTACCATGGAACATCAAAACCACAGTAATAATTTACTGGTGTATACCAGACTTTTTTAAATATCTATATTTGCGGCTGAACAGTGAGCGACACACTCAAACTGTTTTTTTTAGATACAAATGGCCCATAGAACTGCAAAACCACACTTCTATTTCTCGGGCCTACACCAGACTATTTTCAACAGATATATTTGTGTCTGAAAAATCAGAGGCACACTTTTTTTTTTTTGGGGGGGGGGGGGGACACCAAAAGGTTAATAAGATGGGTATTTGTACATTGTGAAGGAGGAAAAAAAAAAAGAGGATTTAGATAAAAAAAAAGGATTTTTCCTGGCCCCCGGGACCTGGAGCTAAGTCCAGCAATTTCAGCAACAGGAGCAGCACACAGGACTGTAATGCAGCGTTTGCTGGTATAACCACTGCGTCTCATATACAGCCTGCCTGCCTGCCTGATATACCTGGGATGGATATTAGTCCTGAGAAGGACTGTTTGTTTGATCTGGCAGCCTTTACAGACCCTACACTAACTATTTTGCAGGATATATCTCTCCCTAAATCAGCAGCGCTGTCCCTACACTGTCTGATCCGGAGCGACTGTGTCCAAGATGGCAGCGCCCGGTTTTAAATACTCGACTGGCTGGCAATCCCTGCTTGTTCATTGGCTCTCTAAAGAGCGCCAAACAAGCAGGGCGGAGACCCGAGCTCCCACCCGAGTAACCCGGAAATGCTCGGTGCTCGCCGAACATCCCGAGTAGCGTGATGCTCGGGCGAGTACCGAGCAGTATCGAGCATGTTCGCTCAACACTACTTATCAGGCCTAATTTTTTTTAGGGTCGCTTCTATTTTACCCCAAAATGGTCTACTCTTCGAGCATGACCAAAAGATATGTGTCATATTACCCACAGCTAGGTTGCATCTCCAACATAAGTTAGAGTAACTCAGACCAAATTGGTGTAATAATTCGGGGGTTCTGTACCAACGCAAAATAATTTTATATGAATTCTCTTGTGAAGTTATACATTTTGAGAAGCTATGTGCATTGGAAAGGATGGAGTCAGCTTCCTCTTCGGACAGTGTAATATTCAATTAATTCTCCCAGGAATATACAGTACAGACCAAAAGAT
Source organism: Phyllobates terribilis (assembly GCF_046119375.1). Classification (NCBI taxonomy): domain Eukaryota; kingdom Metazoa; phylum Chordata; class Amphibia; order Anura; family Dendrobatidae; genus Phyllobates; species Phyllobates terribilis. The sequence goes on from NW_027362765.1 coordinate 237,359,609, forward strand.
TGGACACACCTTCTCATTTAAAGATTTTTCTGTATTTTCATGACTATGAAAATTGTACATTCACACTGAAGGCATCAAAACTATGAATTAACACATGTGGAATGATATACTTAACAAAAAAGTGTGAAACAGCTGAAATTATGTCTTATATTCTAGATTCTTCAAAGTAGCCACCTTTTGCTTTGATGACTGCTTTGCACACTCTTGGCATTCTCTTGATGAGCTTCAAGAGGTAGTCACCGGAAATGGTTTTCACATCACAGGTGTGCCCTGTCAGGTTTAATAAGTGGGATTTCTTGCCTTATATAAGTATAATTCCACATGTGTTAATTCATAGTTTTGATGCCTTCAGTGTGAATGTACAATTTTCATAGTCATGAAAATACAGAAAAATCTTTAAATGAGAAGGTGTGTCCAAACTTTTGGTCTGTACTGTATGAAAGTGGGTTTTTTAGAGAACTGGGATAATGTCAAATGGTCATATATCTTTGATATACCTTTGGAAAAAGGGAAAGAAAGTCTACTTTCAATCCAAGAGCCCTTCCTAAAGTTAGAGAATCTAGTTCTAAACTGGGAGAAGATATGAGAGACATGATTATGTTGCAAGAAGTTTTTGGGTCGCTTCGAGGTACCAATTGGCCAAGAGTCCAGCATAGGGATCTCATCTGAAAGGAATTGTTTAATAGAAAAATTTGCTAACTCTGAGCAGAGGTTATAAGGGTCAGTGTACTTGGGGTCTAAAAAGTATGGGATAGTAGATATTGGGCATCAGACATAGGGATAGAGTCACCATGGCGTTCTTGAACTAGATTACATTTAATAGCCAGAGAGGTGGATGTAATGGTGTTCCTCGACATCTCAGAGACAGGAATTACATCTGCCCATATGAACTTATGGGGGTTGTTACCTAGTAGAAGATAGTCAATATCTGTAGTATCTCTTCTTTTGGAGGCATTGGCCATCTTTAGCCATCTGAGCATGTGAATAGATTTCTAATATCTTAGGATGTCCGGAAGTCCAATGCCACCTCTATGGTTTGGTTAGGATAATAATTTGTGTGAGAGCCTAGGTCTTTTATGTTTCCTTATGTATTGAGCTAGTACTTGTTTAATGGAAGAAAAAAAAGACATAGGGAGGCATATGGGAAGCATATTTATGAGGTAGATGATTTTAGGGAGAATGTATGCTTTTACAACATTTGTCCTACCAATCCAAGATAACAGTGTGTTATCGTAAGTTTTAAGGAGGGATCTAATTTTCTCAAGCAATGGTGTAAAATTTTTCTCATCTAAGAGATCTGGGTTATTAGTAATCTGGATCCCTAAATATTTAGTACAGCCGTGTGGCCACTTAAAGGGGATAGAACTCTGTAGAAATTCAACATCAGATGTGGGGGTGGAGGTATTTAATGCTTTCGATTTCTCGTAGTTAATTTTAAAATTAGAGAGCTCTCCGAATTGATCAAAAATAGACATGAGTTTGGGGAATGCTTTAATTGGATTGGAAAGCATGAGGAGCAGATCATCTGCAAAAATTGGCGACAAAAGTTCAGTATTTTTAATTTTAACTCCCTGAATGTCAGGATCTTATCTGATTACTTGGGCAAGTGTTTCCATGAGGAGAATAAAGAGTGGAGGCGAGAGGGGGCAACCTTGCCTCATCCCATTTTGAATAGTGAAACTTTGTGAAAGAGTACCATTTACCCGTATTCTAGCAGAAGGGGAGGAGTAAAGAGAGAAGATAGCATTTACAAAAATTTCAGGGAAGGCAAATTTTTCTAGAGTATATGCTAAGAACCTCCAACTCACTCTGTCGAACGCCTTTTCGGCGTCCGTAGAGAGCAAGATCAAAGGGAATGATTTTACTAGAGTTATCTTTTCCCTCCCTACCTTTCACAAAACCCACCTGGTCACGATGTATTAGATATGGGAGCACATATTCCAGCCTCCTAGCAAGGAGTTTAGCCCATAGTTTAATATCAGCATTCAATAGAGAAATTGGACGGTAATTACCGCAATGTGTAGGGTTTTTGCCCTCCTTATGAACAACCGAAACATGTGCCTCCAAAGTTTGAGTAGCCGGAGTGTCTCCTGACAGGAATGCATTAAATAATTCTACTAAGTATGGGAAAAAAGATTTGATAAGTTTTTTATAGTAAATTATGGGAAGGCCATCTGGGCCAGGTGTTTTACCGTTAGGAATGGATTTTAGCGTGTCCAGAATTTCTTGTTGGGTGACCTTTTTTGTTAATAAATGTATGTCTTCTGGTTTAAGAGTGGGAAGATTCAGCGAGTTTAAAAAATCTTTAATTTTTGTAGAAGGCAAATATGGATCAAGCATAGAGGGCGGAGATTTTATATTATATAGATCTTGATAGTAAGATTTAAATGAGTGTGAAATGTCTGTCGTATCTTCACTTAAGGTACCATCTTTGGAGCGGATTTTTTTAATAAAAGATCACTCAAGATTTTTTTTGAGCAAAGAGGAAGTAATCTTACTCCCTCTATTACCATGTACGAGGGACAGTCAATAAGTAATGCCTCCTATTTTTCTTCTCCTTTTAATTGGCAAGAAATTCAAATGCAATTACATAGGTTGAAAACCACAACATTAACGATTAATTTGTCACTTTTCAATATAATCTCCATCCATTTCCACAGTCTTGGTCCACCGTTTAACAAGGGCATATATTCCAGCATGTTAAAAAAGTATTCTTGGGACCCACCTTGCACAAACTTTTCTGTATCCCAGTTGTCCAATAATTTTCATCACACTGCCTTTACTGTGGCAGATAATGCCACACAATTCATCTGCTGTCACCCGGCGGTCACCACGAATGATGTCATCGACTCGCTGAATGTTGCTTGGAGTCACTGCTGTTACTGGCCTGCCACTCCGCATTTTGTCAGCCAACGGTGATGGCCCTTCGGCTGTGTTACAGCGACGAACCCATCGTCTAACAGTACTGACATCCACTGTTGCATCACCGTACACATTTTTCAGTCTCTCATGAATTCGAATGGGCGTTTCACCTTCTGCATGCAAGAATTCAATCACAGAATGTTGTCTAATACGAACATCGATGTCAGCCATTTTGCAAACGGATACAGTCCTGCCACCTGTTGATGCAGGAAGTTGCAATTGCTGTGGATTGGAGAAGAAGGTTTGAGGAATTGTGCCACATTCGAATATTTAACATAACTACCTTATTTAAGGAGAAAAAAAATAGGAGGCATTACTTATTGACTGACCCTCGTAGATAAATTCTTTGCTTACACCTTTGAAATAGTTTAGCAGATTTTATATTTAAAGCATCCTTGAGTTTATTTCTTAAGACCAGAAGGTCATTTTGAGCTTTATCCACTAGACACTTTTTATGGAGTTCTTCTAAAGTATTGATTTGATGGAGCAAGGAAAAAATTTCTTTATCTCTAGTTTTTTTTAGATGGGCGTTTAATGAGATTAGTTCACCCCTTATGACAGCCTTATGGGCTTCCCAAATCACCGGAACAGAGGGACTAGAGTTCAAATTTTCCTGGAATAAGTCAAGAGATTTGGAGATCTTAGAGATGTATTCTTCATTGTTTATTAGAGACTCATTTAATCTTCAAGTCATTTCTCTTTTTGGTAGTGAGGATGTGGATAATTCCAAGAAAATTGAGGCATGGTCCGATAGTGTTATAGAACCAATTGAGGCAGATTTTAGAAGAGATAAAGAAGAGTTTTGAATAAATAAATAGTCTATTCTGTGATAGGTGGAGTGAGGGTGGGAAAAGAAGGTGTAATCCTTTGAAGAGGGATTTAGAAGTCTCCAAGTATCTATTAGGTGCAAAGCATTCAGGGACATATGTATTTTCCTCAAAGTCTTTTGAGAAAGAGCAGATAATCCTGAGGAAACGTCAAACTGGGGATTTAATGAGGAATTAAGGTCACCGCCTACTATTAAGAGGCCTTCTTTAAAGGAGTTTAGAGTATCCAGAGTTTCCATCAACCAGCCAGCTTGACCCTGATTTGGGACATGAATATTGCATAATGTAACAATGGTCTTTGCGATACTTCCTTTAGCGAAAACATATCCACCTTCAGCATCTGAAAGTTGGTCCTTGAAAGAGAAGGGTACATTTTTATGAAGAGCAATACTGGTACCTCTGGATACTGAAGAGCCGCAGCTGTGGTACCAAGTTGGGAATTTAGATCTGGACAACTCAGGAGTGCGTTCTGCTTTGAAATGTGTTTCTTGTATGAAAGCTATGGAAGTGTTATTTTTATTTAACAGGTGAAGGATTTGATTGCATTTCTGCGGGGAGTTAAACCCCTTAACATTAAATGACGCGATTAATATAGTGTCATTTGGGGTCATATTTGACATCATAATTTCTTTCAAAGACATGAGGATGTAAAGAGGTCCAATCAGTAGGGTACGAGCATAAACATATATAACTTATTAGAACTATAGTAAAATTAATATACAACTTATCTGCTGCAGGGAGGGGGGTCATCCCAAGAATAGCAGACAAGGTAAATCAGGAGGTGATACCTTAAAGAGATAATAGGTAATACACAAACCAATAACAGGTATGACAGTAATGAACAAAGCTAGTCATAATCATAACATTTTTGTCAGGTGAGAACAAAACTAGTACGGAGAAAAACAATCAGGGGGGAAATTCCAAGAAAAGCTTTCTCAGCCGATTAAGGCAAGTGAAGAACAATATAACTGAACTTCTTCCAAAAGTAAAGTTTCAACATATACTGGAAACCGGTAGGAGAAGTCTAGTTCATCATGGAGGGGGATGTCTAGGTGATCTTCCCCTGAGCCTATTAGTGGTGCTTTTCCCCTGCATCAACCATTTTTCAGGTCTCTGTAGCAGAGGAAAGGTGAAAATTTCATCATCTAAGCGCAACCATGAAGGAATGTCAATTTTTTTAATTAAAAGTATGTCCCACGAAGCCTGAAGGTCTTCTGGAGTACGTATGTAGATTTGTTTGCCATCTTTTAAAATGGCTAAGCCAAAGGGAAAAAGCCATCTATACACCAACTTATTGATCCGAAGAGCATCTAGGAGGGGTTTAATTTTTCTCCTCTTGGCCAAAGTGGAGGGTGCTATGTCTTGAAATATTTGTATCGGGTTATTGTCGTAAGTTATAGGACCCGCTTCCCTTATCTTGGATAGGATTGCTGCAGTATCAACGTAGCTTAACAGACCGCAGATTAGGTCCCTTGGTGGGTCAGAGGGCTTGGGTTTAGGTCTTAGAACACGATGTATTCGTTCAATTGTAATGCTTTCGGGCCCTTTCTGGACCAAGAAGGGATGTAAAAATCTCATTGGCGACACTTCTAAGGGTGTCAGGAGCTAAGGATTCTGAGACTCCCTTTATCCTGAGGTTCTTGCGTCTGCTTCTATTTTCCTGATCTTCTATGGCGAGCAGTGCAGAATTCAGTTGTTGTTTATGGTAGGACATTTGGTCTTTCAGGGTGTCCGAAAAGTCTAGTAAATCCGTCTGTATGATTTCCAGGGATTCAACTCTCTGACCTACTTGTTTAATGTCTGCCCTCAGGCTGGACAATTCTTGCATTATTGGTTGCATCGCCCGTGAAAGTGTTTTCTTTAGGAAAGATCTAGAGATTGGTGTAGAGTTAGAGGATTGAGAGCTTGAGTCCGAATCTTCGCTACCTAAATCTGTGTCTGCAGCAGAAGTAAGCAATGGTGAGTTAGAGGCAATTTTTCTAGAAGTTTTTTGAGGTGTGGGAATTTTTTTCTTAACAAACTTGTCTAATTCTCCTTGCTTACGAGGAGTGGCATTACTTTCAGAGTCTTTTTCTTTTACATGCTCTTTAGCTGTTTTAACCATTTTGAAGTAGTGATTTGAGCGTGTATAAAAAGGTATCACCTCCTGTTAACGTTACATGTCACACTGTCATTGAAAAAATAGAGCAACATCAAAAGATCATTGGTGATAGGTTATTGTTTACTTGAGGTAAATGTAAAGTTAGACAGGTGAAAGAAAAAAAAGGTGTAAGAATTTTTTCTCCTACAGATCAGTAGGTGTCCCTCTGTACCCACGCTAATAAACTAGAGCTCAACTGGGTGGGTAATATTCAATAGTACTAAAAGTTCACTTTAGTGGTTTAATGGATAAAGCTCAGTTGAATATAGAGGCTGTAGTTCCACTGTTGGATGATAGGTGCCAGCTAAACTCTTTATATATTGTAAAAAGATATAAGAGATTATATCAATAGAGTGTCTTCAATAAATGTAAAAAAAATTATGAAAAAAGGATTACAAAGATGCTGAGCAAAGTTCTTTGTGCAGGACACAGAAAGTGAGCTGAAAAGAGGTAAGTTACCTGCTTCCCTGCAGCAGGGGAGAGAGGCAAGAGGGAGCAACGAGCTTCACAAGATGGCGTGTTTTGGCGCCAAAATCCACAAGTGGCATCAGCGACTGGGCCCAGCCGGTTCTCAGGGAGAAGGCCCCAGCCATGCTGGTCCTCTCAGCAGGGTTCCAGAGGAGGAAGCGTCACACCAGTGGTCGCACCGCAGCCCGTCAGAGTCAGCACGAGGTGAGGCAAGGCAGAGGCCCTTTGTGCCTCTCTAAGTTGAGCCTCCCAGGCGCTGCAAATGGGAAGGTGGAGGTAGGGAGGAGCGCGGCTGCAGGCTCATCGCACACCGGACCGCCGCCGGTAACAGTGGAGCCCAGAGCCGTAAGGAGTCCTTTACTATGGGGAACCCCGTGTTCTGATGCTCCTCACCTCCTACTTCACAGGCGCTGTCTCCTCTACACAGGTCTGACACGCCGGGCGCTTCGCTGTACTCCGCAAGGCCTCTGTCAGATGGTCGCAGGAAGAAGCGGTAAAGTTGCTCCTGAGGGTAGAATTTTGCTTCCGGCGGCTTCTCAGGGTCTCTTCAGCAGAAGGTACTAAGGGAGAGGTAAAAAATACCCTGAAAAGTGGGAAAGAGGGTGTATTTAAGAGGTCTTGGAGCAGGAGCTGCACAAGTACACGTCCTGTCAATTTTTATCCATTTTTGGTCAGTGTAGATGGATTTTTTTTACCAGTCATGTGTGTCATCCATTTTTCTCATATGAGAAAAAAACAGATTGAGGTTTCCTAATCTTCTACTAGCATTAGTCAGTCAAAAAGGGATACTGCACAAATTCACTGAAATCGATACGTTTTATCCACAAAATAGATCCAAATTGGAAATGACTTTGGGTTCGTGAAAAAGGCCATTGCCTATAACAGGTATGTATTCTATCATGACTTTGGGTGTACTAAGCAGTTTGGCATTTTCATCTAACATTTTGATAAATTTTTCAAACGCTGGGTCATCATACTCAAACCTTTTCCCAAAAATAATAGAGAAGAATACATTGGAAACGGCACTGTTTAACAGCAGGTGAGTATTGAATGGTTGAATTGACGCGCCCCCTGGGCCATGTTGTTAGGGATACCCGGAGCCGGATCAGATGGGGGTTGTAGTCTCCGAGTGGCTGTGACCCGGTCCGTGCCCAGGGTGTCAAACTCAGTGTGCGGCAGTCCTTGCAGATGTTATTAGTGTCGACTACGCCACCTGTTGATTTGCGGTCAAAAGGCCGCCGCTGCAAGATGGTCCGCTGAGGCTGGTGGTGTGTGCAGCTGTGGTAGTATAACCCCCAACGGGAGGGGTATAGCCTCAGGGGGTCAGACGTGGAGGATGGTGGTAGTGAAGGTGCAGCAAGGAGACTCAGAGGCATAAAATGCAGTTTCAGGGTTTTACTCACTGGTGTTGCTCGGGTCACTCTGTACAGCAGTGACCACCCAAGCCGTGCTGCGTCCACCAGGTGCGGGACTCGGTCAACTCCCGGGCAATTCCTGAGTATGGTCCTGAGCTCCCTTCTTCTCTCTCTCTCTGGCCGTTCTCACCAGGGATCCACCTATGTCCGGCTCCCTCGGGTCTCTTGGTGGTTGAACCTTCTCTGGCTTCCCTGACCCTATGCTCGGTGTGCCATTCTGGTGGATTTGGTGAGGGTCGTGGCAGATCCTGCCCACAACCTCCGGTTCCTGGCTAAGGTGTGCTTTGGCCTCCGCCAGCTTGGGATCCGGTACCCTGTTGCCGACCCTTCACCCTTATTAGTTCTCATACGGGCTCTTGGGGTCCCCTCTCGTCCTGCGCCTCTGGGTCCCTCTTCCTTCTCCTCTGCTCTGCTTCTCAGGCTCTCTGAGAAACTGACTGACTGACTGACCCTGATCTAAGATGGTGCCCACCTTATATACTCCCTCTATGTGTGAGCTCAGGTGACCAGCACCCAATGAGCTCCTAGCTTTACCCAGACTACTCCCCCTATCTGCCCCTACACTACTGGGATGTTCCACCCCCCTCCCACTCCAGCCAGGGACAGACGCTGTCGTACCTGCACATATACTGGTGGGAGTACCGTAGTTCTGTCCCCCGGAAATGGGATGTATGTAGTGCATGCAGCCTACTAGCTCAGTTCCATACTCCATCCTTACCCGGGAGTGGAATACCACACCTCTGGTTTGAGGTGCAATACCCCTGTAGCAGCCGAGTCCTCAGGGTGCTACAGAATGGTTTGCCCATTATACAGCTCCTCAGTAGTGTTGAGCGAGCACTAAAATGCTCGGGTGCTCGAAGCTCGGGCCGAGCTCGCCGTGATACTCGGGTGCTCGACCCGAGCAACGAGCCCAATGTTAGTCTATGGGAGACCCGAGCATTTTTGCGGCGGCACCCCCGGCAGTCTTTTAAAAGCCTAACAAGTGCCGAAAACGATAGTGACAGTGCTCAAATGACATGGGGACAGCATGGGGATCGCCCCAGGAAGCACTTCCTGCTGTCAACAACGTGGTAAGAGATATTAAGCCACTTTTAAGGGCTCACAATAAAACGTTCAAAAACGAAACTGAAGCTGCTTTTCTGTTAAGGAAGTTCCTTTCCTGGGTAAAGACTTGTGTATAAGGTAAAATAAATAACCAAAGAAAAAATTACTCCTCCACACCTTGGGCTATGTTCACAAGTAGCATTTTTTTTGCACTTTTGTATTGCTTTCAACTGTGACAAATGCATTCACCGGGAAATGTCATTTTAACATTTTACAACCTTATCTGGCCATGTGCTGTGTGACGCATGCATACAGTGCTGAAAAGACATGGGAACAACATGGGGAACACCCCTTGAAGCATCTCTGACACCCAGGTCACTGCCTATAAGTGTGCCCATCAGAAGTCATCCTTGCCGCATTAAAAGATGCAGACTTGCAACTATCCCCGTGCAAATTCTTGTCCCAGGGCAGTGTTCAATTGTACCACTCCCATTCCTTGCAATGCAAGCGCAAGTATGCAGCCTGCCAAAGGCTGCAATACCATACTGCTTGCTTGCAATTGAAATTGGGCCTTTTAGGAATGTGGAGGCGGAATCTGGCCACCACGTCATGGCTGCGTTGGCGGCCTGGTATCCATACTGAGTCCCCAGCCGCCCCGCGGCCGGGTGTCCACACACGGTCCCCAGCCGCCTGGGGGCAGCCGGGTGTCCATAAACGGTCCCCAGCCGCCCCTATTTCTCCTTGGAACATCCCCCCACACATTTTTCTTAGCCCGGCCTGATTTAGGGCAGCATTGGACGATCCCACCAGAGAACCAGACTCCTCCGGTGGGCCCTGGCTTCTCCATCAGGGGAGTTGAGAGTGCCAAGGTGAAGACCGTGATGATGATGACAGAAGTTAGCATCTGCTTTGTTTTCTTGGAATGCAAGCGTAAGTGTGCAGCCTGCCACCCACCCACCCCCAGGCTGCAATGCCATACTGCTAGCTTGCACTTGAAATGGGGCCTTTTAGTTTGGAGGAAGCCGAAGCTGGCCACTACCTCATGGCTGCTTCGGCAGCGAGGTATCCATACTCAGACCCCAGCCGCCCCTATTTGTCCCTGTGTGCCTTATACATAAGATTAAGCGCGCATACCAAAACATTACCTGTGCGCTCCCCAGTGCATTTAGTGGGAAGGACAGCCTATTCCGCTGAAGTGTGTGCATGCCAAACCCCTGTTCATGCGAAGATGCCTCCCACCCTGCACCTGTCGTTGCAGACTTGCAACTATCTCCGTTCAAGTCCTTGTCCCAGGGCAGTGTTCAATTGTACCTCTCCCATTCCTTGCAATGCAAGCTCAAGTATGCAGCCTGCCACCCACCCACCCACCCCCAGGCTGCAATACCATACTGCTTGTTTGCTTGCACTTGAAATTGGGCCTTTTAGGTATGTGGAGGCGGAATCTGGCCACCACGTCATGGCTGCGTTGGCGGCCTGGTATCCACACTCGGTCCCCAGCTGCCAGGGGGCCAGGTGTCCACACACGGTCACCAGCCGCCTGGGGGCAGCCGGGTGTCCATAAACGGTCCCCAGCCGCCCCTATTTTCTCCCATCCCCCCACACACTTTTCTTAGCCTGGCCTGCTTTAGGGCAGCATTCGACGATCCCACCAGAGAACCAGACTCCTCCGGTGGGCCCTGGCTTCTCCATCAGGGGAGTTGAGAGTGCCAAGGTGAGGACCATGATGATGATGATGATAGAAGTTAGCATCTGCTTTGTTTTCTTTGAATGCAAGCGAATGTATGTAGTAGCGGCTAGGCCTGAGGTGGTCAGCGTTTTGGTGCATATCATACCTCCTCCGAGGATTGCTGGATGTTTTCTTGCAACTATCCCAGTTCTATGACTCCCGTTAAAACAAAGCTTCAGGTGATAAATGATGGATGAGGTAGTGGCAAAGGAGAAAGAGCAGGAGGAACAGGGACCATTCACATCAATATCAGGCCAGTCAACCACATATGTCTTGTAGGATATGTTTCTGTAACAAAATGAGCGGTTCGGCTACACAGTTATAGGGCATACAGTGAGTGCAATGCCTACCAAAAATTTTGAGGCACTTCAATGCCCCTTGGAAATGACAAGGAGGTCAGAGGGCCTTAACTAAACCATTTTTTCCATTTATAGCAACTGGGTCTCCTGTACAGTGTTGGCCTTAGCAGTGAATGGAAGGCTTTCCAAAAATTATGAGGAACTGCAATGCCCCTTGAAACAGACGTGGATTACAGCATGCTAAAAACCTTCTACCCATTATTGGGGAGTGGGTCTCCCTTAGTTTTCGCCTTTTCATTGAAAAGCAAAAGCTGACTAAAATTAGGAGGAAATTCAATGCCCGTTGGAAGAGTCGTGGAGGTTAGAGGTAATTAAAAACAACATTTCAATGCCTCTTGGAAGAGCTGTGGAGTTCAGAGTGGCTTAAGAAGACGCTTTTAATGCCCCTTTGAAAAGACGTGGAGGTCCCAGTAGCTTAACAAGACGGTTTAAATCCCCTCGGAAAAGACGTGGAGGTCCTAGTAGCTTAACAAGACGGTTTGAATGCCCCTTGGAAGAGACGTGGAGGTCACAGTAGCTTAACAAGACGGTTTTAATGCCCCTTGGAAAAGTGCTGGATGTCGCAGTGGCTTAACAAGACAGTTTTAATGCCCCTTACAAGAGCCATACAGTACAGCATATTAGAAACATTATTCCCATTATTGGGGAGTGTGTCTCCCATAGTCTTTGCTTATGCCTTCCAAGCAAAAGCTGCCAAAAATTAAGACGGAGGAACTTGCAATGCCCCTTACAAGAGCCATGCAGTACAGCATATTACAAACATTATTCCCATGATTGGGGAGTGGGTCTCCCATAGTATTTGTGTAACATACCTGGCGGCGTCCTTGCATAGTGGTCCATCTCCCACTGTGCAAGAGCGCGCACTTGATCTCCAGTCCAGTCTACTAGCCTGGCTTCCCTCCATGCTGTCTGCTTGCTTCTGTTTCTGCTGCTTAAAGGCGGCGCCCGATCACTTCCTGTTTCTTGTACCTGCTGCAGACACACCCCTTGTGCGTCCTCAGCCTATTGCTGTCTGTCACCTGGTATTTAACCCAGCTCCTCCCAAGAAACCCTGCCTGAGCATTGTGATTCATTCAGTGTGCTCTTTCACTCTGAATGTGCCAGGTTCCTTTCTGTGCTTGCTTGCCTGCCTTTCCTGGAGGCTGTATTTCCAGGCCTGTCTGAACACACTCCTAGCCTGTTCCTTCCGCCTTCTAGGGGCTGCATACCTAGACCCGCTCCTGTATCTTTTCTGTCCTGTCTGAACACGCTCCTAGCCTGTTCCTTCCGCCTTCTAGGGGCTGCATACCTAGACCCGCTCCTGTATCTTGCTACTGTGTCTGTTCTTGTCTGAATACTCTTCTAGCCTGTTTCCTGTTTTTCTCTATGTCCGTACCTTTCCTTTTTCTGCAGTCTGAACTCGTACCTAACTCCTGCTCATTGTCACTGTACTTCCGTTTGTGAGTTTGTGGTCCACTCGCTACTTCACTGCAAGTACCCTGTGGGTATCTGGTTCTGCCTTTCCCTTCCTGTCTGTTCCATGTGAACAGAGCCCTGTCCCCTCTGCCCTGCCTCGCTCTCCGCTCCTGCGGTTTCCGCTCTGCTCTGACCCTTTGCTCGCTGCTCCGGCAGTCTCACTCTGCTCTGACCCTTTGCTCGCTGCTCCGGCAGTCTCGCTCTGCTCAGACCCTTTGCTCGCTGCTCCTGCAGTCTCGCTCTGCTCTGACCCTTTGCTCGCTGCTCCAGCAGTCTTGCTCTGCTCTGACCCTTTGCTCGCTGCTCCGGCAGTCCCGCTCTGCTCTGACCCTTTGCTCGCTGCTCCGGCAGTCTCGCTCTGCTCTGACCCTTTGCTCGCTGCTCTGGCAGTCTCACTCTACTCTGACCCTTTGCTCGCTGCTCCGGCAGTCTCACTCTACTCTGACCCTTTGCTCTCTGCTCCGGCAGTCTTGCTCTGCTCTGACCCTTTGCTCGCTGCTCCGGCAGTCTCTGTCTGCTCTGACCATTTGCTCACTGCTCCAGGCGGCCTCGTCCTGCTCTTCTCTTGCTCACCGCTCCAGGCGGTCTCGTCCTGCTCTACTCTTGCTCACCGCTCCAGGCGGCCTCGTCCTGCTCTACTCTCGCTCACCGCTCCAGGTGGCCTCGTCCTGTTCTTCTCTCGCTCACCGCTCTAGGCGGTCTCGTCTTGCCCTGCTCTCGCTCACCACTCTGGGCGGCCTCACTCTGCTGTGTTTGTCTGCCACATCTGTGGTTCTGTTCCTGAGTTCCAGTGTGTACTGGGTCCTATACCGCCTGTGTTCCTACCTGCTAGTGCCTCCCTGTCTGCACTCTAGCCGTGCTTGCCTGTACCCCCCTGCCTGCATACCCGCCTGCCTGCATACCAGTCGTGCCTGCCTATACCCACCAATCTGTGTGCCAGCCTAACCTGTCTGTTCCTTTATTCCCCTGTGTTGGTCAACAGCCGTGTCCGGGGTCTGTCCTGGAGTAGCACCTGGTCCCTCTGCTCGGTTCCTCCTTGGCGCACTGGCGTCGTATGTCGTCGTGCGACCCTGGTCGGATCGGGTGAATACTTAGTTACGCCCCTCCAGGCATTCACTCTCCAGCACGGTCAAGTGGAATCACTACATATACACGCACACGCCGCTCAGCCCGGGCGTGTGCATTACAATTTGCTTATGCCTTCCAAGGAAAAGCTGCCAAAAATTAGGATGGAGGAACTTGCAATGCCCCTTACAAGAGCCATGCAGTACAGCATATTACAAACATTATTCCCATGATTGGGGAATGGGTGTCCCATAGTATTTGCTTATGCCTTCCAAGCAAAAGCTGCCAAAAATTAGGATGGAGGAACTTGCAATGCCCCTTACAAGAGCCATGCAGTACAGCATATTACAAACATTATTCCCATTATTGGGGAGTGGGTCTCCCATAGTCTTTGCCTATGCCTTCCAAGCAAAAGCTGCCAAAAATTAGGATGGAGGAACTTGCAATGCCCCTTACAAGAGCCATGCAGTACAGCATATTACAAACATTATTCCCATGATTGGGGAATGGGTCTCCCATAGTATTTGCTTCTGCCTTCCAAGCAAAGGCTGCCAAAAATTAGGATGGAGGAACTTTCAATGCCCCTAACAAGAGCCATGCAGTACAGCATATTACAAACATTATTCCCATTATTAGGGAGTGGGTCTCCCATAGTGTTTGCTTATGCCTTCCAAGCAAAAGCTGACAAAAATAAGGACGGAGGAACTTTCAATAATGGCAACATGGACCACGGTCACCCTGGTGGTATAGTGGTGGTGGAGGCTGAGGATAAAACAGCCTAAATGAGGAAGCGTATACCCATGTGTGGGTGTGAAGCGGTGCATGTGAATACACCTCCCGAAAAAACACAGTGGATTTGACTTTATGTTACTCTGCTGTCATTTGGTGGTGATGAGAAGTCTGGCCCAATCCAGCCCTTGTTCATTTTGATAAGGGTCAGCTTGTCAGCATTGTCAGTTGACAGGCGAGTGCGCTTATCAGTTATAATTCCCCCAGCGGCACTAAAAACACGCTCCGATAACACGCTAGCGGCAGGGCAGGCCAGGACCTCCAAGGCTTACAGAGCGAGTTCATTCCAAGTGTCCAGCTTGGATACCCAATAATTAAAAGGCACAGAGGAATCACGGAGGATGCTGGTACGGTCGACAAGGTACTACCTCACCATCTTTTGAAACTTTCCACTCCTTGTGAGAGTACCCCGCGCCTCAGGGTCTGTCCGAAGGGAGGGTCTGAGAAACTGTCCCAGAACGTTGACAGTGTTCCCCTGCCTCTGCTGGATTGAATTTGCATCTCTCTCGCATGTACGCTTTGGTTGGGCAACGAAGTGTGACCTCTGCCGCTAGCGTGTTCAGATGGGAATTTTTTTAACAGTTCTGCAGCAAGGGCCTTCTGCTACTGCCCCATTTTTGTAGACCTCTCCACCTCAGGAATAAGAGAGAGAAAGTACTCCTTGTAGCGGGGGTCGGTCTAAAAGTGTCACCAACCAGTAATGATTGTCACCCAACATTTTGACAACGCGAGGGTCACGGTTAAGACAGCGTAACATAAAGTCAGCCATGCGTGCCAGACTGGTAACGGGCAAGACTTCCATGTCCTCACCAAAATGACGATTGACCATGCTCTCCTCCTCCTCCCCCCTGTCCTCAGGCCACCCACGCTGAACCGACGGTATGACAGTTGTACAGGTACTACCGTCTACAGCGCATGATAAAAGCTCCTGTTCTTCATCCTCCTCCCCCTCATTGTCCCCCAATGCACATTGGAATGAGATGAGGCTGGGCTGTGTGTAATCGACCGCTACGGCTTCTTGATCCATCTCATCATACTCTGGCTGCAATCTCTCCTCTTTAATTCTCTGCAGAGAGCGTTGCAAGAGACAGACAAGTGGAATGCTGATGCTAATGATGGTGTCATCGCCACTCACCATCTTGGTGGAATCCTCAAAGTTTGTCAGGATGGTACATATGTCAGACATCCAGGTCCACTCCTGAGGTCTTATGTGTGGAGTCTGACCTGAATATCGACTGCCTTGTTGCAACTGGTACTCCACAACTGCTCTCTTCTACTCACAAATCCTTTGCAAAATGTGGAGGGTAGAGTTCCAACGTGTGGGGACATCACACACCAGTCGGTGTGACGGAAGCTGCAAACGCTGCTGCAACACAGCAAGGGCGGCGGAAGCTCTAGCCGACTTGCAAAAATGAACTGACAGGTGGTGTACTTTGACGAGCCGATCTGGCAACTCGGGGTACGATTTAAGAAACCGCTGAACCACGAGGTTAAGCACATGAGCCAGGCATGGTACGTGTGTGATCTCGCCTCGCCTCAGAGCCGCCACCAGGTTACGGCCTTTGTCACACACAACCATGCCTGGATGCAGGTTCAGTGGTCTCAGCCAAAGATCTTCCTGCTCTTTCACAGCTGTCCACAACTCACAAGCAGTGTGCGGTTTATCACCTAAGCTTATGAGTTTCAGCACAGCCTGTTGCCGCTTGGCGGAGGCAGTACTGCAGTGCTTCCAGCTTGTAACTGATGTGGTGATATCTGAGATGGAAGCTGAACATGAGGAGGAGGAGGATGATGCACAGGAGCTGTACACTGTGGGGGCAACTCTGACTGACATAGGGCCCGCAATCCTCGGTGTGGGGAGGATGTGTTCCGTCCCAAGGTCCGACTGGGTCCCGGCTTCCACTATGTTTACCCAGTGTGCCGTCAGGGAGATGTACCGTCCCTGGCCACAAGCACTTGTCCACGTGTCCGTTGTCAGGTGGACTCTCCCAGTAACTGCGTTGTTGAGGGCACGGCAGATGTTTTGGGACACGTGCTTGAGTAGTGCAGGGATGGCATACTGGGCAAAATAATGTCGGCTGGGGACCGAGTACCGAGGGACGGCCACCGCCATAAGGTTGCGGAAGGATTCCGTCTCCACCAGCCTAAAAGGCAGCATTTCCAACGCAAGCAGTCGTGAAATGTGCGAATTTAGAACTGTGGCCTGTGGGGCGTTGGCTGCGAATTTCCGCTTTCGTTCAAAGGTCTGGGATATGGACAATTGAACGCTGCGGTGGGACGTGGACGTGGATGCTGTTTCTTGAGAAACTGCAATAACAAGTGAAGACTGAGAGGAGGGAGCATCTTTGCATGCAGTATGAACAGGGGATTGCCTTGCACACACAACAGGGGGTTCTATTGCATGCACAACAGCGGAAGAAGCAGTGGTGACCCCCACTGACACTGGTCGTGGACCCTGGGGTTCACCCCACAAAGTCGGGTGCTTTGTTGCCATGTGTCTGATCATGCTGGTGGTGGTCAGGCTGGTAGTTTTGTCACCCCTGCTGATGCTGGCATGGCAGGTGGTACAAATGGCCTTTTTGGGGTTATCAGCAGAGTCTTTAAAAAAATTCCAGACTCTGGAAGACCTACAGGTTGTACTGGCAACGTCCCTCGTGTTGGTGTTATGGGGAACTGTTGCCTGCCTTCTGTGTGCGGTCACCACACTGCTTCTTCCTGCCTGTTGGGGTACCCTGCCTCCCTCACCCTGTGTGCTGCTGGCCTCGCTCTGCATGTTCTCCTGCCACATTCGGTCAGTTACTAGATCATCCACCACCTCCTCCTCTTCCACTTGCGCACCACGATCCTCCTCCTCACTTCCTGGCAATTTTGTCTCGTCATCGTCCACCTCTTGGACAAATTGCCAGCGTCGACTTCCTGTGGCCGTGGCTGTTCAAATTTTTGGACATCGCTACATGGGATCTCCTCTTCCACCACTTCAAGCGGAGCAGGCGAGGGGCACAAATCTGGAAAAGGACCAGTGAACAGCTCTTCAGAGTGTCCAAGTGTGGGATCAGTTGATTTCTGACGACACTCTGCATGATGGGAGGAAGGAGCATCAGGGTGAGGAGGAGTATGTGGTCGAGACTCACGGCTACTAAGATTTGACCGTGTGGAAGACAGACCGGAGGTGGTGGTGCCCAGTTAACTAGAAGTATTATCTGCTATCCAATTAATAACCTGTTCACACTGATCAGTTCGCAATACTGGTGTTGTTCTGTGCTTCCCTAGTAATTCGGTCAAGAAGTGGGAGCGAGAAGATGTGGCTGTTGGTTGTGGCACATTTTCACCTTGGCCACGGCCCCGTCCTCTGCACGCATCATCACTAGAATGTCCAGTTCCACGTCCCTTGCCACGCGCCTTTCCCATTGTAAAGGAAGTAAAATAGCTTACACTCGCACTATCAATGGAAAAAGGGTAATAAAAAGTAGATTAGAACCGTGGAAGAGGAAAACCACAGTTCTATTTCTCTGGCCTACACCCGACTAGAGATGAGCGGTGTTCGACTTGAACTGTTCGCCAATCTCAAATTTGAGCTATTTTGGGCGGTGTTCGAGCCGTTCGGCGAACACGAACGATTTGAAAAAAATTTGGCTGTTCGAGGTTATGTTCGATAACTGTTCGTGCACCAAAATCATAACTGGATTTTTTCTCAGTAATGATGAAAAGTAATGTTAATACGCAGTTTGAGTGTACAGCGGGGCGGGGGGAGGGGCAGGGGATGGATCTCTGCAGGAATAATGAAGATCTCCATTTTTTTTTCTCTTTCCCGCATTTACAGTGGGGAGGTGCAATCTGTCAGCCTATCAGCAGCGCACACACGGAGCGAAGTGCTTTTTTTCACACAAGCAAGGGCATGTGTCATTGGCAGTGTATGTCAAATGTCCTTGCCCTATAAGACCCAGCCATTTTCCCCGTCGCCACCATTTTCTCACTGCTGCAGCTGCGTGTTAGGCTGCACCGCTGTTGCTGTGTGCGCTATACCTTGTTAATTTCAAGCCAATTTTCGCACAAATCTACAGATAGCTTGGGAGTATGGAATAGTTGTGATTGCAGTCCTTTTAAGGACTAGGTTACAGCATTTCCTACGACTTTTATCAGGCAGGTCTGTGCTCTTAAATAGATAGGTTGGGAGTAAAGACTAATTGTAATTGCAGTCCTTTTCAGGACTAAGTTATATCAGTTCCTATCAGTTTTTGCAAGGCAGGTCTGTGCCAGTGCTGTGCAAGTTTTTTTCACAGCATTTCGCTAAATCTAGCAAAGCTAATCCTTTTTGGCCTATTGCAGAGTGTGTTAGTCAGTGGAGTAGCCTATCTGTGTTGCAAGCTACACCACCTGTGTATAGAATACCAATTTTTTTACTGCACCTAGTGAAGTAAAACCTTTTGGGCATAGCATCATTCTATTAGTCCATCTATACTGACCTCCATAAGGTTGCAAATTGAATATAATTTTTTTCTGCATCTACCTCTGAAAAAATATTTGGGCTTCTAGCTGTGTGTGGGACTTGTTCTATTAGTCCATCTATACTGACCTCCATCAGGTTGCAAATTGAATATAATTTTTTTCTGCATCTAGCTCTGAAAAAATATTTGGCCTTCTAGCAGTGTGTGGGACTTGTTCTATTAGTCCATCTATACTGACCTCCATCAGGTTGCAAATTGAATATAATTTTTTTCTGCATCTAGCTCTGAAAAAATATTTGGCCTTCTAGCTGTGTGTGGGACTTGTTCTATTAGTCCATCTATACTGACCTCCATCAGGTTAGAAACTGAATATAATTTTTTTCTGCATCTAACCCAAACAATAGTTTTGGCCTAATACCACAGTTTGGCCACTCAGCTCTGCTCGGTTCCCATCCATTGTTTTTTTGTGCCAACAACTCCAGAGTTGTGAATTAGTTAACCACCAAAATGAGTGGAAAAAGGCCTGCTGCTGGTGGAAAGGGGAATAGGCGCGTTGGGAAGGGGAAAAAAGGTTGTGTCCGTGGAGTAGATGTTAAAGCAACAGTAACATCTGCAGAAGAAAGACCATCTTCCAGCAAAACTAAAATGTCTACTTCTTTTAGCGGACAATGTGATAAGATCCCTTTCTTACGGCCACGCTAATCGCTACAAATTCCAGATGAGGCACAAAAACAGCAGGTGCTTCAATGGATATCAAGTGCTCCTTTAAGTGGGCTCTCCTCCACATCAACTTCAACATCACAAATACTCCAGTCCTCAGAGGTGTCACCCCAATCGCACTTGCTTCCTCACAGCTCCCAAATCTCCAGCTGCCCGTCTGAGTATGAGGTAGAACAGATGGTTGAGTCTGCAGCGCTGTTTACTCATACTATAGCCTGGGAATCAGAGGTCGGTTCCAGTGCTTCTGTGAATCCAGACGAGGAAATGATCTGCACTGATGCCCAGAATCTTTATGAGTCGGATCCAGGACCAGACGCAGAACGTTCTGACTATAATGTAGACCCTCATTCCCAAACTGTAACTCCTGTTGGTGGAGACAATGAGGAAGATGATGATGAGACTCAAATACCTGATTGGAGCGACAATTTTAGTTTTTTGTCAGGGCAGGAAGAGGTTGGCTCTGAGGGCGACGGGTGTGATAACACACAGGGTAATGATGATGAGGTTGGAGATCCCACTTACTGTCAACCCACAGTCAGCCAAGAGATGAGGTCAGCAGAGGAGGTGGAGGAGGATGCTAGTGACGACGAGGTCAGGTTGCGCCTTCCTGGACAGAGACGTAGTACTGGAAGCACGTCAACAACTGCATCCTCAAACACAACTCTGCCTCTGACCACAAGTCGTGGTGGCTCTTCAGGTCGCATGGGTGCTAAGCCTTGCATAGCCTGGGCATTTTTTCAGATCGATAAAGATGACCCAACTCGTGTTATCTGTAACATTTGTCAACAAAAGCTAAGTAGAGGCCAAAAAATACATAGTTTGAGTACTTCATGCATGAACCGGCACATGGACATGAAGCATAAGTTGCAGTGGGAAGCTCACTGTGCTACAATGCGGCCTAGCCGGCCAGGCCAACCACCGTCTGCCCCATCTTGTGCATCTGCGGCCTCTTCATCCTCTGTGACTGGGGGGACAGCAGTCAGACCTGTTTTGGGACGCAGACCTGCCACCTCTTTATCCGCAACAGCCAGCGTGATTGGCAGGTCATCATTTTCTTTGGAGGTGGTAACACCAGCTGGTGTTGAGCGCTGTCCGACATCGATAGCACCACCTTTGGATCAAGGCAACCTAACATGTCCGCCTGCATCTTCCTCACAGACCGGCAGTTTGCCGGGGACACCCTTATCAACCCCGTCTAAGCACAACAGCCAGCCCTCAGTCCCTCAGATGTGGACAAGTAAAAGACCATTTCCTCCTAGCCATGAGAAAGCTAAGAGGTTGAATTTCACCATCTGCAAGCTCTTGGCTACAGAAATGCTGCCTTTCTGCCTGGTGGACACAGAGGATTTTCGAGACCTTATGTCCGTCGCAGTGCCCCAGTACCAGATGCCCAGTCGGCACTACTTCTCAAAGAAAGGTGTGCCTGCGCTCCACCAGCATGTCGCACACAACATCACCGCTTCTTTGAGAAACTCTGTGTGTGACAGAGTGCATTTCACCACAGACACTTGGACGAGTAGGCATGGACAGGGGCGTTACATGTCACTGACTGGGCACTGGGTTACAATGGTGACAGCAGGACAAGGGGCTGCTGTCTAAGTCTTGCCGTCCCCACGAGTTGTGCGTCAATCCTCTTTATGTCAAAGTTCCTCCACTGCTTCTGCTTCCTCAACCTCCTCTCGGTCCTCCACCTGCACCCAAAGCCTGTCTGGTCATGCCACAAGCTTTCTAACAGCGCAGAAGGGATCCTGCACACCTCCTTACTATGCTGGCAGTAGGGCTCAACGTCATCAGGCGGTTTTTACTTTGAAATGTCTGGGAAATGTGAGTCACACAGCTGAGGAGTTGTGGTCAGCTCTGGAGAACCAATTTCATGAATGGTTGTCTCCACTGGACCTGAAACCAGGGAAGGCCGTGTGCGACAATGCTGCAAACCTGGGTGCGGCCCTTCGCCGGGGCAATGTCACACACGTGCCTTGTATGGCTCACGTGTTAAACCTGGTTGTCCAGCAATTTTTAGCCCACTATCCCGGACTAGATGGCCTTCTGCAGAGGGCACGGTTGCTGTGTGCTCACTTCCGCCGTTCGCATCCCGCAGCTCAGCGACTTACATCTCTACAGAAGTCATTGGGCCTGCCACTTCACCGGCTAAAATGCGATGTGCCTACTCAGTGGAATTCAACTCTTCACATGTTGCAGCGACTGTGGCAGCACCGACAAGCCCTGGTGCAATATGTTCTGACGTATAGCCTAGGCCAACGGGATCCAGAGGTGGGGCAAATCACGCTGGAGGAGTGGTCTCAGATCAGGGACCTATGCACCCTTCTGCACAGTTTTGAAATGGTGACGAAGATGTTTAGTGGTGACGATGCCATTATCAGCATGACTATTCCGGTGATTTACATGCTGGAGCACATGTTAAACAGAATTCGGAGTCAGGTGGTGGCACAAGAGGAGGTGGAGGAAGTAGAGGAGGAGGAGTTGTATGCGGAAGGGCTACCATCTGCAAGGTCCAGACGGTCGGCAGCACCAAGGCGGCAGGCATGTGAGGGTGGGGGAGATGGTTTTACCAGGGCGCATGGTAGCAGCCAAACTAGTGAGGAAGGTGCAGGTGACCAGGAAGAAGTGGAGGACGAACTGATGGAAGACTCATCAGATGAGGGAGAACACATTTCTGTTGTGCAAGGTTGGGGGGAGAGGACAGAGGAAGGAAGCATGATTGTTAACTCGCCACCAACACAACAGGGACTTGGTGCTCCTGGATGCGCAAGACACATGAGTGCCTTCTTGCTGCACTACCTGCAACATGACCCTCGAATTGGGAGAATTAGAAATAATCCTGACTACTGGGTTGCCACACTGTTAGATCCCTGGTACAAAAGTAAATTTGCAGAAATAATTCCTGCCATAGAAAGGGATGCACGCATGCAGGAGTATCAGCAGAGACTGTTGCAGAATCTTACATGTGCTTTTCCACAAAACACCAGTGGTGCACGTAGTGAATCTCACAGTTCCAACTTGCCAACCGTGGGACCGTCGAGTGTTCAGCACTCAAACCGTAACAGAAACACAGTATCTGCTGGTAACATCAATTTTGCGGAATCATTTCACCACTTTTTTAGCTCATCCTTTGCAAGGCCACAGGAGACAAGAAGTCTGACACATAGTCAACGCCTAGAGACGATGGTACAGGAGTATCTCCAAGTAAACATTGAAGCCATGACTGTGTCACTGGACCCTTGCTCTTTTTGGGCTTCCAATCTGGATAAAGGGCCGGAGCACGCCACTTACGCCTTGGAGATCTTTTCATGCCCCGCAGCCAGCGTTCTGTCTGAACGTGTGTTCAGCGCTGCTGGTGGTGTGCTGACAGATAAGCGCACGCGGCTCTCCACTGATAATGTAGACAGACTCACGTTCATAAAGATGAACAAATCATGGATCCGAAACGACTTTTCTACCCCTGTGTCATCCTGGGGAGAGTAAAAGCTTGATGATTGGTTAAAATCTCCTCACCAACCATTTTAAGCTTTCAAATTACTAATCATGTTTATGTGTATCTTGGCTGGAAAATAATTTGGGCTTTGTAGCAGTGTGCAGTACTGATTCTATTAGGCCATCTATACTAAGCTCCACCAGATTTAAAATTAATAATAATTTTTTGCTGCATCTAGCCCGGAAAATAATTTTGGGGCTCCGAGATGCGCAAGACACATAAGTGCCTTCTTGCTGCACTACCTGCAACATGACCCTCAGATTGTCAGAATTCGAAGTAATCCTGACTACTGGGCTGCCACACTCTTAGATCCCCCACACTCTTCGATCAACCTTTTCATTTTAATAAAGACCAAAAAAATGGTCATTTTTGAAATTATAAGCATTAGCAGGTTATTAGAAACTGAAATCAAACAGTTTTCAACTCAAAACTTTATTCTAGGTGATGTTACATTTGCACATAGGACCCCTTGTTCTAAAGGAGCTTCTGAACTCTCTCGTCCATTGAATTTGTCAGGTTTTGGATGGTTTCTGCTTCAATTTTTTTGCATGAGGACAGAATACCCTCCCAGAGCTGTTGCTTAGATGTGAACTGCCTCCCGCCATCATAGACACTCCTTTTGATGATGCCCCAGAGGTTCTGAATGGGGTAG
>NW_027362765.1:237393128-237665628 GCF_046119375.1 Phyllobates terribilis
CCAGATTCAGGTCCCAGGATCAGATGGCCACCATCGCCCGACCTGACCACATGAAGCTCTTGCGGTGCGGTGTGGTGCGGTGTGGTGCAGTGCGGTGCATGATTGTGTGTCTGCAGCCTGGCTAGCTCAGTCGGTAGAGCATGAGACTCTTAATCTCAGGGTCGTGGGTTCGAGCCCCACGTTGGGCGGTTGCTTATTGCTGCCTTTTACTACTTATGCTAACCACTGTCAACCCAGATAACCCCTTACGAACTGCTCCCTTCTGCTTGCTACAAAACATGACAAACAGCATAGCCCTGCAGGATAAAGGGCAGGGTAGGCCCAAAAGGATGGGAAGCGAAAGAAAAGCAGCAAGTGCCCAATGTTTTCGCAAGTGTCTGCAAAGTCAATGAGGGAAGAGATGCGCTGCAATGGTCAGCAAATGAGAAAAGGAGCTGTGCTGCATACATTACATTACATTAAAAGAACATAGTAACATAAAAAACGGAAAAAAACTTAATAAGGACAACAGCATAAACAAGCTCGTAGCCCATGACATATGAGTAAAGACATATGAATATGGAATAAAATAAAATAAAATAATTGCAGTCAAATAATCCTATAAAGGAATAGTAGGTCTCTTAAAGCTTAGTGACATAAAAAAGTTAGAGGTTGATAAACACTCTCGACCAAGGGAGTACTTTATTCGCAGAAGGGTGGAGGGAGTGGATGGGTGTAAACAAAAGGGAAAAGGGATAAGAATAGGGACTAAGAATAGAAAGAATATCATATTAGGAGATTGATATGGTTTTCTAGGGGGGGGGGGGGCAAGGAAAGAATTAAACCTCCTGGCTCCGTTGGCTCCAAACTTTAGAAAATTTGGGATGGGTATAGGTTTCCCAGCTGGTGAGTTCCTCTAAGCGTCTAATCATGTTTACTTTATTTATCCATTCGGAGTGAGTAGGGGGAGATTCTTGTTTCCAATGTAGAGCGATCAGTTGTTTTGCAGAATCCAACAACAAGGGGATCAAGTCATGTTTTTTTGGCTTATAATTATCTGTTATAGAATTTCTTTAGGGGATAATGATTGTCTTATCAGTAGTGTTGAGCGAGCACTAAAATGCTCGGGTGCTCGAAGCTCGGGCCGAGCTCACTGTGATACTCGGGTGCTCGACCCGAGCAACGAGCCCAATGTTAGTCTATGGGAGACCCAAACATTTTTGCGGCGGCTCCCCCGGCAGTCTGTAGAAAGCCTAAAAAGTGCCCAAAACGATAGTGACAGTGCTCAAATGACATGGGGACAGCATGGGGATCGCCCCTGGAAGCATTTCTGACCCCCAGGTCACTGCTGTCAACAATGAGGTATTAAGCCACTTTTACAGGCTCACAATAAAACGTTCAAAAACGAAAGTGAAAGTGCTTTCCTGTGAAATATGTTAACCCCTTAACGACCATGGGTCTTTCTGTTTTTGTGTTTTCCTTTTTTGCTCCCCTTCTTCCCAGAGCCAGAACTTTTTTAATTTTCGTTCAATATGGCCATGTGAGGGCTTATTTTTTGCGGGACGAGTTGTACTTTTAAACACCATCACTGGTTTTACCATATCGTGTGCTGGAAAATGGGAAAAAAATTCCAAGTGCAGTGAAACTGCAAAAAAAATGCAATTCCACAGTTGTTTTTTGGGTCCTTTTTTTACCACGTTCACAGATTGCTAAAACTGACCTGCCATCATTATTTTCCAGGTCGTTACGAGTTCATAGACACCAAACATGTATAGGTTCTTTTTTATTTAAGTGGTGAAAAAAAAATCCAAAGCTTGCTAAAAAAAACAAAAAAAATGGCGCCATTTTCCGAGACCCTTAGCTTCTCCATTTTTCGGGATCTGGGGCCAGGTGAGGGCTTATTTTTTGCGTGCCGGGCTGACGTTTTTATTGATACCATTTTGGGGTAGATCCGATGTTTTTTCGCCCGTTATTGCATTTTATTGCAAAGTTGTAGCGACCAAAAAAACTTAATTCTGGCGTTTAAAATTTTTTTCTCGTTACGCCGTTTACTGATTGTATTAATTCTTCTTTTATATTGATAGATCGGGCGATTCTGAACGCGGCGATACCAAATATGTGTATGTGTTTTTTTTTTTATATATATATATTTTATTTGAATGGGGCGAAAGGGGGGTGACTTAAACTTTTATATATTTTTTATTTTTTTTATTTTTTTAAAAACTTTTTTTTACACTTTCTGCTTGCTTCTATAGTCTACAGAGGAGGCTAGAAGCAGCAGTTGTCTGATTGCTTCTACTGCATACAAGCGATGAGCAGATCGCTTGTATGCAGGAGAAATGCTCACTTGCTATGAGCGCTGTCCACTAGGTGGCGCTCATAGCAATTGAGACATGACAACCACAGGCGTCTGCTGCAGACCCTGAGTTGTCATGCCCACCCATTGGTGACCCGCGATCATGTGACAGGGTCACTGATGGGCGGGGCTTAGGACTCCCGGAAGCGCGAGTTAAATGCCACTGTCAGAGATTTAACATGTTAACAGCCGCGGGTGGATTGCGATTCCAATAATCAGCTGACATGTGCTCGCTTCAGTGCGGGCTCACCGCAGGAGCCCCCGCTGAACAGGCCTTCCCGACCTGGTGCGTACTATTACTGACCAGGTCGGAAAGGGGTTAAGGAACATCCTTTCCAGGGTAAAGACTTGTGTATAAGGTAAAATAAATAACCAAAAACAAAAATACTCCTCCACGCCTTGGGCTATGTTCACAAGTAGCATTTTTTATGCGTTTTTGCACGTTTGTATTGCTTTCAACTGTGACAAATGCATTCACCGGGAAATGTCATTTTAACATTTTACAACCTTATCTGGCCATGTGTTGTGTGACACATGCATACAGTGCTAAAAAGACATGGGAACAGCATGGGGAAGACCCCTGGAAGCATCTCTGACACCCAGGTCACTGCCTAAAAGTGTGCCCATCAGAAGTGATCCTTGCCACATCAGAAGATGCAGACTTGCAACTATCCCCGTGCAACTCCTTGTCCCAGGGCAGTGTTCAATTGTACCTCCCCCATAACTTGCAATACAAGCGCAAGTATGCAGCCAGCCACCCACCCACCCCCAGGCTGCAATACCATACTGCTAGCTTGCTTGCACTTGAAATTGGGCCTTTTAGGCATGTGGAGGTGGAATCTGGCCACCACGTCATGGCTGCATCGGTAGCCTGGTATTCATACTCAGTCCCCAGCCGCCCGGCGGCCGGGTGTACACGCTTGGTCCCCAGCCGCCAGGGGGCGGCCGGGTGTCCATACTCAGTCCCCAGCCGCCCCGCGGCCGGGTGCCCACACACAGTCCCCAGCCGCGTGGGGGTGGCCGGGTGTCCATAAACGGTCCCCATCCGCCCCTATTTGTCCCGGTGCGCCTTATACACAAGCGCGCATACCAAAACATTACCTGTGCCCTCCCCAGTGCATTTAGTGGGAAGGACAGCCTAACCACAAACACGTGGACAAGTGAATGTGGCCAGGAATGGTCCATCTCACTGACGCCTTCACACTGGGTTAATATTGTGGAAGCCGGGACACAGTTGGACACTGGGATGCAACACGTCCTCCAGACATAGAGGATTGCGGGTCCTGGGTCAATCAGGCTTCAACACAACGTTCAGAAGGTAGACAGCAGCAGTGGTCGGCCTCCTACACAACAAGTAAATTATTCATGATCATGAGGCCATCCACCTCCTTAGCTTTCTGTTCCTTGGAATGCAAGCGCATGTATGTAGTAGCAGCTAGGCCTGAGGTGGTCAGCGTTTTGGCGCATATTCTACCTCCTTCGAGGATTGCTGGATGTTTTCCTGCTACTATCCCAGTTCTATGACTCCCGTTAAAACAAAGCTTCAGGTGATGAATGATGGATGAGGTGGTGGCAAAGGAGAAAGAGCAGGAGGAACAGGGACCATTCACATCAATATCAGGCCAGCCAACCAAACATGTCTTGTAGGATATGTTTCTGTACCAAAAGGAGCGGTTCAGCTACACAGTTATAAGGCATACAGTGAATGCAATGCCTACCAAAAATTTCGAGGCACTCCAATGCCCCTTGGAAGTGACATGGAGGTCAGAGGGCCTTAACTAAACCGTTTTTTCCATTTATAGCAACTGGGTCTCCTGTACACTGTTGGCCTAAGCAGGGAATGGAAGGCTTTCCAAAAATTATTAGGCACTGCAATGCCCCTTGAAACAGACGTGGATTACAGCGTATTAAAAACCTTCTACCCATTATTGGGGAGTGGGTCTCCCTTAGGGTTCGCCTATGCATTGAAAAGCAAAAGCTGACAATAATTAGGAGGAAATGCAATGCCCGTTGCAAGAGTCGTGGAGGTTAGAGGTAATTAAAAACAACATGTCAATGCCCCTTGGAAGAGCTGTGGAGTTGAGAGTGGTTTAACAAGATGGTTTCAATGCCCCTTAGAAGAGACGTGGAGTTCAGAGTGTTATAACAAGACAGTTTTAATGCCCCTTGGAAGAGATGTGGAGGTCACAGTAGCTTAACAAGATGGTTTTAATGCCCCTTGGAAGAGACGTGGAGTTCAGAGTGGTTTAACAAGACAGTTTTAATGCCCCTTGGAAGAGTGGTGGAGGTTACAGTGGAATAAAAAGACAATATCAATGCCCCGTGGAAGAGACGTGGAGGTCACAGTAGCTTAACAAGACGGTTTTAATGCCCCTTGGAAGAGTGGTGGAGGTCGCAGTGGAATAAAAAGACAATATCAATGCCCCTTGGAAGAGTGGTGGAGGTTGCAGTGGAATAAAAAGACAATGTCAACGCCCTGTGGAAGAGACGTGGAGGTCACAGTAGCTTAACAAGACGCTTTTAATGCCCCTTGGAAGAGTGGTGGAGGTCGCAGTGGAATAAAAAGACAATATTAACGACCCTTGAAAGAGACGTGGAGGTCACAGTAGCTTAACAAGATGATTTGAATGCCCCTTACAAGAGCCATGCAGTACAGCATATTAAAAACATTATTCCCATTATTGGGGAGTGGGTCTCCCATAGTCTTTGCCTATGCCTTCCAAGCAAAAGCTGCCAAAAATTAGGAAGGGGGAACTTGCAATGTCCCTTACAAGAACCATGCAGTACAGCATATTAAAAACATTATTCCCATTATTGGGGAGTGGGTCTCCCATAGTCTTTGCCTATGCCTTCCAAGCAAAAGCTGCCAAAAATTAGGACAGAGGAACTTGCAATGCTGGCAACATGGACCACGGTCACCCTGGTGGTATAGTGGTCGTGGAGGCTGAGGATAAGGAGAAGAGCAAAAAACAGCCGAAATGAGGAAGCGTATACCCATGTGTGGGTGTGAAGCGATGCATGGGAATACACCTCCCGAAATAACACAGTGGATTTGACTTTATGTTACTCTGCTGTCATTTGGTGGTGATGAGAAGTCTGGCCCAATCCAGCCCTTGTTCATTTTGATAAGGGTCAGCTTGTCAGCATTGTCAGTTAACAGGCAAGTGCGCTTATCAGTTATAATTCCCCCAGCGGCACTAAAAACACGCTCCGATAACACGCTAGCGGCAGGGCAGGCCAGGACCTCCAAGGCATACAGAGTGAGTTCATTCCAAGTGTCCAGCTTGGATACCCAATAATTAAAAGGCACAGAGGAATCACGGAGGACGCTGGTACTCCCTCACCATCTTTTGAAACTTTCCACTCCTTGTGAGAGTACCCTGCGCCTCAGGGCCTGTAAGCTGGGCAGGTCTCAGAAAACTGTCCTAGAACATTGATAGTGTTCCCCTACCTCTGCTGGATTGGAGTTGCGTCTCTCTCGCCTGTATGCCTTAGTTGGGCAGCGAACTGTGACCTCTGCCGCTACCGTGTTCAGATGGGAATTTTTTTAATAGTTCTGCAGCAAGGGCCTTCTTGTACTGCCCCATTTTTGTAGACCTCTCCAACTCAGGAATAAGAGAGTGAAAGTTCTCCTTGTAGAGGGGGTCTAAAAGTGTCATCAACCAGTAATGACTGTCACCCAACATTTTGACAATGCGAGGATCACGGTTAAGGCAGCGTAACATAAAGTCAGCCATGGGTGCCAGACTGGTAACGGGCAAGACTTCCGTGTCCTCACCAACATGACGACTGATAGTGTTGAGCGATCACTAAAATGCTCGGGTGCTCGAAGCTCGGGCCGAGCTTACCGTGATACTCGGGTGCTCGACCCGAGCAACGAACCCAATGTTAGTCTATGAGAGACCCGAGCATTTTTGCGGCAGCACCCCCGGCAGTCTGTAGAAAGCCTAAAAAGTGCCCAAAACGATAGTGACAGTGCTCAAAAGACAAGGGGGCAGCATGGGGATCGCCCCTGGAAGCATTTCTGACCCCCAGGTCACTGCTGCCAACAACGTGGTCAGAGGTATTAAGCCACTTTTGCGGGCTCACAATAAAACGTTCAAAAACGAAACTGAAACGGTTTTCCTGTGAAATATGTTAAGGAATTTCCTTTCCAGGGTAAAAACTTGTGTATAAGGTAAAATAAATAACCAAAAACAAAAATACTCCTCCACACCTTGTTCACAAGTAGCATTTTTCATGCGTTTTTGCACTTTTGTATTGCTTTCAACCGTGACAAATGCGTTCACTGGGAAATGTAATTTTAACATTTTACAACCTTATCTGGCCATGTGCTGTGTGACACATGCATACAGTGCTGAAAAGACAAGGGATCAGCATGGGGAAGACCCCTGGAAGCATCTCTGACCCCCAGGTCACTGTCTAAAAGTGTGCCCATCAGAAGTGATCCTTGCCGCATCAGAAGATGCAGACTTGCAACTATCCCCGTGCAAGTCCTTGTCTCAGGGCAGTGTTCAATTGTACCTCCCCAATTCCTTGCAATGCAAGCGAAAATATGCAGCCAACCACCCACCCACCCGCAGGCTGCAATACCATACTGCTAGCTTTCACTTGAAATGGGGCCTTTTAGTTTGGAGGAGGCCGAAGCTGGCCACTACCTCATGGCCGCTTCGGCAGCGAGGTATCCATACTCTGTCCCCAGCCGCCCGGCGGCCGGGTGTCCACGCTCGGTCCCCAGCTGCCAGGTGGCGGCCAGGTGTCCATACTCGGTCCCCAGCCGTCCTGATTTCTCCTGTAACCTTCCCCCACACTTTTCTTAGCCTGGCCTGCTTTAGGGCAGCATTGGACGAGCCCACCAGAGAACCAGACTCCTCCGGTGGGCCCTGGCTTCTCCATCAGGGGAGTTGAGAGTGCCTAGGTGAGGAGCATGATGATGATGATAGAAGTTAGCATCTGCTTTGTTTTCTTGGAATGCAAGCGCATGTATGTAGTAGCGGCTAGGCCTGAGGTGGTCCGCGTTTTGGCGCATATCCTACCTCCTCCGAGGATTGCTGGATGTTTTCCTGCTACTATCCCAGTTCTATGACTCCCGTTAAAACAAAGCTTCAGGTGATAAATGATGGATGAGGTGGTGGCAAAGGAGAAAGAGCAGGAGGAACAGGGACCATTCACATCAATATCAGGCCAGTCAACCAGATATGTCTTGTAGGATATGTTTCTGTAACAAAAGGGGCGGTTCGGCTACACAGTTATAGGGCATACAGTGAGTGCAATGCCTACCAAAAATTTCCAGCCACTTCAATGCCCCTTGGAAATGACATGGAGGTCAGAGGGCGTTAACTAAACCTTTTTTTCGATTTATAGCAACTGGGTCTCCCGTGCACTGTTGGCCTAAGCAGTGAAAGGAAGGCTTTCCAAAAATTATGAGGAATTGCAATGCCCCTTAGAAGAGCCATGTGTGGCACCCCAGGGGTCTGGTCACCACAGTAATAGAGATATTACGTCGGAGAGCAAGTGGGAGGTTTCCTGGTCAGGATCCCTTAAACATGCAACATCCTCCTGCCCCAGTCCTGGGAGGGGAGAATTCTGCCCTTATAAACTGGATCTGGGGCGTGGTTGAGTGAGTCAGAGAACAGTCAGAGTCAGAGTGAGAGCAAGGGAAAGTAACAGCAAGGAGCTCTGTAGGAGCTAGGAGCTAAAGACCAGGGGCTGGAAGCTGAGCAGAGCTCGCCCTGGCAGAAGACAATAGGAACCGGACACAGGAGTCTGAAGCTGTGAGGACTTATATATCCAGCAGCAGAAACCAGCCGGCAGGGGATTTCAGGTCCTCTGGCCATAGAAGCCCGGAGGCTCAGTCACAAGCAAGGGACCAGCACCGCCGTCGTGGAGCGGAGCCTAACAGAAGGCCCCAAGTCACCAGCCATACGGGTGAGCACTACACGGTACACTCTGGGACGTGGGCTACTTCTATCCGCTTACAGCAAGGTAGCCAGGAAGAGTGCAGACAGACGGGGAGGCCTACAACTCCACCTGGCCAGGGGAACTCCTGCTTGCTCACAGACTGACCAGGCCTCTTATGCTAGCCAGTACTCCCGGGAGGGTCTACCTTATAATCATCAATAAAGACCCTGAACTGCACTGCAAAGACTCTGAGTCGTTCCTGCTGCGCTCGTGCACCATCACCCCCATCATCCACACTCACTGCCCTGAGGCTATACTCCTCCCAAGGGGAGTTATCCCATTCTATGCTGCGCACACAACACCAGCCTCAGCGGTCTGCCTTGCAGCGGTGGTACTCCCTGACCGCAATCCACGGGTGGCGCAGTTGGACAATTCACCTCAAAACCTAAGAAAGACTGCCACTGGTTTGACCAGCCTGAGCCACGGGACCGGGTCACCGCCACGGAGACTACAGACCCCAGAGACCCGGCACCGGGTATCCCACACACGTGTACACACGGCCCAGGGGGCGCGTCACATGCAGTACAGCATATTACAAACATAAGTCCCATTATTGGGGAGTGGGTGTCCCATAGTATTTTCTTATGCCTTGCAAGCAAAAGCTGCCAAAAATTAGGACGGAGCAACTTGCAATGCCCCTTACAAGAGCCATGCAGTACAGCATATTACAAACATAAGTCCCATTATTGGGGAGTGGGTCTCCCATAGTATTTGCTTATGCTTTCCCAGCAAAAGCTGCCAAAAATTAGGACGGAGCAACTTGCCATGCCCCTTACAAGAGCCATGCAGTACAGCATATTACAAACATAAGTTCCATTATTGGGGAGTGGGTCTCCCATAGTATTTGCTTATGCTTTCCCAGCAAAAGCTGCCAAAAATTAGGACGGAGCAACTTGCAATGCCCCTTACAAGAGCCATGCAGTACAGCATATTACAAACATAAGTCCCATTATTGGGGAGTGGGTGTCCCATAGTATTTGCTTATGCCTTGCAAGCAAAAGCTGCCAAAAATTAGGACGGAGCAACTTGCAATGCCCCTTACAAGAGCCATGCAGTACAGCATATTACAAACATAAGTCCCATTATTGGGGAGTGGGTCTCCCATAGTATTTGCTTATGCTTTCCCAGCAAAAGCTGGCAAAAATTAGGATGGAGCAACTTGCAATGCCCCTTACAAGAGCCATGCAGTACAGCATATTACAAACATAGGTTCCATTATTGGGGAGTGGGTGTCCCATGGTATTTGCTTATGCTTTCCCAGCAAAAGCTGCCAAAAATTAGGACGGAGGAACTTGCAATGCTGGCACCCTGGTGGTATAGTGGTGGTGGAGGCTGAGGATAAGGAGAAGAAGATTAAACAGCCGAAAAGTGGAAGCGTATACCCATGTGTTGGTGTGAAGCGGTGCATGTGAATACACCTCCCGAAATAACACAGTGGATTTAACTTTATGTTACTCTGCGGTCATTTGGTGGTGATGAGAAGTCTGGCCCAATCCAGCCCTTGTTCATTTTGATAAGGGTCAGCTTGTCAGCATTGTCAGTTGACAGGCGAGTGCGCTTATCAGTTATAATTCCCCCAGCGGCACTAAAAACACGCTCCGATAACACGCTAGCGGCAGGGCAGGCCAGGACCTCCAAGGCGTACAGAGCGAGTTCATTCCAAGTGTCCAGATTGGATACCCAATAATTAAAAGGCACAGAGGAATCACGGAGGACGCTGGTACGATCGGCAAGGTACTCCCTCACCATCTTTTGAAACTTTCCACTCCTTGTGAGAGTACCCCGCGCCTCAGGGCCTATAAGCTGGGCGGGTGTCAGAAAACTGTCCCAGAACATTGACAGTGTTCCCCTGCCTCTGCTGGATTGGAGTTGCATCTCTCTCGCCTGTATGCCTTGGTTGGGCAACGAACTGTGACCTCTGCCGCTAGCGTGTTCAGATGGGAATTTTTTTAAGAGTTCTGCAGCAAGGGCCTTCTGGTATTGCCCCATTTTTGTAGATCTCTCCACCTCAGGATTAAAAGAGTGAAAGTTCTCCTTGTAGCGGGGGTCTACAAGTGTCATCAACCAGTAATGACTGTCACCCAACATTTTGACAACGCGAGGGTCACGGTTAAGGCAGCGTAACATAAAGTCAGCCATGCGTGCCAGACTGGTAACGAGCAAGATTTCCGTGTCCTCACCAAGATGACGACTGACCATGCTCTCCTCCTCCTCCTCCTCTTCCTCCTCCCCTCTGTCCTCAGGCCACCCACGCTGAACCGACGGTATGACACTTGTACAGGTACTACCGTCTACAACACATGATAGCAGCTCCTGTTCTTCCTCCTCCTCCTCCTCCTCTCCCTCATTGTCCCCCAATGCACATTGGGATGAGATGAGGCTGGGCTGTGTGTAATCGCCCGCTACGGCTTCTTGATCCATCTCATCATACTCTGGCTGCAATGCCTCCTCTTTAATTCTCTGCAGAGAGCGTTGCAAAAGACAGACAAGTGGGATGCTGACACTAATGATGGCGTCATCGCCACTCACCATCTTGGTGGCCTCCTCAAAGTTTGTCAGGATGGTACATATGTCAGACATCCAGGTCCACTCCTGAGGTCTTATGTGTGGAGTCTGACCTGAATATCGACTGCCTTGTTGCAGCTGGTACTCCACAACTGCTCTCTTCTGCTAACAAATCCTTTGCAACATGTGGAGGGTAGAGTTCCAACGTGTGGGGACATCACACACCAGTCGGTGTGCCGGAAGCTGCAAATGCTGCTGCAACACAGCAAGGGCGTCGGAAGCTGTAGCCGACTTGCGAAAATGAGCTGACAGGCGTCGTACTTTCACGAGCAGATCTGGCAACTCGGGGTACGATTTAAGAAACTGCTGAACCACGAGGTTAAGCACATGAGCCAGGCATGGTACGTGTGTGATCTCACCTCGCCTCAGAGCCGCCACCAGGTTACGGCCATTGTCACACACGACCATGCCGGAATGTAGGTTCAGCGGTCTCAGCCACAGATCTGCCTGCTCTTTCACAGCTGTCCACAACTCACAAGCAGTGTGAGGTTTATCACCTAAGCTTATGAGTTTCAGCACAGCCTGTTGCCACTTGGCGGAGGCAGTGCTGCAATACTTGCAGCTTGTAACTGATGTGGTGATATCTGAGATGGAGGCTGAACATGAGGAGGAGGAGGAGGAGGATGCGCAGGAGCTGTACACTGTGGGGGCAACTCTGACTGACATAGGGCCCGCAATCCTCGGTGTGGGGAGGATGTGTTCCGTCCCAAGGTCAGACTGGGTCCCGGCTTCCACTATGTTTACCCAGTGTGCCGTCAGAGAGATGTACCGTCCCTGGCCACAAGCACTTGTCCACGTGTCCGTTGTCAGGTGGACTCTCCCTGTAACTGCGTTGTTGAGGGCACGGCAGATGCTTTGGGACTAGAGATGAGCGTTGTTCTACTTGAACTGTTCGCCAATCTCAAATTCGAGCTGTTTTGGGCGGTGTTCGAGCCGTTCGGCGAACACGAACAATTTGAGAAAAATTCGGCTGTTCGAGGTTATGTTCGATAACTGTTCGTGCACCAAAATCATAACTGGATTTTTTCTCAGTAATGATGAAAATTAATGTTAATACGCAGTTTGAGTGTACAGCGGGGTGGGGGAGGGGCAGGGGATGGATCTCTGCAGGAACAATGAAGATCTCCATTTTTTTTGCTCTTTCCCGCATTTGCAGTGGGGAGGTGCAATCTGTCAGCCTATCAGCAGCGCACACACGGAGCGAAGTGCTTTTTTTCACACAAGCAAGGGCATGTGTCATTGGCAGTGTATGTCACATGTCCTTGCCCTATAAGACCAAGCCATTTTCCCCGTCGCCACCATTTTCTCACTGCTGCAGCTGCGTGTTAGACGGCACCGCTGTTGCTGTGTGCGCCATACCTTGTTAATTTCAAGCCAATTTTCGCACAAATATACAGATAGCTTGGGAGTAGGGAATAGTTGTGATTGCAGTCCTTTTAAGGACTAGGTTACAGCATTTCCTACGACTTTTATCAGGGAGGTCTGTGCTCTTAAATAGATAGGTTGTGGGAGTAAAGACTAATTGTAATTGGAGTCCTTTTCAGGACTAGGTTACATCAGTTCCTATCAGTTTTTGCCAGGCAGGTCTGTGCCAGTGCTGTGCAAGTTTTTTTCACAGCATTTGGCTGAATCTAGCAAAGCTAATCCTTTTTGGCCTATTGCAGAGTGTGTTAGTCAGTGGAGTAGCCTATCTGTGTTGCAAGATATAACACCTGTGTATAGAATACCAATTTTTTTACTGCACCTAGTGAAGTAAAATCTTTTGGGCATAGCATCATTCTATTAGTCCATCTATACTGACCTCCATCAGGTTGCAAACTGAATATAATTTTTTTCTGCATCTAGCTCTGAAAAAATAGTTGGGCTTCTAGCAGTGTGTGGGACTTCGTCTATTAGTCCATCTATACTGACCTCCATCAGGTTGCAAATTAAAAATAATTTTATTCTGCATCTAGCTCTGAAAAAATATTTGGGCTTCTAGCAGTGTGTGGGACTTGGTCTATTAGTCCATCTATACTGACCTCCATCAGGTTGCAAATTAAAAATATTTTTTTTCTTCATTTAGCTCTGAAAAAATATTTGGGCTTCTAGCAGTGTGTGGGACTTGTTCTATTAGTCCTTCTATACTGACCTCCAGCAGGTTGCAAATTGAATATAATTTTTTTCTGCATCTAGCTCTGAAAAAATAGTTGGGCTTCTAGCGGTGTGTGGGACTTGGTCTATTAGTCCATCTATACTGACCTCCATCAGGTTGCAAATTAAAAATAATTTTTTTCTGCATCTACCTCTGAAAAAATATTTGGGCTTCTAGCAGTGTGTGGGACTTGGTCTATTAGTCCATCTATACTGACCTCCATCAGGTTGCAAATTAAAAATAATTTTTTTCTGCATCTAGCTCTGAAAAAATAGTTGGGCTTCTAGCGGTGTGTGGGACTTGGTCTATTAGTCCATCTATACTGACCTCCATCAGGTTGCAAATTAAAAATAATTTTTTTCTGCATCTAGCTCTGAAAAAATATTTGGGCTTCTAGCAGTGTGTGGGACTTGGTCTATTAGTCCATCTATACTGACCTCCATCAGGTTGCAAATTAAAAATATTTTTTTTCTGCATCTAGCTCTGAAAAAATATTTGGGCTTCTAGCAGTGTGTGGGACTTGGTCTATTAGTCCATCTATACTGACCTCCATCAGGTTGCAAATTAAAAATAATTTTTTTCTGCATCTAGCTCTGAAAAAATATTTGGGCTTCTAGCAGTGTGTGGGACTTGGTCTATTAGTCCATCTATACTGACCTCCATCAGGTTGCAAATTAAAAATAATTTTTTTCTTCATTTAGCTCTGAAAAAATATTTGGGCTTCTAGCAGTGTGTGGGACTTGGTCTATTAGTCCATCTATACTGACCTCCATCAGGTTGCAAATTAAAAATAATTTTTTTCTGCATCTAGCTCTGAAAAAATATTTGGGCTTCTAGCAGTGTGTGGGACTTGGTCTATTAGTCGATCTATACTGACCTCCATCAGGTTGCAAATTAAAAATAATTTTTTTCTGCATCTAGCTCTGAAAAAATATTTGGGCTTCTAGCAGTGTGTGGGACTTGGTCTATTAGTCCATCTATACTGACCTCCATCAGGTTGCAAATTAAAAATAATTTTTTTCTGCATCTAGCTCTGAAAAAATATTTGGGCTTCTAGCAGTGTGTGGGACTTGGTCTATTAGTCCATCTATACTGACCTCCATCAGGTTGCAAATTAAAAATAATTTTTTTCTGCATCTAGCTCTGAAAAAATATTTGGGCTTCTAGCAGTGTGGGGGACTTGGTCTATTAGTCCATCTATACTGACCTCCATCAGGTTGCAAATTAAAAATAATTTTTTTCTGCATCTAGCTCTGAAAAAATATTTGGGCTTCTAGCAGTGTGTGGGACTTGGTCTATTAGTCGATCTATACTGACCTCCATCAGGTTGCAAATTAAAAATAATTTTTTTCTGCATCTAGCTCTGAAAAAATATTTGGGCTTCTAGCAGTGTGTGGGACTTGGTCTATTAGTCCATCTATACTGACCTCCATCAGGTTGCAAATTAAAAATAATTTTTTTCTGCATCTAGCTCTGAAAAAATATTTGGGCTTCTAGCAGTGTGTGGGACTTGGTCTATTAGTCCATCTATACTGACCTCCATCAGGTTGCAAATTAAAAATAATTTTTTTCTGCATCTAGCTCTGAAAAAATATTTGGGCTTCTAGCAGTGTGTGGGACTTGGTCTATTAGTCCATCTATACTGACCTCCATCAGGTTGCAAATTAAAAATAATTTTTTTCTTCATTTAGCTCTGAAAAAATATTTGGGCTTCTAGCAGTGTGTGGGACTTGTTCTATTAGTCCTTCTATACTGACCTCCAGCAGGTTGCAAATTGAATATAATTTTTTTCTGCATCTAGCTCTGAAAAAATAGTTGGGCTTCTAGCGGTGTGTGGGACTTGGTCTATTAGTCCATCTATACTGACCTCCATCAGGTTGCAAATTCAAAATAATTTTTTTCTGCATCTAACCCAGCCAATAGTTTTGGCCTAATACCACAGTTTGGCCACTCAGCTCTGCTCGGTTACCATCCATTGTTTTTTTGTGCAAACAACTCCAGAGTTGTGAATTAGTTAACCACCAAAATGAGTGGAAAAAGGCCTGCTGCTGGTGGAAAGGGGAATAGGCGTGTTGGGAAGGGGAAAAAAGGTTGTGTCCGTGGGGTAGGTGTTAAAGCAACAGTAACATCTGCAGAAGAAAGACCATCTTCCAGCCAAACTAAAATGTCTACTTCTTTTAGCGGACAATGTGATAAGATCCCTTTCTTACGGCCACGCCAATCGCTACAAATTCCAGATGAGGCACAAAAACATCAGGTGCTTCAACGGATATCAAGTGCTCCTTTAAGTGGGCTCTCCTCCACATCAACTTCAACATCACAAATACTCCAGTCCTCAAAGGTGTCACCCAAATCGCACTTGCTTCCTCACAGCTCCCAAATCTCCAGCTGCCCGTCTGAGTATGAGGTAGAACAGATGGTTGAGTCTGCAGAGCTGTTTACTCATACTATAGCCTGGGAATCAGAGGTCGACTCCAGCGCTTCTGTGAATCCAGACGAGGAAATGATCTGCACTGATGCCCAGAATCTTTATGAGTCGCATCCAGGACCAGACGCAGAAGGTTCTGACCATAATGTAGACCCTCATTCCCAAACTGTAACTCCTGTTGGTGGAGACAATGAGGAAGACGATGATAAGACTCAAATACCTGATTGGAGCGACAACTTTAGTTTTTTGTCAGGGCAGGAACAGGTTGGCTCTGAGGACGACAGGTGTGATAACGCACAGGGTGATGATGATGAGGTCGGAGATCCCACTTACTGTCAACCCACAGTCAGCCAAGAGA
Organism: Phyllobates terribilis; assembly: GCF_046119375.1. NCBI lineage: Eukaryota > Metazoa > Chordata > Amphibia > Anura > Dendrobatidae > Phyllobates > Phyllobates terribilis. Next base: position 237,408,910 of record NW_027362765.1, read on the forward strand.
TGAGGTCAGCAGAGGAGGTGGAGGAAGATGCTAGTGACGACGAGGTCAGGTTGCGCCTTCCTGGACAGAGACGTAGTACTGGAAGCACGTCAACAACTGCATCCTCAAACACAACTCTGCCTCTCACCACAAGTCATGGTGGCTCTTCAGGTCGCATGGGTGCTAAGCCTTGCATAGCCTGGGCATTTTTTCAGATCGATAAAGATGACCCAACTCGTGTTATCTGTAACATTTGTCAGCAAAAGCTAAGTAGAGGCCAAAAAATACATAGTTTGAGTACTTCATGCATGAACCGGCACATGGACATGAAGCATAAGTTGCAGTGGGAAGCTCAGTGTGCTACAATGCGGCCTAGCCGGCCGGGCCAATCACCGTCTGCCATATCTTGTGCATCCGCGGCCTCTTCATCCTCTGTGACTGGGGGGACAGCAGTCACACCTGTTTTGGGGCGCAGACCTGCCACCTCTTTACCCGCAACAGCCAGCGTGATTGGCAGGTCATCATTTTCTTTGGAGGTGGTAACACCAGCTGGTGTTGAGCGCTGTCCGACATCGATAGCACCACCTTTAGATCAAGGCAACCTAACATGTCCGCCTGCATCTTCCTCACAGACCGGCAGTTTGCCAGGGACACCCTTATCAACCCCGTCTAAGCACAATAGCCAGCCCTCGGTCCCTCAGATGTGGACAAGTAAAAGACCATTTCCTCCTAGCCATGAGAAAGCTAAGAGGTTGAATTTCACCATCTGCAAGCTCTTGGCTACAGAAATGCTGCCTTTCCGCCTGGTGGACACAGAGGATTTTCGAGACCTTATGTCCGTCGCAGTGCCCCAGTACCAGATGCCCAGTCGGCACTACTTCTCAAAGAAAGGTGTGCCTGCGCTCCACCAGCATGTCGCACACAACATCACCGCTTCTTTGAGAAACTCTGTGTGTGACAGGGTGCATTTCACCACAGACACTTGGACGAGTAGGCATGGACAGGGGCGTTACATGTCGCTGACTGGGCACTGGGTAACTATGGTGACAGCAGGACAAGGGGCTGCTGTCCAAGTCTTGCCGTCCCCACGAGTTGTGCGTCAATCCTCTTTATGTCAAAGTTCCTCCACTGCTTCTGCCTCCTCAACCTCCTCTCGGTCTTCCACCTGCACCCAAAGCCTGTCTGGTCATGCCACAAGCTTTCTAACTGCGCAGAAGGGATCCTGCACACCTCCTTACTATGCTGGCAGTAGGGCTCAACGTCATCAGGCGGTTTTTACATTGAAATGTCTGGGAAATGTGAGTCACACAGCTGAGGAGTTGTGGTCAGCTCTGGAGAACCAATTTCATGAATGGTTGTCTCCACTGGACCTGAAACCAGGGAAGGCCGTGTGCGACAATGCTGCAAACCTGGGTGCGGCCCTTCGCCGGGGCAATGTCACACACGTGCCTTGTATGGCTCACGTGTTGAACCTGGTTGTCCAGCAATTTTTAGCCCACTATCCCAGACTAGATGGCCTTCTGCAGAGGGCACGGTCGCTGTGTGCTCACTTCCGCCGTTCGCATCCCGCAGCTCAGCGACTTACATCTCTACAGAAGTCGTTGGGCCTGCCACTTCACCGGCTAAAATGCGATGTGCCTACCCGGTGGAATTCAACTCTGCACATGTTGCAGCGACTGTGGCAGCACCGACAAGCCCTGGTGCAATACGTTCTGACGTATAGCCTGGGCCAACGAGATTCAGAGGTGGGGCAAATCACGCTGGAGGAGTGGTCTCAGATCAGGGACCTATGCACCCTTCTGCACAGTTTTGAAATGGCGACGAAGATGTTTAGTGCTGACGATGCCATTATCAGCATGACTATTCCGGTGATTTACATGCTGGAGCACATGTTAAACAGAATTCGGAGTCAGGTGGTGGCACAAGAGGAGGTGGAGGAAGTAGAGGAGGAGGAGTTGTATGCGGAAGGGCTAACATCTGCAAGGTCCAGATGGTCGGCAGCACCAAGGCGGCAGGCATGTGAGGGTGGGGGAGATGGTTTTACCAGGGCGCATGGTAGCAGCCAAACTAGTGAGGAAGGTGCAGGAGCCCAGGAAGAAGTGGAGGACGAACTGATGGAAGACTCATCAGATGAGGGAGACCTTGATCACATGTTGTGCGAGGTTGGGGGGAGAGGACAGAGGAAGGAAGCATGATTGTTACCTCGCCACCAACACAACAGGGACTTGGTGCTCCTGGATGCGCAACACACATGAGTGCCTTCTTGCTGCACTACCTGCAACATGACCCTCGAATTGTGAGAATTAGAAATAATCCTGACTACTGGGTTGCCACACTGTTAGATCCCCGGTACAAAAGTAAATTTGCAGAAATTATTCCTGCCATAGAAAGGGATGCACGCATGCAGGAGTATCAGCAGAGACTGTTGCAGAATCTTACATGTGCTTTTCCACAAAATACCAGTGGTGCACGTAGTGAATCTCACAGTTCCAACTTGCCAACCGTGGGACCGTCAAGTGTTCAGCACTCAAACCGTAACAGAACCACAGTATCTGCTGGTAACATCAATTTTGCGGAATCATTTCACCACTTTTTTAGCCCATCCTTTGCAAGGCCACAGGAGACAAGAAGTCTGACACATAGTCAACGCCTAGAGACGATGGTACAGGAGTATCTCCAAGTAAACATTGAAGCCACGACTGTGTCACTGGACCCTTGCTCTTTTTGGGCTTCCAATCTGGATAAATGGCCGGAGCTAGCCACTTACGCCTTGGAGATCTTGTCATGCCCCGCAGCCAGCGTTCTGTCTGAACGTGTGTTCAGCGCTGCTGGTGGTGTGCTGACAGATAAGCGCACGCGGCTCTCCACTGATAATGTAGACAGACTCACGTTCATAAAGATGAACAAATCATGGATCCGAAACGACTTTTCTACCCCTGTGTCATCCTGGGGAGAGTAAAAGCTTGATGATTGGTTAAAATCACCCTACCAACCGTTTTAAGCTTTCAAATTACTAATCATGTTTATCTGTATCTTGACTGGAAAATAATTTGGGCTTTGTAGCAGTGTGCAGCACTGATCCTATTAGGCCATCTATACTAAAGCTTCACCAGATTTAAAATTAAAAATAATTTTTAGCTGCATCTAGCCCGGAAAATAATTTTGGGGCTCCGAGATGCGCAAGGCACATAAGTGCCTTCTTGCTGCACTACCTGCAGCATGACCCTCATATTGTCAGAATTCGAAGTAATCATGACTACTGGGTTGCCACACTCTTAGATCCCCCAAACTTTTCGATCAACCTTTTCATTTTAATAAAGACCAAAAAAATGGTCATTTTTGAAATTATAAGCATTAGCAGGTTGTTAGAAACTGAAATCAAACAGTTTTCAACTCAAAACTTTATTCTAGGTGATGTTACATTTTCACATAGGACCCCTTGTTCGAAAGGAGCTTCTGAACTCTCTCGTCCATTGAATTTGTCAGGTTTTGGATGGTTTCTGCTTCAATTGTTTTGCATGAGGACAGAATACCCTCCCAGAGCTGTTGCTTAGATGTGAACTGCCTCCCGCCATCATAGACACTCCTTTTAATGATGCTCCAAAGGTTCTGAATGGGGTAGAGGTCAGGGGAGCATGGGGGTCACACCATAAGTTTGTCCCCTTTTATGCCCATATCAGCCAGAGATGCAGATGTTTTATGTGCAGCATGAGATGGTGCATTATCATGCAGAAAAATGATCTTGCTGTGAAATACACGGTTCTTCTTCTTGAACCATGGCAGGAAGTGCTGTTTGAGAAAATCCACATACATTATGGAGTTCATCTTTAGCGCCTTCAGGGATCCTAAAGGGGCCGACAATCTCTCTCCCCATGATTCCAGCCCAAAACATTACTCCACCTCCTCCTTGTTGGCGCTGTAGCCGTGTTTGCGTGGGGTGTCCATCAACCAGCCATCCTCCACTCCATCCATCTGGACCATCGAGCGCTGCACGGCACTCATCCGTGAACAAAACAGTTTTGAAATCAGTCTTCATGTAATGTTTGGCCCACTGGAGCCGTTTCTGCTTGTGTGAAGTGAATAGAGGAGGTCGACAGGATGGCGCATGCACAGCTGCAAACCTCTGAAGGACCCTGCATCTTGTTGTTCGGGGGACGTTGGAGGCACAAGCAGCTTCAAAAACTTGTCTGCTGCTATGACAAGGCTTTTTTGCCGCTGCTCTTTCAACATGACGTAATTGCCTGTAGGAAAGAGTCCTCAATTTGCCCTTATCAGCACGCACACGTGTGTACTGTGAATCAGCTACATACTTCTTGATTGCCAAGACACTTCATCCTGATCATCGCACAATGTTGATTGTAGTCATGCCTTGACCTAAACACTCCACAATTTGTTGCTTCTCAGCAGCCGACACATCCTTTTTCTTTCCCATTTTGGCAGAAAATGTAGGCTGCTTAATAATGTGAGAGAGCCTTCTTAAGTAGTCTTGCCTTTCATTGGACACACCTGCCAAACTAATTAGCACAGGTGTCTGCAATTGCTTACAGTGATATAAAGAGCCCTGACACACATCACCATCAATGAGTTTAACTGACAAACAAACAAATTCTTCCCTTATCACTCCTAAACACTTTTTGTATAATAATTTGGAACGCAGTGTACATGTGCTTTTCCACAAAACACCAGTGGTTCACGTAGTGAATCTTACAGTTCTAACTTGCCAACCGTGGTCTGTATGGAGTTGTTCAATAAAGGGCCCAAAATTAAGATAACATAGATGGGAGAGGTCTCTATGAATAGGAATTCCTAAGTATTTGATACCCTGTGAGGGCCAGGCAAAGGGAAAGTTGGACTGGATGGAATCCTATATGGATTTGGGGAGGGAGACATCGAGGGCCTCAGACTTCGCTGCATTGATTTTAAAATTTTTCCATGTAACAAAGTGATCTATTTCAGCCATAACAGCATGGATGGATATATGTGATTGAGTGATATATACTAGGACATCATCAGCAAATAGAGAGCACTTGTACTCGGTGCCTCCCACCTCAATCCACCTAATATTGGGGTTATGGCGAATTGATGAGAGCAGGTGCTCCGTCACTAGGATGTATAAGAGAGGGGACAGAGGACATCACTGCCTTGTCCCATTGGTGATTGTGAAAGGTGATGAAAATGTTCTGACGCACCCCCTGGGCCTTGGGACACCCGGAGCCGGACCCTTTTTGGTGGATGCTGGTGGTTGTAGTCTTCGTGGCGGCGACCCAGTTCCGTGGCTCAGGGCGGTCAAACCAGTGGCGGAACTATTTATGTGGTTTTCATGTTTAAATGTCCGACTACGCCACCCGTGGATTGCGGTCAGAGTGAACCGCCGCTACAGGGCAGACCACTGAGGCTGGTGTTGTGGGTGCAGCAGAGCGTAGCATAACTCCCCACGGGAGGAGTATAGCCTCAGGGCAGTGTATGCGGAGGATGGGGGTGATGGTGCAGGGCAGCAGCAGTAACGACACGGAGTCAGTGATGCAGTTCAGGGCCTTTACTCACAGTTCTTATTATCCAGACCACGTCTGCAGGTAACGGCTGCCCACGTCGTACTGTGCTCACCAGGTGAGGGGCTCAGACAACTCCCAGATAACTTTGGAGCACTTCACAGGACCCCCTTTGTGTGTCCTTTGTCTGGCCTTTCTTACCAACACTTCTGTCCGGCTGCCTCGGGCCTCCTCTTGGTAAACTTGGCGCCAGTTTCCCTGACCCTATGTGGTGCCTTCCTAGCGGGTGTAGCGAGGGGCTGCGCCACATAAAATGTCAGAGCCTCCAGTTTCTAGCTGAGGGTCGTTTCCTGCCTCCACTAGTTCGGGGACCAGTCTCCCCCTTTGGCCTGACCCCTCCACGCAGGTGGATTCGGGCGTGCGGTGGCGACTCGCCCGTCCGCACCCCTGGGATCCCTTCATTCCTCGTTCCTGGAGCCTTCTCCGCTCCTCTTCCTTCCTTCTCCCTCTTCCAGGCCTGGGCCTCTGTTACTAGGCCCGCCTCCGGAGCAGAGCTCATGCAGAGCCCCTGCTCCCTGCCACTTCTGCTCAGACTTCTCTGCACTGAACTAAGATGGTGCCCACCTTTTATACTCCCTTCTCAATGCACCCAGGAACTGCTTCCTCCCTGCTCCTGCACTACAGGGTTCCCCTTCCTCAGTGTTCCCTCCCCCCACTCCAGCCAGGGACAGGGACTGTCGTGCCCATCTCAGGGGCATATTGGTCGCCCTGCCCCACGGCAATGTGGTGTAATGCATGCAGGTGTCGGGTCCTGATCCACACTCCATCCTTACCTGAGAGTGAGATATCACACCTCTGGGTGAGGTGCAATACGTCTGTAGCAACCGAGCCCTCAGGGTGCTACAGTTCCATGTATCTTCAGCCTAGGTGACGTATTGCGATACAGGGCCGTGATTTTGGCTATAAAAGGGTCCCCTAGACCCCTACCCCAAGCTTTTTAAGAGAATCATATATGGCGTGCCAGGAGACTCTATGGAATGCTTTCTCAGCATCCAACGAGAGTATCTAATTACAAATTTTTAACTGCATCTAGCCCAGGAAATACTTTGTGCCTAGTAGCAGTGTCTGCTAGTGAGCGGATTATCCCGGCTGTTAAGCAAGCTGCACCACCTGTAGTTTAGACACTTAATTTTTTCAAAGGAAATGCTTCGGGACCATGGGATACTTAGTGAAGCGCATCAGGAGGCACCCCAAGGCATAGGGGCTGGGACTGGCAGTAGGATGCCTTGCGGTGGACAGCCGAGCTCGATCCTTATAAAAGCTTTTTAACTGCAGCAGCTTTAGTGGACGCTACTGGAGCTGGAATTACCGCGGCTGCTGGCATGAGACTTGCCCTCCAATAGATCCTTGTAAATGGATTTAAAGTGTATTCATTCAAATTAGAGAGACAATTTAAATTAAAAAGCTTAGAGCTGCCTCCACCACAGGGGGGCTCGCTCGACCCACCAGCGGACAGGCACCAGTATTGGGAGAGGGGGGCTGGCCGTCAGGGTTCACCGCGGCTCTGGCACAAACCCGGCGACACGGAGGTGGCACGGGCAGGAGCGGACTGGCCGTGTCGGCTTCTCACTTTTTGGATTTTAGAAGGGCATGACATGCCTATATCTGTGTCTCCCCCTCCTTTTACTCCTCCACCTCTTTTATTTTCGCATGACTATATGTACTTGTCACTTTTCCATGTGTTAGTTATGTCTTCTGAGCAGTTTGTCAGCTTTTGGACACCTTTGAAGGTGTTTTCTATGTGTTTCTATGTGTTTTTGTTTGCCTGCCATTGGTTTTAACGGTGTTCGAAGGTGTTCAACGAACAGTTCGACGAACAGTTCGGCGAACACACGGGTGTTCAACGAACCGAACCGAACTCGAACACTACGGGGGTGGCTCAACACTATTTGGGACACCTGCTTGTGTAGTGCGGGGATGGCACACCGGGCAAAATAGTGTCGGCTGGGGACCGAGTAACGAGGGTCGGCCACCGCCATAAGATTGCGGAAGGATTCCGTCTCCACCAGCCTAAAAGGCAGCATTTCCAATGCAAGCAGTCGTGAAATGTGCGAATTTAGGACTGTGGCCTGTGGGGCTTTAGCTGCGAATTTCCGCTTTCGTTCAAAGGTCTGGGATATGGACAATTGAACGCTGCTGTGGGACGTGGACGTGGACGTTGATGCTGTTTCTTGAGAAACTGCCATAACAAGTGAAGACTTAGAGGAGGGGGCATCTCTACATGCAGTATGGACAGGGGATTGCCTTGCACACACAACAGGGGGTTCTATTGCACGCACAACAGTGGAAGAAGCAGTGGTGACACCCGCTGACACTGGTCGTGGACCCTGGGTTTCGCCCTACAAAGTCGGGTGCTTTGCTGCCATGTGCCTGATCATGCTGGTGGTGGTCAGGCTGGTAGTTTTGTCACCCCTGCTGATGCTGGCATGGCAGGTGGAACATATGGCCTTTTTGGGGTTATCAGCAGAGTCTTTAAAAAATTCCAGACTCTGGAAGACCTACCGCTTGTACTGGCAACGTCCCTCGTGTTGGTGTTACGGGGAACGGTTGCCTGCCTTCTGTCTGCGGCCACCACACTGCTTCTTCCTGCCTGTTGGGGTACTCTGCCTCCCTCCCCCTGTGTGCTGCTGGCCTCACTCTGCATGTCCTCCTTCCACGTTGGGTCAGTTACTAGATCATCCACCACTTCTTCCTCTTCCACTTGCGCACCACGATCCTCCTCCTCACTTCCTGGCAATTGTGTCTCGTCATCGTCCACCTCTTGTGACAGATTGCCAACGTCGACTTCCTGTGGCCGTGGCTGTTCAAATATTTGGGCATCGCAACATGGGATCTCCTCTTCCACCACTTCAAGCGTATCAGGCGAGGGGCCCAAATATGGAAATGGACAAGTGAACAGCTCTTCAGAGTGTCCAAGTGTGGGATCACTTGCTGTCTGACGACACTCAGCATGGTGGGAGGAAGGAGCATCAGGGTGAGGAGGAGTATGCGGTAGAGACTCACGGCTACTAAGAGTTGACCGTGTGGAAGACAGACCGGAGGTGGTGGTGCCCAGGTAACTGGAAGTATTGTCTGCTATCCAATTAATAACCTGTTCACACTGATCAGTTCTCAATACTGGTGTTGTTCTGTGCTTCCCTAGTAATTCGGTCAAGAAGTGGGAGCGAGAAGATGTGGCTGTTGGTTGTGGCACATTTTCACCTTGGCCACGGCCCCGTCCTCTGCACGAACCATCACCAGAACGTTCACATCCACGTCCCTTGCCACGCGCCTTGCCCATTGTAAATGAAGTAAAATAGCTTACACTTGCACTATCAATGGAAAAAGGGAAATAAAGTGTAGATTAGAACCGTGGAAGAGGAAAACCACAGTTATTGTTTACTGGGGTATACCACACTTTTTTAAATAGAGATATTTGCGGCTGAACAGTGAGCGACACACTCAAACTGCTTTTTTTTTAGATACCAAAGGCCCAAAACTGGATAGTACAACGATTTGACCCGTGGAACTGCGAAACCACACTGGGATGTCGGGCCTACACAAGTCTATTTTCAACAGATATATTTTTGTGTCACAACAGTCAGGAGACACTACTGTTTTTCTTTACGGAAAAAACTACCAAAACCTGAATAATAGAGATTTTTTACTGTGGGATGGCAAAACCACAGTTATTGTTTACTGGGGTATACCACACTTTCTTAAATAGAGATATTTGCGGCTGAACAGTGAGCGACACACTCAAACTGCTTTTTTTTTAGATACCAAAGGCCCAAAACTGGATAGTACAGCGATTTGACCTGCGGAACTGCGAAACCACACTGGGATGTCGGGCCTACACAAGACTATTTTCAACTGATATATTTTTGTGTCACAACAGTCAGGAGACACTACTGTTTTTCTTTACGGAAAAAAACTACCAAAACCTGAATAATAGAGATTTTTTACCGTGGGATGGCAAAACCACCGTTATTGTTTACTGGGGTATACCACACTTTTTTAAATAGAGATATTTACGTCTGAACAGTGAGCGACACACTCAACTGTTTTTTTTTTTAGATACCAAAGGCCCAAAACTGGATAGTACAGCGATTTGACCCGTGGAACTGCGAAACCACACTGGGATGTCGGGCCTACACAAGACTATTTTCAACAGATATATTTTTGTGTCACAACAGTCAGGAGACACTACTGTTTTTCTTTACGGAAAAAACTACCAAAACCTGAATAATAGAGATTTTATACCGTGGAACAGCAAAACCACAGTTATAATTTACTGGTGTATACCAGACTTGTTTAAATATATATATTTGCCTCTGAACAGTGAGCGACACACTCAAACTGCTTTTTTTTTAGATACCAAAGGCCCAAAACTGGATAGTACAGCGATTTGACCCGTGGAACTGCGCAACCACACTGGGATGTCGGGCCTACACAAGACTATTTTCAACAGATATATTTTTGTGTCACAACAGTCAGGAGACACTACTGTTTTTCTTTACGGAAAAAAACTACCAAAACCTGAATAATAGAGATTTTTTACCGTGGGATGGCAAAACCACCGTTATTGTTTACTGGGGTATACCACACTTTTTTAAATAGAGATATTTACGTCTGAACAGTGAGCGACACACTCAACTGTTTTTTTTTTAGATACAAATGTCCCAAAAGTGGATAATACAGAGGTTTGAACCTTGAAACTGCAAAGCCACACTTGTATTTCTCGGGCCTACACCAGACTATTTTCAACAGATATATTTGTGTCTGAACAATCAGGAGACACTATTTATTTTTTACGGCAAAAAATGCCAAAAGCAGGATAATAGAGATGTTTTACCGTGGAACAGCAAAACCACAGTTATAATTTACTGGTGTATACCAGACTTTTTTGAATATATATATATTTGCGGCTGAACAGTGAGCGACACACTCAAGCTGTTTTTTTTAGATACAAATGGCCCAAAAGTGGATAATACAGAGGTTTGAACCGTGGAACTGCAAAACCACACTTGTATTTCTCGGGCCTACACCAGACTATTTTCAACAGATATATTTGTGTCTGAACAATCAGGAGACACTATTTATTTTTTACGGCAAAAAATGCCAAAAGCAGGATAATAGAGATTTTTTACTATGGAACAGCAAAACCACAGTTATAATTTACTGGTGTATACCAGGCTTTTTAAAATATATATATATTTGCGGCTGAACAGTGAGCGACACACTCAAACTGTTTTTTTAGATACAAATGGCCCAAAAGTGGATAATACAGAGGTTTGAACCGTGAAACTGCAAAGCCACATTTGTATTTCTCGGGCCTACACCAGACTATTTTCAACAGATATATTTGTGTCTGAACAATCAGGAGACACTATTTATTTTTTACGGCAAAAAATGCCAAAAGCAGGATAATAGAGATGTTTTACCGTGGAACAGCAAAACCACAGTTATAATTTACTGGTGTATTCCAGACTTTTTTGAATATATATATATTTGCGGCTGAACAGTGAGCGACACACTCAAGCTGTTTTTTTTAGATACAAATGGCCCAAAAGTGGATAATACCGAGGTTTGAACTGTGGAACTGCAAAACCACACTTGTATTTCTCGGGCCTACACCAGACTATTTTCAACAGATATATTTGTGTCTGAAAAATCAGGGAGACACTATTATTTTTTTTTTTTACAGCAAAAAATGCAAAAAGCAGAATAATAGAGATTTTTTACCGTGGAACAGCAAAAGCACACTTCTGTCTCTCTGGCCTACACCAGACTATTTTCAACAGATATATTTGTGTCTGAAAAATCAGGGAGACACTATTATTATTTTTATACAGCAAAAAATGCCAAAAACAGGATAATAGAGATGTTTTACCGTGGAACATCAAAACCACAGTAATAATTTACTGGTGTATACCAGACTTTTTTAAATATCTATATTTGCGGCTGAACAGTGAGCGACACACTCAAACTGTTTTTTTTAGATACAAATGGCCCATAGAACTGCAAAACCACACTTCTATTTCTCGGGCCTACACCAGACTATTTTCAACAGATATATTTGTGTCTGAAAAATCAGAGGCACACTTTTTTTTTTTGGGGGGGGGGACACCAAAAGGTTAATAAGATGGGTATTTGTACATTGTGAAGGAGGAAAAAAAAAAGAGGATTTAGATAAAAAAAAAGGATTTTTCCTGGCCCCCGGGACCTGGAGCTAAGTCCAGCAATTTCAGCAACAGGAGCAGCACACAGGACTGTAATGCAGCGTTTGCTGGTATAACCACTGCGTCTCATATACAGCCTGCCTGCCTGCCTGATATACCTGGGATGGATATTAGTCCTGAGAAGGACTGTTTGTTTGATCTGGCAGCCTTTACAGACCCTACACTAACTATTTTGCAGGATATATCTCTCCCTAAATTAGCAGCGCTGTCCCTACACTGTCTGATCCGGAGCGACTGTGTCCAAGATGGCAGCGCCCGGTTTTAAATACTCGACTGGCTGGCAATCCCTGCTTGTTCATTGGCTCTGTAAAGAGTGCCAAACAAGCAGGGCGGAGACCCGAGCTCCCACCCGAGTAACCCGGAAATGCTCGGTGCTCGCCGAACATCCCGAGTAGCGTGATGCTCGGGCGAGTACCGAGCAGTATCGAGCATGTTCGCTCAACACTACTTATCAGGCCTAATTTTTTTTAGGGTCGCTTCTATTTTACCCCAAAATGGTCTACTCTTCGAGCATGACCAAAAGATATGTGTCATATTGCCCACAGCTAGGTTGCATCTCCAACATAAGTTAGAGTAACTCAGACCAAATTGGTGTAATAATTCGGGGGTTCTGTACCAACGCAAAATAATTTTATATGAATTCTCTTGTGAAGTTATACATTTTGAGAAGCTATGTGCATTGGAAAGGATGGAGTCAGCTTCCTCTTCGGACAGTGTAATATTCAATTAATTCTCCCAGGAATATACAGTACAGACCAAAAGATTGGACACACCTTCTCATTTAAAGATTTTTCTGTATTTTCATGACTATGAAAATTGTACATTCACACTGAAGGCATCAAAACTATGAATTAACACATGTGGAATGATATACTTAACAAAAAAGTGTGAAACAACTGAAATTATGTCTTATATTCTAGATTCTTCAAAGTAGCCACCTTTTGCTTTGATGACTGCTTTGCACACTCTTGGCATTCTCTTGATGAGCTTCAAGAGGTAGTCACCGGAAATGGTTTTCACTTCACAGGTGTGCCCTGTCAGGTTTAATAAGTGGGATTTCTTGCCTTATATAAGTATAATTCCACATGTGTTAATTCATAGTTTTGATGCCTTCAGTGTGAATGTACAATTTTCATAGTCATGAAAATACAGAAAAATCTTTAAATGAGAAGGTGTGTCCAAACTTTTGGTCTGTACTGTATGAAAGTGGGTTTTTTAGAGAACTGGGATAATGTCAAATGGTCATATATCTTTGATATACCTTTGGAAAAAGGGAAAGAAAGTCTACTTTCAATCCAAGAGCCCTTCCTAAAGTTAGAGAATCTAGTTCTAAACTGGGAGAAGATATGAGAGACATGATTATGTTGCAAGAAGTTTTTGGGTCGCTTCGAGGTACCAATTGGCCAAGAGTCCAGCATAGGGATCTCATCTGAAAGGAATTGTTTAATAGAAAAATTTGCTAACTCTGAGCAGAGGTTATAAGGGTCAGTGTACTTGGGGTCTAAAAAGTATGGGATAGTAGATATTGGGCATCAGACATAGGGATAGAGTCACCATGGCGTTCTTGAACTAGATTACATTTAATAGCCAGAGAGGTGGATGTAATGGTGTTCCTCGACATCTCAGAGACAGGAATTACATCTGCCCATATGAACTTATGGGGGTTGTTACCTAGTAGAAGATAGTCAATATCTGTAGTATCTCTTCTTTTGGAGGCATTGGCCATCTTTAGCCATCTGAGCATGTGAATAGATTTCTAATATCTTAGGATGTCCGGAAGTCCAATGCCACCTCTATGGTTTGGTTAGGATAATAATTTGTGTGAGAGCCTAGGTCTTTTATGTTTCCTTATGTATTGAGCTAGTACTTGTTTAATGGAAGAAAAAAAAGACATAGGGAGGCATATGGGAAGCATATTTATGAGGTAGATGATTTTAGGGAGAATGTATGCTTTTACAACATTTGTCCTACCAATCCAAGATAACAGTGTGTTATCGTAAGTTTTAAGGAGGGATCTAATTTTCTCAAGCAATGGTGTAAAATTTTTCTCATATAAGAGATCTGGGTTATTAGTAATCTGGATCCCTAAATATTTAGTACAGCCGTGTGGCCACTTAAAGGGGATAGAACTCTGTAGAAATTCAACATCAGATGTGGGGGTGGAGGTATTTAATGCTTTCGATTTCTCGTAGTTAATTTTAAAATTAGAGAGCTCTCCGAATTGATCAAAAATAGACATGAGTTTGGGGAATGCTTTAATTGGATTGGAAAGCATGAGGAGCAGATCATCTGCAAAAATTGGCGACAAAAGTTCAGTATTTTTAATTTTAACTCCCTGAATGTCAGGATCTTATCTGATTACTTGGGCAAGTGTTTCCATGAGGAGAATAAAGAGTGGAGGCGAGAGGGGGCAACCTTGCCTCATCCCATTTTGAATAGTGAAACTTTGTGAAAGAGTACCATTTACCCGTATTCTAGCAGAAGGGGAGGAGTAAAGAGAGAAGATAGCATTTACAAAAATTTCAGGGAAGGCAAATTTTTCTAGAGTATATGCTAAGAACCTCCAACTCACTCTGTCGAACACCTTTTCGGCGTCCGTAGAGAGCAAGATCAAAGGGAATGATTTTACTAGAGTTATCTTTTCCCTCCCTACCCTTCACAAAACCCACCTGGTCACGATGTATTAGATATGGGAGCACATATTCCAGCCTCCTAGCAAGGAGTTTAGCCCATAGTTTAATATCAGCATCAAATAGAGAAATTGGACGGTAATTACCGCAATGTGTAGGGTTTTTGCCCTCCTTATGAACAACCGAAACATGTGCCTCCAAAGTTTGAGTAGCCGGAGTGTCTCCTGACAGGAATGCATTAAATAATTCTACTAAGTATGGGAAAAAAGATTTGATAAGTTTTTTATAGTAAATTATGGGAAGGCCATCTGGGCCAGGTGTTTTACCGTTAGGAATGGATTTTAGCGTGTCCAGAATTTCTTGTTGGGTGACCTTTTTTGTTAATAAATGTATGTCTTCTGGTTTAAGAGTGGGAAGATTCAGCGAGTTTAAAAAATCTTTAATTTTTGTAGAAGGCAAATATGGATCAAGCATAGAGGGCGGAGATTCTATATTATATAGATCTTGATAGTAAGATTTAAATGAGTGTGAAATGTCTGTCGTATCTTCACTTAAGGTACCATCTTTGGAGCGGATTTTTTTAATAAAAGATCGCTCAAGATTTTTTTTGAGCAAAGAGGAAGTAATCTTACTCCCTCTATTACCATGTACGAGGGACAGTCAATAAGTAATGCCTCCTATTTTTCTTCTCCTTTTAATTGGCAAGAAATTCAAATGCAATTACATAGGTTGAAAACCACAACATTAACGATTAATTTGTCACTTTTCAATATAATCTCCATCCATTTCCACAGTCTTGGTCCACCATTTAACAAGGGCATATATTCCAGCATGTTAAAAAAGTATTCTTGGGACCCACCTTGCACAAACTTTTCTGTATCCCAGTTGTCCAATAATTTTCATCACACTGCCTTTACTGTGGCAGATAATGCCACACAATTCATCTGCTGTCACCCGGCGGTCACCACGAATGATGTCATCGACTCGCTGAATGTTGCTTGGAGTCACTGCTGTTACTGGCCTGCCACTCCGCATTTTGTCAGCCAACGGTGATGGCCCTTCGGCTGTGTTACAGCGACGAACCCATCGTCTAACAGTACTGACATCCACTGTTGCATCACCGTACACATTTTTCAGTCTCTCATGAATTCGAATGGGCGTTTCACCTTCTGCATGCAAGAATTCAATCACAGAATGTTGTCTAATACGAACATCGATGTCAGCCATTTTGCAAACGGATACAGTCCTGCCACCTGTTGATGCAGGAAGTTGCAATTGCTGTGGATTGGAGAAGAAGGTTTGAGGAATTGTGCCACATTCGAATATTTAACATAACTACCTTATTTAAGGAGAAAAAAAATAGGAGGCATTACTTATTGACTGACCCTCGTAGATAAATTCTTTGCTTACACCTTTGAAATAGTTTAGCAGATTTTATATTTAAAGCATCCTTGAGTTTATTTCTTAAGACCAGAAGGTCATTTTGAGCTTTATCCACTAGACACTTTTTATGGAGTTCTTCTAAAGTATTGATTTGATGGAGCAAGGAAAAAATTTCTTTATCTCTAGTTTTTTTTAGATGGGCGTTTAATGAGATTAGTTCACCCCTTATGACAGCCTTATGGGCTTCCCAAATCACTGGAACAGAGGGACTAGAGTTCAAATTTTCCTGGAATAAGTCAAGAGATTTGGAGATCTTAGAGATGTATTCTTCATTGTTTATTAGAGACTCATTTAATCTTCAAGTCATTTCTCTTTTTGGTAGTGAGGATGTGGATGATTCCAAGAAAATTGAGGCATGGTCCGATAGTGTTATAGAACCAATTGAGGCAGATTTTAGAAGAGATAAAGAAGAGTTTTGAATAAATAAATAGTCTATTCTGTGATAGGTGGAGTGAGGGTGGGAAAAGAAGGTGTAATCCTTTGAAGAGGGATTTAGAAGTCTCCAAGTATCTATTAGGTGCAAAGCATTCAGGGACATATGTATTTTCCTCAAAGTCTTTTGAGAAAGAGCAGATAATCCTGAGGAAACGTCAAACTGGGGATTTAATGAGGAATTAAGGTCACCGCCTACTATTAAGAGGCCTTCTTTAAAGGAGTTTAGAGTATCCAGAGTTTCCATCAACCAGCCAGCTTGAACCTGATTTGGGACATGAATATTGCATAATGTAACAATGGTCTTTGCGATACTTCCTTTAGCGAAAACATATCCACCTTCAGCATCTGAAAGTTGGTCCTTGAAAGAGAAGGGTACATTTTTATGAAGAGCAATACTGGTACCTCTGGATACTGAAGAGCCGCAGCTGTGGTACCAAGTTGGGAATTTAGATCTGGACAACTCAGGAGTGCGTTCTGCTTTGAAATGTGTTTCTTGTATGAAAGCTATGGAAGTGTTATTTTTATTTAACAGGTGAAGGATTTGATTGCATTTCTGCGGGGAGTTAAACCCCTTAACATTAAATGACGCGATTAATATAGTGTCATTTGGGGTCATATTTGACATCATAATTTCTTTCAAAGACATGAGGATGTAAAGAGGTCCAATCAGTAGGGTACGAGCATAAACATATATAACTTATTAGAACTATAGTAAAATTAATATACAACTTATCTGCTGCAGGGAGGGGGGTCATCCCAAGAATAGCAGACAAGGTAAATCAGGAGGTGATACCTTAAAGAGATAATAGGTAATACACAAACCAATAACAGGTATGACAGTAATGAACAAAGCTAGTCATAATCATAACATTTTTTTCAGGTGAGAACAAAACTAGTACGGAGAAAAACAATCAGGGGGGAAATTCCAAGAAAAGCCGATTAAGGCAAGTGAAGAACAATATAACTGAACTTCTTCCAAAAGTAAAGTTTCAACATATACTGGAAACCGGTAGGAGAAGTCTTGTTCATCATGGAGGGGGATGTCTAGGTGATCTTCCCTTGAGCCTATTAGCGGTGCTTTTCCCCTGCATCAACCATTTTTCAGGTCTCTGTAGCAGAGGAAAGGTGAAAATTTCATCATCTAAGCGCAACCATGAAGGAATGTCAATTTTTTTAATTAAAAGTATGTCCCACGAAGCCTGAAGGTCTTCTGGAGTACGTATGTAGATTTGTTTGCCATCTTTTAAAATGGCTAAGCCAAAGGGAAAAAGCCATCTATTCACCAACTTATTGATCCGAAGAGCATCTAGGAGGGGTTTAATTTTTCTCCTCTTGGCCAAAGTGGAGGGTGCTATGTCTTGAAATATTTGTATCGGGTTATTGTCGTAAGTTATAGGAGCCGCTTCCCTTATCTTGGATAGGATTGCTGCAGTATCAACGTAGCTTAACAGACCGCAGATTAGGTCCCTTGGTGGGTCAGAGGGCTTGGGTTTAGGTCTTAGAACACGATGTATTCGTTCAATAGTAATGCTTTCGGCCCTTTCTGGACCAAGAAGGGATGTAAAAATCTCATTGGCGACACTTCTAAGGGTGTCAGGAGCGAAGGATTCTGAGACTCCCTTTATCCTGAGGTTCTTGCGTCTGCTTCTATTTTCCTGATCTTCTATGGCGAGCAGTGCAGAATTCAGTTGTTGTTTATGGTAGGACATTTGGTCTTTCAGGGTGTCCGAAAAGTCTAGTAAATCCGTCTGTATGATTTCCAGGGATTCAACTCTCTGACCTACTTGTTTAATGTCTGCCCTCAGGCTGGACAATTCTTGCATTATTGGTTGCATCGCCCGTGAAAGTGTTTTCTTTAGGAAAGATCTAGAGATTGGTGTAGAGTTAGAGGATTGAGAGCTTGAGTCCGAATCTTCGCTACCTAAATCTGTGTCTGCAGCAGAAGTAAGCAATGGTGAGTTAGAGGCAATTTTTCTAGAAGTTTTTTGAGGTGTGGGAATTTTTTTCTTAACAAACTTGTCTAATTCTCCTTGCTTGCGAGGAGTGGCATTACTTTCAGAGTCTTTTTCTTTTACAT
This sequence comes from Phyllobates terribilis, assembly GCF_046119375.1. Taxonomy (NCBI): domain Eukaryota; kingdom Metazoa; phylum Chordata; class Amphibia; order Anura; family Dendrobatidae; genus Phyllobates; species Phyllobates terribilis. The sequence goes on from NW_027362765.1 coordinate 237,427,244, forward strand.
GCTCTTTAGCTGTTTTAACCATTTTGAAGTAGTGATTTGAGCGTGTATAAAAAGGTATCACCTCCTGTTAACGTTACATGTCACACTGTCATTGAAAAAATAGAGCAACATCAAAAGATCATTGGTGATAGGTTATTGTTTACTTGAGGTAAATGTAAAGTTAGACAGGTGAAAGAAAAAAAAAGGTGTAAGAATTTTTTCTCCTACAGATCAGTAGGTGTCTCTCTGTACCCACGCTAATAAACTAGAGCTCAACTGGGTGGGTAATATTCAATAGTACTAAAAGTTCACTTTAGTGGTTTAATGGATAAAGCTCAGTTGAATATAGAGGCTGTAGTTCCACTGTTGGATGATAGGTGCCAGCTAAACTCTTTATATATTGTAAAAAGATATAAGAGATTATATCAATAGAGTGTCTTCAATAAATGTAAAAAAAATTATGAAAAAAGGATTACAAAGATGCTGAGCAAAGTTCTTTGTGCAGGACACAGAAAGTGAGCTGAAAAGAGGTAAGTTACCTGCTTCCCTGCAGCAGGGGAGAGAGGCAAGAGGGAGCAACAAGCTTCACAAGATGGCGTGTTTTGGCGCCAAAATCCACAAGTGGCATCAGCGACTGGGCCCAGCCGGTTCTCAGGGAGAAGGCCCCAGCCATGCTGGTCCTCTCAGCAGGGTTCCAGAGGAGGAAGCGTCACACCAGTGGTCGCACCGCAGCCCGTCAGAGTCAGCACGAGGTGAGGCAAGGCAGAGGCCCTTTGTGCCTCTCTAAGTTGAGCCTCCCAGGCGCTGCAAATGGGAAGGTGGAGGTAGGGAGGAGCGCGGCTGCAGGCTCGTCGCACACCGGACCGCCGCCGGTAACAGTGGAGCCCAGAGCCGTAAAGAGTCCTTTACTATGGGGGAACCCCGTGTTCTGATGCTCCTCACCTCCTACTTCACAGGCGCTGTCTCCTCTACACAGGTGTGACACGCCGGGCGCTTCGCTGTACTCCGCAAGGCCTCTGTCAGATGGTCGCAGGAAGAAGCGGTAAAGTTGCTCCTGAGGGTAGAATTTTGCTTCCGGCGGCTTCTCAGGGTCTCTTCAGCAGAAGGTACTAAGGGAGAGGTAAAAAATACCCTGAAAAGTGGGAAAGAGGGTATATTTAAGAGGTCTTGGAGCAGGAGCTGCACAAGTACACGTCCTGTCAATTTTTATCCATTTTTGGTCAGTGTAGATGGATTTTTTTTACCAGTCATGTGTGTCATCCATTTTTCTCATATGAGAAAAAAACAGATTGAGGTTTCCTAATCTTCTACTAGCATTAGTCAGTCAAAAAGGGATACTGCACAAATTCACTGAAATCGATACGTTTTATCCGCAAAATAGATCCAAATTGGAAATGACTTTGGGTTCGTGAAAAAGGCCATTGCCTATAACAGGTATGTATTCTATCATGACTTTGGGTGTACTAAGCAGTTTGGCATTTTCATCTAACATTTTGATAAATTTTTCAAACGCTGGGTCATCATACTCAAACCTTTTCCCAAAAATAATACATTGGAAATGGCACTGTTTAACAGCAGGTGAGTATTGAATGGTTGAATGATTTGCCCATTATACAGCTCCTCAGTAGTGTTGAGCGAGCACTAAAATGCTCGGGTGCTCGAAGCTCGGGCCGAGCTCGCCGTGATACTCGGGTGCTCGACCCGAGCAACGAGCCCAATGTTAATCTATGGGAGACCCGAGCATTTTTGCGGCGGCACCCCCGGCAGTCTTTTAAAAGCCTAACAAGTGCCCAAAACGATAGTGACAGTGCTCAAATGACATGGGGACAGCATGGGAATCGCCCCAGGAAGCACTTCCTGCTGTCAACAACGTGGTAAGAGATATTAAGCCACTTTTAAGGGCTCACAATAAAACGTTCAAAAACGAAACTGAAGCTGCTTTTCTGTTAAGGAAGTTCCTTTCCTGGGTAAAGACTTGTGTATAAGGTAAAATAAATAACCAAAGAAAAAATTACTCCTCCACACCTTGGGCTATGTTCACAAATAGCATTTTTTATGCGTTTTTGCACTTTTGTATTGCTTTCAACTGTGACAAATGCATTCACCGGGAAATGTCATTTTAACATTTTACAACCTTATCTGGCCATGTGCTGTGTGACGCATGCATACAGTGCTGAAAAGACATGGGAACAACATGGGGAACACCCCTTGAAGCATCTCTGACACCCAGGTCACTGCCTATAAGTGTGCCCATCAGAAGTCATCCTTGCCGCATTAGAACATGCAGACTTGCAACTATCCCCGTGCAAGTTCTTGTCCCAGGGCAGTGTTCAATTGTACCACTCCCATTCCTTGCAATGCAAGCGCAAGTATGCAGCCTGCCAAAGGCTGCAATACCATACTGCTTGCTTGCAATTGAAATTGGGCCTTTTAGGAATGTGGAGGCGGAATCTGGCCACCACGTCATGGCTGCGTTGGCGGCCTGGTATCCATACTCAGTCCCCAGCCGCCCCGCGGCCGGGTGTCCACACACGGTCCCCAGCCGCCTGGGGGCAGCCGGGTGTCCATAAACGGTCCCCAGCCGCCCCTATTTCTCCTTGGAACATCCCCCCACACATTTTTCTTAGCCCGGCCTGCTTTAGGGCAGCATTGGACGATCCCACCAGAGAACCAGACTCCTCCGGTGGGCCCTGGCTTCTCCATCAGGGGAGTTGAGAGTGCCAAGGTGAAGACCATGATGATGATGACAGAAGTTAGCATCTGCTTTGTTTTCTTGGAATGCAAGCGTAAGTGTGCAGCCTGCCACCCACCCACCCCCAGGCTGCAATGCCATACTGCTAGCTTGCACTTGAAATGGGGCCTTTTAGTTTGGAGGAAGCCGAAGCTGGCCACTACCTCATGGCTGCTTCGGCAGCGAGGTATCCATACTCAGACCCCAGCCGCCCCTATTTGTCCCTGTGTGCCTTATACATAAGATTAAGCACGCATACCAAAACATTACCTGTGCGCTCACCAGTGCATTTAGTGGGAAGGACAGCCTATTCCGCTGTAGTGTGTGCATGCCAAACCCCTGTTCATGCGAAGATGCCTCCCACCCTGCACCTGTCGTTGCAGACTTCAACTATCCCCGTTCAAGTCCTTGTCCCAGGGCAGTGTTCAATTGTACCTCTCCCATTCCTTGCAATGCAAGCGCAAGTATGCAGCCTGCCACCCACCCACCCACCCCCAGGCTGCAATACCATACTGCTTGTTTGCTTGCACTTGAAATTGGGCCTTTTAGGTATGTGGAGGCTTAATCTGGCCACCACGTCATGGCTGCGTTGGCGGCCTGGTATCCACACTCGGTCCCCAGCCACCAGGGGGCAGCCAGGTGTCCATACTCGGTCCCCAGCCGCCACGCCGCCAGGTGTCCACACACGGTCACCAGCCGCCTGGGGGCAGCCAGGTGTCCATAAACGGTCCCCAGCCGCCCCTATTTTCTCCCATCCCCCCACACACTTTTCTTAGCCCGGCCTGCTTTAGGGCAGCATTGGACGATCCCACCAGAGAACCAGACTCCTCCGGTGGGCCCTGGCTTCTCCATCAGGGGAGTTGAGAGTGCCAAGGTGAGGACCATGATGATGATGATGATAGAAGTTAGCATCTGCTTTGTTTTCTTGGAATGCAAGCGCATGTATGTAGTAGCGGCTAGGCCTGAGGTGGTCAGCGTTTTGGTGCATATCATACCTCCTCCGAGGATTGCTGGATGTTTTCTTGCAACTATCCCAGTTCTATGACTCCCGTTAAAACAAAGCTTCAGGTGATAAATGATGGATGAGGTAGTGGCAAAGGAGAAAGAGCAGGAGGAACAGGGACCATTCACATCAATATCAGGCCAGTCAACCACATATGTCTTGTAGGATATGTTTCTGTAACAAAATGAGCGGTTCGGCTACACAGTTATAGGGCATACAGTGAGTGCAATGCCTACCAAAAATTTTGAGGCACTCCAATGCCCCTTGGAAATGACATGGAGGTCAGAGGGCCTTAACTAAACCATTTTTTCCATTTATAGCAACTGGGTCTCCTGTACAGTGTTGGCCTAAGCAGTGAATGGAAGGCTTTCCAAAAATTATGAGGAACTGCAATGCCCCTTGAAACAGACGTGGATTACAGCATGCTAAAAACCTTCTACCCATTATTGGGGAGTGGGTCTCCCTTAGTTTTCGCCTTTTCATTGAAAAGCAAAAGCTGACTAAAATTAGGAGGAAATTCAATGCCCGTTGGAAGAGTCGTGGAGGTTAGAGGTAATTAAAAACAACATTTCAATGCCTCTTGGAAGAGCTGTGGAGTTCAGAGTGGCTTAAGAAGACGCTTTTAATGCCCCTTTGAAAAGACGTGGAGGTCCCAGTAGCTTAACAAGACGGTTTTAATGCCCCTCGGAAAAGACGTGGAGGTCCTAGTAGCTTAACAAGACGGTTTGAATGCCCCTTGGAAGAGACGTGGAGGTCACAGTAGCTTAACAAGACGGTTTTAATGCCCCTTGGAAAAGTGCTGGAGGTCGCAGTGGCTTAACAAGACAGTTTTAATGCCCCTTACAAGAGCCATACAGTACAGCATATTAGAAACATTATTCCCATTATTGGGGAGTGTGTCTCCCATAGTCTTTGCTTATGCCTTCCAAGCAAAAGCTGCCAAAAAATAAGACGGAGGAACTTGCAATGCCCCTTACAAGAGCCATGCAGTACAGCATATTACAAATATTATTCCCATGATTGGGGAGTGGGCCTTCCATAGTATTTGCTTATGCCTTCCAAGCAAAAGCTGCCAAAAATTAGGATGGAGGAACTTGCATTGCCCCTTACAAGAGCTATGCAGTACAGCATATTACAAACATTATTCCCATTATTGGGGAGTGGGTCTCCCATAGTCTTTGCTTATGCCTTCCAAGCAAAACCTGCCAAAAATTAGGAGGAAATGCAATGCCCGTTTGAAGAGTCGTGGAAGTTAGAGTTAATTAAAAACAACATTTCAATGCCCCTTGGAAGAGCTGTGCAGTTCAGAGTGGTTTAAGAAGACACTTTTAATGCCCCTCAGAAGAGAGGTGGAGGTCCCAGTAGCTTAACAAGACGCTTTTAATGCCCCTCGGAAAGGTGGTGGAGGTCCCAGTAGCTTAACAAGACGCTTTTAATGACCCTCGGAAAAGTGGTGGAGGTCTCAGTAGCTTAACAAGACGCTTTTAATGCCCCTCAGAAGAGACGTGGAGGTCACAGTAGCTTAACAAGACGCTTTTAATGCCCCTCAGAAGAGACGTGGAGGTCCCAGTAGCTTAACAAGGCGCTTTTAATGCCCCTCAGAAGAGATGTGGAGGTCCCAGTAGCTTAACAAGATGCTTTTAATGCCCCTCAGAAAAGTGGTGGAGGTCGCAGTAGCTTAACAAGATGCTTTTAATGCCCCTCGGAAAAGTGGTGGAGGTCGCAGTAGCTTAACAAGACGCTTTTAATACCCCTTACAAGAGCCATACAGTACAGCATCTTAAAAACATTATTCCCATTATTGGGGAGTGTGTCTCCCATAGTATTTGCTTATGCCTTCCAAGCAAAAGCTGCCAAAAATTAGGATGGAGGAACTTGCAATGCCCCCTACAAGAGCCATGCAGTACAGCATATTACAAACATTATTCCCATTATTGGGGAGTGTGTCTCCCATAGTATTTGCTTATGCCTTCCAAGCAAAAGCTGCCAAAAATTAGGACGGAGGAACTTGCAATGCCCCTTACAAGAGCCATGCAGTACAGCATATTACAAACTTTATTCCCATGATTGGGGAGTGGGTCTCCCATAGTATTTGTGTAACATACCTGGCGGCGTCCTTGCATAGTGGTCCATCTCCCACTGTGCAAGAGCGCACACTTGATCTCCAGTCCAGTCTACTAGCCTGGCTTCCCTCCATGCTGTCTGCTTGCCTCTGTTTCTGCTGCTTAAAGGCGGCGCCCGATCACTTCCTGTTTCTTGTACCTGCTGCAGACACACCCCTTGTGCGTCCTCAGCCTATTGCTGTCTGTCACCTGGTATTTAACCCAGCTCCTCCCAAGAAACCCTGCCTGAGCATTGTGATTCATTCAGTGTGCTCTTTCACTCTGAATGTGCCAGGTTCCTTTCTGTGCTTGCTTGCCTGCCTTTCCTGGAGGCTGTATTTCCAGGCCTGTCTGAACGCGCTCCTAGCCTGTTCCTTCCACCTTCTAGGGGCTGCATACCTAGACCCGCTCCTGTATCTTTTCTGTCCTGTCTGAACACGCTCCTAGCCTGGTCCTTCCGCCTTCTAGGGGCTGTATACCTAGACCCGCTCCTGTATCTTGCTACTGTGTCTGTTCTTGTCTGAATACTCTTCTAGCCTGTTTCCTGTTTTTCTCTATGTCCATACCTTTCCTTTTTCTGCAGTCTGAACTCGTACCTAACTCCTGCTCATTGTCACTGTACTTCCGTTTGTGAGTTTGTGGTCCACTCGCTACTTCACTGCAAGTACCCTGTGGGTATCTGGTTCTGCCTTTCCCTTCCTGTCTGTTCCATGTGAACAGAGCCCTGTCCCCTCTGCCTTGCCTCGCTCTCCGCTCCTGCGGTTTCCGCTCTGCTCTGACCCTTTGCTCGCTGCTCCGGCAGTCTCACTCTGCTCTGACCCTTTGCTCGCTGCTCCGGCAGTCTCGCTCTGCTCAGACCCTTTGCTCGCTGCTCCTGCAGTCTCGCTCTGCTCTGACCCTTTGCTCGCTGCTCCGGCAGTCTTGCTCTGCTCTGATCCTTTGCTCGCTGCTCCGGCAGTCTCACTCTGCTCTGACCCTTTGCTCGCTGCTCCGGCAGTCTCGCTCTGCTCTGACCCTTTGCTCGCTGCTCCAGCAGTCTCGCTCTGCTCTGACCCTTTGCTCGCTGCTCCGGCAGTCCCGCTCTGCTCTGACCCTTTGCTCGCTGCTCCGGCAGTCTCGCTCTGCTCTGACCCTTTGCTCGCTGCTCCGGCAGTCTCACTCTACTCTGACCCTTTGCTCGCTGCTCCGGCAGTCTCACTCTACTCTGACCCTTTGCTCTCTGCTCCGGCAGTCTCGCTCTGCTCTGACCCTTTGCTCGCTGCTCCGGCAGTCTCGCTCTGCTCTGACCCTTTGCTCGCTGCTCCAGCAGCCTCTGTCTGCTCTGACCCTTTGCTCACTGCTCCAGGCGGCCTCGTCCTACTCTACTCTTGCTCACCGCTCCAGGCGGTCTCGTCCTGCTCTACTCTTGCTCACCGCTCCAGGCGGCCTCGTCCTGCTCTACTCTCGCTCACCGCTCCAGGTGGCCTCGTCCTGTTCTTCTCTCGCTCACCGCTCTAGGCGGTCTCGTCTTGCCCTGCTCTCGCTCACCACTCTGGGCGGCCTCACTCTGCTGTGTTTGTCTGCCACATCTGTGGTTCTGTTCCTGAGTTCCAGTGTGTACTGGGTCCTATACCGCCTGTGTTCCTACCTGCTAGTGCCTCCCTGTCTGCACTCTAGCCGTGCTTGCCTGTACCCCCCTGCCTGCATACCCGCCTGCCTGCATACCAGTCGTGCCTGCCTATACCCACCAGTCTGTGTGCCAGCCTAACCTGTCTGTTCCTTTATTCCCCTGTGTTGGTCAACAGCCGTGTCCGGGGTCTGTCCTGGAGTAGCACCTGGTCCCTCTGCTCAGTTCCTCCTTGGCGCACTGGCGTCGTATGTCGTCGTGCGACCCTGGTCGGATCGGGTGAATACTTAGTTACGCCCCTCCAGGCATTCACTCTCCAGCACGGTCAAGTGGAATCACTACATATACACGCACACGCCGCTCAGCCCGGGCATGTGCATTACAATTTGCTTATGCCTTCCAAGGAAAAGCTGCCAAAAATTAGGATGGAGGAACTTGCAATGCCCCTTACAAGAGCCATGCAGTACAGCATATTACAAACATTATTCCCATGATTGGGGAATGGGTCTCCCATAGTATTTGCTTATGCCTTCCAAGCAAAAGCTGCCAAAAAATTAGGATGGAGGAACTTGCAATGCCCCTTACAAGAGCCATGCAGTACAGCATATTACAAACATTATTCCCATTATTGGGGAGTGGGTCTCCCATAGTCTTTGCCTATGCCTTCCAAGCAAAAGCTGCCAAAAATTAGGATGGAGGAACTTGCAATGCCCCTTACAAGAGCCATGCAGTACAGCATATTACAAACATTATTCCCATGATTGGGGAATGGGTCTCCCATAGTATTTGCTTATGCCTTCCAAGCAAAAGCTGCCAAAAATTAGGATGGAGGAACTTGCAATGCCCCTTACAAGAGCCATGCAGTACAGCATATTACAAACATTATTCCCATTATTAGGGAGTGGGTCTCCCATAGTGTTTGCTTATGCCTTCCAAGCAAAAGCTGACAAAAATAAGGAGAGAGGAACTTTCAATAATGGCAACACGGACCACGGTCACCCTGGTGGTATAGTGGTGGTGGAGGCTGAGGATAAAACAGCCTAAATGAGGAAGCGTATACCCATGTGTGGGTGTGAAGCGGTGCATGTGAATACACCTCCCGAAAAAACACAGTGGATTTGACTTTATGTTACTCTGCGGTCATTTGGTGGTGATGAGAAGTCTGGCCCAATCCAGCCCTTGTTCATTTTGATAAGGGTCAGCTTGTCAGCATTGTCAGTTGACAGGCGAGTGCGCTTATCAGTTATAATTCCCCCAGCGGCACTAAAAACACGCTCCGATAACACGCTAGCGGCAGGGCAGGCCAGGACCTCCAAGGCTTACAGAGCGAGTTCATTCCAAGTGTCCAGCTTGGATACCCAATAATTAAAAGGCACAGAGGAATCACGGAGGATGCTGGTACGGTCGACAAGGTACTCCCTCACCATCTTTTGAAACTTTCCACTCCTTGTGAGAGTACCCCGCGCCTCAGGGTCTGTCCGAAGGGAGGGTCTGAGAAACTGTCCCAGAACGTTGACAGTGTTCCCCTGCCTCTGCTGGATTGAATTTGCGTCTCTCTCGCATGTACACTTTGGTTGGGCAACGAAGTGTGACCTCTGCCGCTAGCGTGTTCAGATGGGAATTTTTTAACAGTTCTGCAGCAAGGGCCTTCTGGTACTGCCCCATTTTTGTAGACCTCTCCACCTCAGGAATAAGAGAGAGAAAGTACTCCTTGTAGCGGGGGTCGGTCTAAAAGTGTCACCAACCAGTAATGATTGTCACCCAACATTTTGACAACGCAAGGGTCACGGTTAAGACAGCGTAACATAAAGTCAGCCATGCGTGCCAGACTGGTAACGGGCAAGACTTCCATGTCCTCACCAAAATGACGATTGACCATGCTCTCCTCCTCCTCCCCCCTGTCTTCAGGCCACCCACGCTGAACCGACGGTATGACAGTTGTACAGGTACTACCGTCTACAGCGCATGATAAAAGCTCCTGTTCTTCATCCTCCTCCCCCTCATTGTCCCCCAATGCACATTGGAATGAGATGAGGCTGGGCTGTGTGTAATCGACCGCTACGGCTTCTTGATCCATCTCATCATACTCTGGCTGCAATCTCTCCTCTTTAATTCTCTGCAGAGAGCGTTGCAAGAGACAGACAAGTGGAATGCTGATGCTAATGATGGCGTCATCGCCACTCACCATCTCGGTGGAATCCTCAAAGTTTGTCAGGATGGTACATATGTCAGACATCCAGGTCCACTCCTGAGGTCTTATGTGTGGAGTCTGACCTGAATATCGACTGCCTTGTTGCAGCTGGTACTCCACAACTGCTCTCTTCTACTCACAAATCCTTTGCAAAATGTGGAGGGTAGAGTTCCAACGTGTGGGGACATCACACACCAGTCGGTGTGACGGAAGCTGCAAACGCTGCTGCAACACAGCAAGGGCGGCGGAAGCTCTAGCCGACTTGCAAAAATGAACTGACAGGTGGTGTACTTTGACGAGCCGATCTGGCAACTCGGGGTACGATTTAAGAAACCGCTGAACCACGAGGTTAAGCACATGAGCCAGGCATGGTACGTGTGTGATCTCGCCTCGCCTCAGAGCCGCCACCAGGTTACGGCCTTTGTCACACACAACCATGCCTGGATGCAGGTTCAGTGGTCTCAGCCACAGATCTACCTGCTCTTTCACAGCTGTCCACAACTCACAAGCAGTGTGCGGTTTATCACCTAAGCTTATGAGTTTCAGCACAGCCTGTTGCCGCTTGGCGGAGGCAGTACTGCAGTGCTTCCAGCTTGTAACTGATGTGGTGATATCTGAGATGGAAGCTGAACATGAGGAGGAGGAGGAGGAGGATGATGCGCAGGAGCTGTACACTGTGGGGGCAACTCTGACTGACATAGGGCCCGCAATCCTCGGTGTTGGGAGGATGTGTTCCGTCCCAAGGTCCGACTGGGTCCCGGCTTCCACTATGTTTACCAGTGTGCCGTCAGGGAGATGTACCGTCCCTGGCCACAAGCACTTGTCCACGTGTCCGTTGTCAGGTGGACTCTCCCTGTAACTGCGTTGTTGAGGTCACGGCAGATGTTTTGGGACACGTGCTTGAGTAGTGCAGGGATGGCATACTGGGCAAAATAATGTCAGCTGGGGACCGAGTACCGAGGGATGGCCACCGCCATAAGGTTGCGGAAGGATTCCGTCTCCACCAGCCTAAAAGGCAGCATTTCCAACGCAAGCAGTCGTGAAATGTGCGAATTTAGAACTGTGGCCTGTGGGGCGTTGGCTGCGAATTTCCGCTTTCGTTCAAAAGTCTGGGATATGGACAATTGAACGCTGCGGTGGGACGTGGACGTGGATGCTGTTTCTTGAGAAACTGCCATAACAAGTGAAGACTGAGAGGAGGGAGCATCTTTGCATGCAGTATGAACAGGGGATTGCCTTGCACACACAACAGGGGGTTCTATTGCATGCACAACAGCGGAAGAAGCAGTGGTGACCCCCACTGACACTGGTCGTGGACCCTGGGGTTCACCCCACAAAGTCGGGTGCTTTGTTGCCATGTGCCTGATCATGCTGGTGGTGGTCAGGCTGGTAGTTTTGTCACCCCTGCTGATGCTGGCATGGCAGGTGGTACAAATGGCCTTTTTGGGGTTATCAGCAGAGTCTTTAAAAAAATTCCAGACTCTTGAAGACCTACAGGTTGTACTGGCAACGTCCCTCGTGTTGGTGTTATGGGGAACTGTTGCCTGCCTTCTGTGTGCGGCCACCACACTGCTTCTTCCTGCCTGTTGGGGTACCCTGCCTCCCTCACCCTGTGTGCTGCTGGCCTCGCTCTGCATGTTCTCCTGCCACATTCGGTCAGTTACTAGATCATCCACCACCTCCTCCTCTTCCACTTGCGCACCACGATCCTCCTCCTCACTTCCTGGCAATTTTGTCTCGTCATCGTCCACCTCTTGTGACAAATTGCCAGCGTCGACTTCCTGTGGCCGTGGCTGTTCAAATTTTTGGACATCGCTACATGGGATCTCCTCTTCCACCACTTCAAGCGGAGCAGGCGAGGGGCACAAATCTGGAAAAGGACCAGTGAACAGCTCTTCAGAGTGTCCAAGTGTGGGATCAGTTGATTTCTGACGACACTCTGGATGATGGGAGGAAGGAGCATCAAGGTGAGGAGGAGTATGTGGTCGAGACTCACGGCTACTAAGATTTGACCGTGTGGAAGACAGACCGGAGGTGGTGGTGCCCAGTTAACTAGAAGTATTATCTGCTATCCAATTAATAACCTGTTCACACTGATCAGTTCGCAATACTGGTGTTGTTCTGTGCTTCCCTAGTAATTCGGTCAAGAAGTGGGAGCGAGAAGATGTGGCTGTTGGTTGTGGCACATTTTCACCTTGGCCACGGCCCCGTCCTCTGCACGCATCATCACTAGAATGTCCAGTTCCACGTCCCTTGCCACGCGCCTTTCCCATTGTAAAGGAAGTAAAATAGCTTACACTCGCACTATCAATGGAAAAAGGGTAATAAAAAGTAGATTAGAACCGTGGAAGAGGAAAACCACAGTTCTATTTCTCTGGCCTACACCCGACTAGAGATGAGCGGTGTTCGACTTGAACTGTTCTCCAATCTCAAATTTGAGCTGTTTTGGGCGGTGTTCGAGCCGTTCGGCGAACACGAACGATTTGAAAAAAATTTGGCTGTTCGAGGTTATGTTCGATAACTGTTCGTGCACCAAAATCATAACTGGATTTTTTCTCAGTAATGATGAAAAGTAATGTTAATACGCAGTTTGAGTGTACAGCGGGGCGGGGGGAGGGGCAGGGGATGGATCTCTGCAGGAATAATGAAGATCTCCATTTTTTTTTCTCTTTCCCGCATTTACAGTGGGGAGGTGCAATCTGTCAGCCTATCAGCAGCGCACACACGGAGCGAAGTGCTTTTTTTCACACAAGCAAGGGCATGTGTCATTGGCAGTGTATGTCACATGTCCTTGCCCTATAAGACCCAGCCATTTTCCCCGTCGCCACCATTTTCTCACTGCTGCAGCTGCGTGTTAGGCTGCACCGCTGTTGCTGTGTGCGCTATACCTTGTTAATTTCAAGCCAATTTTCGCACAAATCTACAGATAGCTTGGGAGTATGGAATAGTTGTGATTGCAGTCCTTTTAAGGACTAGGTTACAGCATTTCCTACGACTTTTATCAGGCAGGTCTGTGCTCTTAAATAGATAGGTTGGGAGTAAAGACTAATTGTAATTGCAGTCCTTTTCAGGACTAAGTTATATCAGTTCCTATCAGTTTTTGCAAGGCAGGTCTGTGCCAGTGCTGTGCAAGTTTTTTTCACAGCATTTCGCTAAATCTAGCAAAGCTAATCCTTTTTGGCCTATTGCAGAGTGTGTTAGTCAGTGGAGTAGCCTATCTGTGTTGCAAGCTACACCACCTGTGTATAGAATACCAATTTTTTTACTGCACCTAGTGAAGTAAAACCTTTTGGGCATAGCATCATTCTATTAGTCCATCTATACTGACCTCCATAAGGTTGCAAATTGAATATAATTTTTTTCTGCATCTACCTCTGAAAAAATATTTGGGCTTCTAGCTGTGTGTGGGACTTGTTCTATTAGTCCATCTATACTGACCTCCATCAGGTTGCAAATTGAATATAATTTTTTTCTGCATCTAGCTCTGAAAAAATATTTGGCCTTCTAGCATTGTGTGGGACTTGTTCTATTAGTCCATCTATACTGACCTCCATCAGGTTGCAAATTGAATATAATTTTTTTCTGCATCTAGCTCTGAAAAAATATTTGGCCTTCTAGCAGTGTGTGAGACTTGTTCTATTAGTCCATCTATACTGACCTCCATCAGGTTGCAAATTGAATATAATATTTTTCTTCATCTAGCTCTGAAAAAATATTTGGCCTTCTAGCAGTGTGTGGGACTTGTTCTATTAGTCCATCTATACTGACCTCCATCACGTTGCAAATTGAATATAATTTTTTTCTGCATCTAGCTCTGAAAAAATATTTGGCCTTCTAGCTGTGTGTGGGACTTGTTCTATTAGTCCATCTATACTGACCTCCATCAGGTTGCAAACTGAATTTAATTTTTTTCTGCATCTAACCCAAACAATAGTTTTGGCCTAATACCACAGTTTGGCCACTCAGCTCTCCTCGGTTCCCATCCATTGTTTTTTTGTGCCAACAACTCCAGAGTTGTGAATTAGTTAACCACCAAAATGAGTGGAAAAAGGCCTGCTGCTGGTGGAAAGGGGAATAGGCGTGTTGGGAAGGGGAAAAAAGGTTGTGTCCGTGGAGTAGATGTTAAAGCAACAGTAACATCTGCAGAAGAAAGACCATCTTCCAGCAAAACTAAAATGTCTACTTCTTTTAGCGGACAATGTGATAAGATCCCTTTCTTACGGCCACGCCAATCGCTACAAATTCCAGATGAGGCACAAAAACAGCAGGTGCTTCAACGGATATCAAGTGCTCCTTTAAGTGGGCTCTCCTCCACATCAACTTCAACATCACAAATACTCCAGTCCTCAGAGGTGTCACCCCAATCGCACTTGCTTCCTCACAGCTCCCAAATCTCCAGCTGCCCGTCTGAGTATGAGGTAGAACAGATGGTTGAGTCTGCAGAGCTGTTTACTCATACTATAGCCTGGCAATCAGAGGTCGGTTCCAGCGCTTCTGTGAATCCAGACGAGGAAATGATCTGCACTGATGCCCAGAATCTTTATGAGTCGGATCCAGGACCAGACGCAGAACGTTCTGACCATAATGTAGACCCTCATTCCCAAACTGTAACTCCTGTTGGTGGAGACAATGAGGAAGATGATGATGAGACTCAAATACCTGATTGGAGCGACAATTTTAGTTTTTTGTCAGGGCAGGAACAGGTTGGCTCTGAGGACGACGGGTGTGATAACACACAGGGTGATGATGATGAGGTTGGAGATCCCACTTACTGTCAACCCACAGTCAGCCAAGAGATGAGGTCAGCAGAGGAGGTGGAGGAGGATGCTAGTGACGACGAGGTCAGGTTGCGCCTTCCTGGACAGAGACGTAGTACTGGAAGCACGTCAACAACTGCATCCTCAAACACAACTCTGCCTCTGACCACAAGTCGTGGTGGCTCTTCAGGTCGCATGGGTGCTAAGCCTTGCATAGCCTGGGCATTTTTTCAGATTGATAAAGATGACCCAACTCGTGTTATCTGTAACATTTGTCAACAAAAGCTAAGTAGAGGCCAAAAAATACATAGTTTGAGTACTTCATGCATGAACCGGCACATGGACATGAAGCATAAGTTGCAGTGGGAAGCTCACTGTGCTACAATGCGGCCTAGCTGGCCGGGCCAACCACCGTCTGCCCCATCTTGTGCATCTGCGGCCTCTTCATCCTCTGTGACTGGGGGGACAGCAGTCACACCTGTTTTGGGACGCAGACCTGCCACCTCTTTACCCGCAACAGCCAGCGTGATTGGCAGGTCATCATTTTCTTTGGAGGTGGTAACACCAGCTGGTGTTGAGCGCTGTCCGACATCGATAGCACCACCTTTGGATCAAGGCAACCTAACATGTCCGCCTGCATCTTCCTCACAGACCGGCAGTTTGCCGGGGACACCCTTATCAACCCCATCTAAGCACAACAGCCAGCCCTCAGTCCCTCAGATGTGGACAAGTAAAAGACCATTTCCTCCTAGCCATGAGAGAGCTAAGAGGTTGAATTTCACCATCTGCAAGCTCTTGGCTACAGAAATGCTGCCTTTCTGCCTGGTGGACACAGAGGATTTTCGAGACCTTATGTCCGTCGCAGTGCCCCAGTACCAGATGCCCAGTCGGCACTACTTCTCAAAGAAAGGTGTGCCTGCGCTCCACCAGCATGTCGCACACAACATCACCGCTTCTTTGAGAAACTCTGTGTGTGACAGGGTGCATTTCACCACAGACACTTGGACGAGTAGGCATGGACAGGGGCGTTACATGTCACTGACTGGGCACTGGGTTACTATGGTGACAGCAGGACAAGGGGCTGCTGTCTAAGTCTTGCCGTCCCCACGAGTTGTGCGTCAATCCTCTTTATGTCAAAGTTCCTCCACTGCTTCTGCTTCCTCAACCTCCTCTCGGTCCTCCACCTGCACCCAAAGCCTGTCTGGTCATGCCACAAGCTTTCTAACAGCGCAGAAGGGATCCTGCACACCTCCTTACTATGCTGGCAGTAGGGCTCAACGTCATCAGGCGGTTTTTACTTTGAAATGTCTGGGAAATGTGAGTCACACAGCTGAGGAGTTGTGGTCAGCTCTGGAGAACCAATTTCATGAATGGTTGTCTCCACTGGACCTGAATCCAGGGCCGTGTGCGACAATGCTGCAAACCTGGGTGCGGCCCTTCGCCGGGGCAATGTCACACACGTGCCTTGTATGGCTCACGTGTTAAACCTGGTTGTCCAGCAATTTTTAGCCCACTATCCCGGACTAGATGGCCTTCTGCAGAGGGCACGGTCGCTGTGTGCTCACTTCCGCCGTTCGCATCCCGCAGCTCAGCGACTTACATCTCTACAGAAGTCATTGGGCCTGCCACTTCACCGGCTAAAATGCGATGTGCCTACTCGGTGGAATTCAACTCTGCACATGTTGCAGCGACTGTGGCAGCACCGACAAGCCCTGGTGCAATACGTTCTGACGTATAGCCTAGGCCAACGGGATCCAGAGGTGGGGCAAATCACGCTGGAGGAGTGGTCTCAGATCAGGGACCTATGCACCCTTCTGCACAGTTTTGAAATGGTGACGAAGATGTTTAGTGGTGACGATGCCATTATCAGCATGACTATTCCGGTGATTTACATGCTGGAGCACATGTTAAACAGAATTCGGAGTCAGGTGGTGGCACAAGAGGAGGTGGAGGAAGTAGAGGAGGAGGAGTTGTATGCGGAAGGGCTAACATCTGCAAGGTCCAGACGGTCGGCAGCACCAAGGCGGCAGGCATGTGAGGGTGGGGGAGATGGTTTTACCAGGGCGCATGGTAGCAGCCAAACTAGTGAGGAAGGTGCAGGTGCCCAGGAAGAAGTGGAGGACGAACTGATGGAAGACTCATCAGATGAGGGAGACCACATTTCTGTTGTGCGAGGTTGGGGGGAGAGGACAGAGGAAGGAAGCATGATTGTTAACTCGCCACCAACACAACAGGGACTTGGTGCTCCTGGATGCGCAAGACACATGAGTGCCTTCTTGCTGCACTACCTGCAACATGACCCTCGAATTGGGAGAATTAGAAATAATCCTGACTACTGGGTTGCCACACTGTTAGATTCCTGGTACAAAAGTAAATTTGCAGAAATAATTCCTGCCATAGAAAGGGATGCACGCATGCAGGAGTATCAGCAGAGACTGTTGCAGAATCTTACATGTGCTTTTCCACAAAACACCAGTGGTGCACGTAGTGAATCTCACAGCTCCAACTTGCCAACCGTGGGACCGTCGAGTGTTCAGCATTCAAACCGTAACAGAAACACAGTATCTGCTGGTAACATCAATTTTGCGGAATCATTTCACCACTTTTTTAGCTCATCCTTTGCAAGGCCACAGGAGACAAGAAGTCTGACACATAGTCAACGCCTAGAGACGATGGTACAGGAGTATCTCCAAGTAAACATTGAAGCCATGACTGTGTCACTGGACCCTTGCTCTTTTTAGGCTTCCAATCTGGATAAAGGGCCGGAGCACGCCACTTACGCCTTGGAGATCTTGTCATGCCCCGCAGCCAGCGTTCTGTCTGAACGTGTGTTCAGCGCTGCTGGTGGTGTGCTGACAGATAAGCGCACGCGGCTCTCCACTGATAATGTAGACAGACTCACGTTCATAAAGATGAACAAATCATGGATCCGAAACGACTTTTCTACCCCTGTGTCATCCTGGGGAGAGTAAAAGCTTGATGATTGGTTAAAATCTCCTCACCAACCATTTTAAGCTTTCAAATTACTAATCATGTTTATCTGTATCTTGGCTGGAAAATAATTTGGGCTTTGTAGCAGTGTGCAGTACTGATTCTATTAGGCCATCTATACTAAGCTCCACCAGATTTAAAATTAATAATAATTTTTAGCTGCATCTAGCCCGGAAAATAATTTTGGGGCTCCGAGATGCGCAAGACACATAAGTGCCTTCTTGCTGCACTACCTGCAACATGACCCTCAGATTGTCAGAATTCGAAGTAATCCTGACTACTGGGCTGCCACACTCTTAGATCCCCCACACTCTTCGATCAACCTTTTCATTTTAATAAAGACCAAAAAAATGGTCATTTTTGAAATTATAAGCATTAGCAGGTTATTAGAAACTGAAATCAAACAGTTTTCAACTCAAAACTTTATTCTAGGTGATGTTACATTTGCACATAGGACCCCTTGTTCTAAAGGAGCTTCTGAACTCTCTCGTCCATTGAATTTGTCAGGTTTTGGATGGTTTCTGCTTCAATTTTTTTGCATGAGGACAGAATACCCTCCCAGAGCTGTTGCTTAGATGTGAACTGCCTCCCGCCATCATAGACACTCCTTTTGATGATGCTCCAGAGGTTCTGAATGGGGTAGAGGTCAGGGGAGCATGGGGGTCACACCATAAATTTGTCCCCTTTTATGCCCATATCAGCCAGAGATGCAGATGTGTTATGTGCAGCATGAGACGGTGCATTATCATGCATGAAAATAATCTTGCTGCGGAATACACGGTTCTTCTTCTTGAACCATGGCAGGAAGTGCTGTTTGAGAAACTCCACATACATTATGGAGTTCATCTTTACCCCTTCAGGGATCCTAAAGGGGCTGACAATCTCTCTCCCCATGATTCCAGCCCAAAACATTACTCCACCTCCTCCTTGTTGGCGCTGTAGCCGTGTTTGCGTGGGGTGTCCATCAACCAGCCATCCTCCACTCCATCCATCTGGACCATCGAACGTTGCACGGCACTCATCCATGAACAAAACAGTTTTGAAATCAGTCTTCATGTAATGTTTGGCCAACTGGAGCCATTTCTGCTTGTGTGCAGTGGATAGAGGAGGTCGACAGGATGGCGTACGCACAGCTGCAAACCTCTGAAGGACTCTGCATCTTGTTGTTCGGGGGACGTTGGAGGCACCAGCAGCTTCAAAAACTTGTCTGCTGCTATGACAAGGCTTTTTTGCCGCTGCTCTTTTAATCTGACGTAATTGCCTGTAGGAAAGAGTCCTCAATTTGCCCTTATCAGCACGCACACGTGTGTACTGTGAATCAGCTACATACTTCTTGATTGCCAAGACACTTCATCCTGATCATCGCACAATGTTGATTGTAGTCATGCCTTGACCTAAACACTCCACAATTTGTTGCTTCTCAGCAGCCGACACATCCTTTTTCTTTCCCATTTTGGCAGAAAATGTAGGCTGCTTAAAAAGGTGGGACAGCCTTCTTAAGTAGTCTTGCCGTTCATTGGACACACCTGCCAAACTAATTAGCACAGGTGTCTGCAATTGCTTACAGTGATATAAAGAGCCCTGACACATATCACCATCAATGAGTTTAACTGACAAACAAACAAATTCTTCCCTTATCACTCCTAAACACTTTTTGCATAATAATTTGGAACACAGTGTACATGTGCTTTTCCACAAAACACCAGTGGTTCACATAGTGAATCTTACAGTTCTAACTTGCCAACCGTGGTCTGTATGGAGTTGTTCAATAAAGGGCCCAAAATTAAGATAACATAGATGGGAGAGGTCTCTATGAATAGGAATTCCTAAGAATTTGATACCCTGTGAGGGCCAGGCAAAGGGAAAGTTGGACTGGATGGAATCCTGTATGGATTTGGGGAGGGAGACATCGAGGGCCTCAGACTTCGCTGTATTGATTTTAAAATTTGACCATGTAACAAAGTGATCTATTTCAGCCATAACAGCAGGGATGGATATATGTGATTGAGTGATATATACTAGGACATCATCAGCAAATAGAGAGCACTTGTACTCGGTGCCTCCCACCTCAATCCACCTAATATTGGGGTTATGGCGAATTGATGAGAGCAGATGCTCCGTCACTAGGATGTATAAAGAGGGGACAGAGGACATCCCTGCCATGTCCCATTGGTGATTATGAAAGGTGATGAAAATGTTCTGACGCGCCCCCTGGGCCTTGGGACATCCGGAGCCGGACCCTTTTTGGTGGATGCTGGTGGTTGTAGTCTCCGTGGCGGCGACCCGGTTCCGTGGCTCAGGGCGGTCAAACCAGTGGCGGAACTATTTATGTGGTTTTGATGTTTAAATGTCCGACTACGCCACCCGTGGATTGTGGTCAGAGTGAACCGCCGCTGCAGGGCAGACCGCTGAGTCTGGTGTTGTGGGTGCAGCAGAGCGTAGCATAACTCCCCACGGCGGGAGGAGTATAGCCTCAGGGCAGTGTATGCTGAGGATGGGGGTGATGGTGCAGGGCAGCAGCAGTAAGGACACGGAGTCAGTGATGCAGTCAAGGGCCTTTACTCACAGTTGTTATTATCCAGACCACTTCTGCAGGTAACGGCTGCCCACGTCGTACTGTGCTCACCAGGTGGGGGGCTCAGACAACTCCCAGCCCCACGTTGGGCGGTTGCTTATTGCTGCCTTTTACTACTTATGCTAACCACTGTCAACCCAGATAACCCCTTAAGAACTGCCCCCTTCTGCTTGCTACAAAACATGACAAACAGCATAGCCCTGCAGGATAAAGGGCAGGGGAGGCCCAAAAGGATGGGAAGCGAAAGAAAAGCAGCAAGTGCCCAATGTTTTCGCAAGTGTCTGCAAAGTCAATGAGGGAAGAGATGCGCTGCAATGGTCAGCAAATGAGAAAAGGAGCTGTGCTGCATACATTACATTACATTAAAAGATCATAGTAACATAAAAAACGGAAAAAAACAAAATAAGGACAACAGCATAAACAAGCTCGTAGCCCATGACATATGAGTAAAGACATATGAATATGGAATAAAATAAAATAAAATAATTCCAGTCAAATAATCCTATAAAGGAATAGTAGGTCTCTTAAAGCTTAGTGACATAAAAAAGTTAGAGGTTGATAAACACTCGACCAAGGGAGTACTTTATTCGCAGAAGGGTGGAGGGAGTGGATGGGTGTAAACAAAAGGGAAAAGGGATAAGAATAGGGACTAAGAATAGAAAGAATATCATATCAGGAGATTGATATGGTTTTCTAGGGGGGGTGGGGCAAGGAAAGAATTAAACCTCCTGGCTCCGTTGGCTCCACACTTTAGAAAATTTGGGATGGGATAGGTTTCCCAGCTGGTGAGTTCCTCTAAGCGTCTAATCATGTTTACTTTATTTATCCATTCGGAGTGAGTAGGGGAGATTCTTGTTTCCAATGTAGAGCAATCAGTTGTTTTGCAGAATCCAACAACAAGGGGATCAAGTCATGTTTTTTTGGCTTATAATTATCTGTTATAGAATTTCTTTAGGGGATAATGATTGTCTTATCAGTAGTGTTGAGCGAGCACTAAAATGCTCGGGTGCTCGAAGCTCGGGCCGAGCTCACTGTGATACTCGGGTGCTCGACCCGAGCAACGAGCCCAATGTTAGTCTATGGGAGACCCGAACATTTTTGCGGCGGCTCCCCCGGCAGTCTGTAGAAAGCCTAAAAAGTGCCCAAAACGATAGTGACAGTGCTCAAATGACATGGGGACAGCATGGGGATCGCCCCTGGAAGCATTTCTGACCCCCAGGTCACTGCTGTCAACAACGAGGTATTAAGCCACTTTTACAGGCTCACAATAAAACGTTCAAAAACGAAAGTGAAAGTGCTTTCCTGTGAAATATGTTAACCCCTTAACGACCATGGGTCTTTCTGTTTTTGTGTTTTCCTTTTTTGCTCCCCTTCTTCCCAGAGCCAGAACTTTTTTAATTTTCGTTCAATATGGCCATGTGAGGGCTTATTTTTTGCGGGACGAGTTGTACTTTTAAACACCATCACTGGTTTTACCATATCGTGTACTGGAAAATGGGAAAAAAATTCCAAGTGCAGTGAAACTGCAAAAAAAATGCAATTCCACAGTTGTTTTTTGGGTCCTTTTTTTACCACGTTCACAGATTGCTAAAACTGACCTGCCATCATTATTTTCCAGGTCGTTACGAGTTCATAGACACCAAACATGTATAGGTTCTTTTTTATTTAAGTGGTGAAAAAAAAATCCAAAGCTTGCTAAAAAAAACAAAAAAAATGGCGCCATTTTCCGAGACCCTTAGCTTCTCCATTTTTCGGGATCTGGGGCCAGGTGAGGGCTTATTTTTTGCGTGCCGGGCTGACGTTTTTATTGATACCATTTTGGGGTAGATCCGATGTTTTAATCGCCCGTTATTGCATTTTATTGCAAAGTTGTAGCGACCAAAAAAACTTAATTCTGGCGTTTAAAATTTTTTTCTCGTTACGCCGTTTACTGATTGTATTAATTCTTCTTTTATATTGATAGATCGGGCAATTCTGAACACGGTGATACCAAATATGTGTATGTGGGGTTTTTTTTATATGTATATATATATATATTTTATTTTGAATGGGGCGAAAGGGGGGTGACTTAAACTTTTATATATTTTTTATTTTTTTTATTTTTTTAAAAACTTTTTTTTTACACTTTCTGCTTGCTTCTATAGTCTCCAGAGGAGGCTAGAAGCAGCAGTTGTCTGATTGCTTCTACTGCATACAAGCGATGAGCAGATCGCTTGTATGCAGGAGAAATGCTCACTTGCTATGAGCGCTGACCACTAGGTGGCGCTCATAGCAATTGAGACATGACAACCACAGGCGTCTGCTGCAGACGCTGAGTTGTCATGCCCACCCATTGGTGACCCGCGATCATGTGATGGGGTCACTGATGGGCGGGGCTTAGGACTCCCGGAAGCGCGAGTTAAATGCCACTGTCAGAGATTTAACATGTTAACAGCCGCGGGTGGATTGCGATTCCAATAATCAGCTGACATGTGCTCGCTTCAGTGCGGGCTCACCGCCGGAGCCCCCGCTGAACCGGCCTTCCCGACCTGGTGCGTACTATTACTGACCAGATCGGAAAGGGGTTAAGGAACATCCTTTCCAGGGTAAAGACTTGTGTATAAGGTAAAATAAATAACCAAAAACAAAAATGCTCCTCCACACCTTGGGCTATGTTCACAGGTAGCATTTTTTATGCATTTTTGCATGTTTGTATTGCTTTCAACTGTGACAAATGCATTCACCGGGAAATGTCATTTTAACATTTTACAACCTTATCTGGCCATGTGCTGTGTGACACATGCATACAGTGCTAAAAAGACATGGGAACAGCATGGGGAAGACCCCTGGAAGCATCTCTGACACCCAGGTCACTGCCTAAAAGTGTGCCCATCAGAAGTGATCCTTGCCGCATCAGAAGATGCAGACTTGCAACTATCCCCGTGCAAGTCCTTGTCCCAGGGCAGTGTTCAATTGTATCTCCCCCATAACTTGCAATACAAGCGCAAGTATGCAGCCAGCCACCCACCCACCCCCAGGCTGCAATACCATACTGCTAGCTTGCTTGCACTTGAAATTGGGCCTTTTAGGCATGTGGAGGTGGAATCTGGCCACCACGTCATGGCTGCGTCGGTAGCCTGGTATTCATACTCAGTCCCCAGCCGCCCGGCGGCCGGGTGTCCACGCTTGGTCCCCAGCCGCCAGGGGGCGGCCGGGTGTCTATACTCAGTCCCCAGCCGCCCCGCGGCCGGGTGCCCACACACAGTCCCCAGCCGCGTGGGGGTGGCCGGGTGTCCATAAAAGGTCCCCAGCCGCCCCTATTTGCCCCGGTGCGCCTTATACACAAGCGCGCATGCCAAAACATTACCTGTGCCTTCCCCAGTGCATTTAGTGGGAAGGACAGCCTAACCACAAACACGTGGACAAGTGAATGTGGCCAGGAATGGTCCATCTCACTGACGCCTTCACACTGGGTTAATATTGTGGAAGCCGGGACACAGTTGGACACTGGGATGCAACACGTCCTCCAGACATAGAGGATTGCGGGTCCTGGGTCAATCAGGCTTCAACACAACGTTCAGAAGGTAGACAGCAGCAGTGGTCGGCCTCCTACACAACGAGTAAATTATTCATGATCATGAGGCCATCGACCTCCTTAGCTTTCTGTTCCTTGGAATGCAAGCGCATGTATGTAGTAGCAGCTAGGCCTGAGGTGGTCAGCGTTTTGGCGCATATTCTACCTCCTTCGAGGATTGCTGGATGTTTTCCTGCTACTATCCCAGTTCTATGACTCCCGTTAAAACAAAGCTTCAGGTGATGAATGATGGATGAGGTGGTGGCAAAGGAGAAAGAGCAGGAGGAACAGGGACCATTCACATCAATATCAGGCCAGCCAACCAAACATGTCTTGTAGGATATGTTTCTGTACCAAAAGGAGCGGTTCAGCTACACAGTTATAGGGCATACAGTGAATGCAATGCCTACCAAAAATTTCGAGGCACTCCAATGCCCCTTGGAAGTGACATGGAGGTCAGAGCGCCTTAACTAAACCGTTTTTTCCATTTATAGCAACTGGGTCTCCTGTACACTGTTGGCCTAAGCAGGGAATGGAAGGCTTTCCAAAAATTATTAGGCACTGCAATGCCCCTTGAAACAGACGTGGATTACAGCGTATTAAAAACCTTCTACCCATTATTGGGGAGTGGGTCTCCCTTAGTGTTCGCCTATGCATTGAAAAGCAAAAGCTGACAATAATTAGGAGGAAATGCAATGCCCGTTGCAAGAGTCGTGGAGGTTAGAGGTAATTAAAAACAACATGTCAATGCCCCTTGGAAGAGCTGTGGAGTTCAGAGTGGTTTAACAAGACGGTTTTAATGCCCCTTAGAAGAGACGTGGAGTTCAGAGTGTTATAACAAGACAGTTTTAATGCCCCTTGGAAGAGATGTGGAGGTCACAGTGGAATAAAAAGACAATATCAATGCCCCGTGGAAGAGACGTGGAGGTCACAGTAGCTTAACAAGACGGTTTTAATGCCCCTTGGAAGAGTGGTGGAGGTCGCAGTGGAATAAAAAGACAATATCAATGCCCCTTGGAAGAGTGGTGGAGGTTGCAATGGAATAAAAAGACAATATCAACGCCCTGTGGAAGAAACGTGGAGGTCACAGTAGCTTAACAAGACGCTTTTAATGCCCCTTGGAAGAGTGGTGGAGGTCGCAGTGGAATAAAAAGACAATATTAACGACCCTTGGAAGAGACGTGGAGGTCACAGTAGCTTAACAAGATGATTTTAATGCCCCTTACAAGAGCCATGCAGTACAGCATATTAAAAACATTATTCCCATTATTGGGGAGTGGGTCTCCCATAGTCTTTGCCTATGCCTTCCAAGCAAAAGCTGCCAAAAATTAGGAAGGGGGAACTTGCAATGTCCCTTACAAGAGCCATGCAGTACAGCATATTAAAAACATTATTCCCATTAATGGGGAGTGGGTCTCCCATAGTCTTTGCCTATGCCTTCCAAGCAAAAGCTGCCAAAAATTAGGACAGAGGAACTTGCAATGCTGGCAACATGGACCACGGTCACCCTGGTGGTATAGTGGTCGTGGAGGCTGAGGATAAGGAGAAGAGCAAAAAACAGCCGAAATGAGGAAGCGTATACCCATGTGTGGGTGTGAAGCGATGCATGGGAATACACCTCCTGAAATAACACAGTGGATTTGACTTTATGTTACTCTGCTGTCATTTGGTGGTGATGAGAAGTCTGGCCCAATCCAGCCCTTGTTCATTTTGATAAGGGTCAGCTTGTCAGCATTGTCAGTTGACAGGCAAGTGCGCTTATCAGTTATAATTCCCCCAGCGGCACTAAAAACACGCTCCGATAACACGCTAGCGGCAGGGCAGGCCAGGACCTCCAAGGCGTACAGAGCGAGTTCATTCCAAGTGTCCAGCTTGGATACCCAATAATTAAAAGGCACAGAGGAATCACGGAGGACGCTGGTACTCCCTCACCATCTTTTGAAACTTTCCACTCCTTGTGAGAGTACCCTGCGCCTCAGGGCCTGTAAGCTGGGCAGGTCTCAGAAAACTGTCCTAGAACATTGATAGTGTTCCCCTGCCTCTGCTGGATTGGAGTTGTGTCTCTCTCGCCTGTATGCCTTAGTTTGGCAGCGAACTGTGACCTCTGCCGCTATCGTGTTCAGATGGGAATTTTTTTAATAGTTCTGCAGCAAGGGCCTTCTGGTACTGCCCCATTTTTGTAGACCTCTCCAACTCAGGAATAAGAGAGTGAAAGTTCTCCTTGTAGAGGGGGTCTAAAAGTGTCATCAACCAGTAATGACTGTCACCCAACATTTTGACAATGCGAGGATCACGGTTAAGGCAGCGTAACATAAAGTCAGCCATGGGTGCCAGACTGGTAACGGGCAAGACTTCCGTGTCCTCACCAACATGACGACTGATAGTGTTGAGCGATCACTAAAATGCTCGGGTGCTCGAAGCTCGGGCCGAGCTTACCGTGATACTCGGGTGCTCGACCCGAGCAACGAGCCCAATGTTAGTCTATGAGAGACCCGAGCATTTTTGCGGCAGCACCCCCGGCAGTCTGTAGAAAGCCTAAAAAGTGCCCAAAACGATAGTGACAGTGCTCAAAAGACATGGGGGCAGCATGGGGATCGCCCCTGGAAGCATTTCTGACCCCCAGGTCACTGCTGTCAACAATGTGGTCAGAGGTATTAAGCCACTTTTGCGGGCTCACAATAAAACGTTCAAAAACGAAACTGAAACGGTTTTCCTGTGAAATATGTTAAGGAATTTCCTTTCCAGGGTAAAAACTTGTGTATAAGGTAAAATAAATAACCAAAAACAAAAATACTCCTCCACACCTTGGGCTATGTTCACAAGTAGCATTTTTCATGCGTTTTTGCACTTTTGTATTGCTTTCAACCGTGACAAATGCGTTCACCGGGAAATGTAATTTTAACATTTTACAACCTTATCTGGCCATGTGCTGTGTGACACATGCATACAGTGCTGAAAAGACAAGGGATCAGCATGGGGAAGACCCCTGGAAGCATCTCTGACCCCCAGGTCACTGTCTAAAAGTGTGCCCATCAGAAGTGATCCTTGCCGCATCAGAAGATGCAGACTTGCAACTATCCCCGTGCAAGTCCTTGTCTCAGGGCAGTGTTCAATTGTACCTCCCCCATTCCTTGCAATGCAAGCGAAAATATGCAGCCAACCACCCACCCACCCGCAGGCTGCAATACCATACTGCTAGCTTTCACTTGAAATGGGGCCTTTTAGTTTGGAGGAGGCCGAAGCTGGCCACTACCTCATGGCCGCTTCGGCAGCGAGGTATCCATACTCTGTCCCCAGCCGCCCGGCGGCCGGGTGTCCACGCTCTGTCCCCAGCCGCCAGGTGGCGGCAAGGTGTCCATACTCGGTCCCCAGCCGTCCTGATTTCTCCTGTCACCTTCCCCCACACTTTTCTTAGCCTGGCCTGCTTTAGGGCAGCATTGGACGAGCCCACCAGAGAACCAGACTCCTCCGGTGGGCCCTGGCTTCTCCATCAGGGGAGTTGAGAGTGCCTAGGTGAGGAGCATGATGATGATGATAGAAGTTAGCATCTGCTTTGTTTTCTTGGAATGCAAGCGCATGTATGTGGTAGCGGCTAGGCCTGAGGTGGTCCGCGTTTTGGCGCATATCCTACCTCCTCCGAGGATTGCTGGATGTTTTCCTGCTACTATCCCAGTTCTATGACTCCCGTTAAAACAAAGCTTCAGGTGATAAATGATGGATGAGGTGGTGGCAAAGGAGAAAGAGCAGGAGGAACAGGGACCATTCACATCAATATCAGGCCAGTCAACCAGATATGTCTTGTAGGATATGTTTCTGTAACAAAAGGGGCGGTTCGGCTACACAGTTATAGGGCATACAGTGAGTGCAATGCCTACCAAAAATTTCCAGCTACTTCAATGCCCCTTGGAAATGACATGGAGGTCAGAGGGCGTTAACTAAACCTTTTTTTCGATTTATAGCAACTGGGTCTCCCGTGCACTGTTGGCCTAAGCAGTGAATGGAATACTTTCCAAAAATTATGAGGAATTGCAATGCCCCTTAGAAGAGCCATGTGTGGCACCCCATGGGTCTGGTCACCAAAGTAATAGAGATATTACGTTGGAGAGCAAGTGGGAGGTTTCCTGGTCAGGATCCCTTAAACATGCAACATCCTCCTGCCCCAGTCCTGGGAGGGGAGAATTCTGCCCTTATAAACTGGATCTGGGGCGGGGTTGAGTGAGTCAGAGAACAGTCAGAGTCAGAGTGAGAGCAAGGGAAAGTAACAGCAAGGAGCTCTGTAGGAGCTAGGAGCTAAAGACCAGGGGCTGGAAGCTGAGCAGAGCTCGCCCTGGCAGAAGACAATAGGAACCGGACACAGGAGTCCGAAGCTGTGAGGACTTATATATCCAGCAGCAGAAACCAGCCGGCAGGGGATTTCAGGTCCTCTGGCCATAGAAGCCCGGAGGCTCAGTCACAAGCAAGGGACCAGCACCGCCGTCGTGGAGCGGAGGCTAACAGAAGGCCCCAAGTCACCAGCCATACGGGTGAGCACTACACGGTACACTCTGGGACGCGGGCAACTTCTATCCGCTTACAGCAAGGTAGCCAGGAAGAGTGCAGACAGAAGGGGAGGCCTACAACTCCACCTGGCCAGGGGAACTCCTGCTTGCTCACAGACTGACCAGGCCTCTTATGCTAGCCAGTACTCCCGGGAGGGTCTACCTTATAATCATCAATAAAGACCCTGAACTGCACTGCAAAGACTCTGAGTCGTTCCTGCTGCGCTCGTGCACCATCACCCCCATCATCCACACTCACTGCCCTGAGGCTATACTCCTCCCGAGGGGAGTTATCCCATTCTATGCTGAGCACACAACACCAGCCTCAGCGGTCTGCCTCGCAGCGGTGGTACTCCCTGACCGCAATCCACGGGTGGCGCAGTTGGACAATTCACCTCAAAACCTAAGAAAGACTGCCACTGGTTTGACCAGCCTGAGACACGGGACCGGGTCACCGCCACGGAGACTACAGACCCAAGAGACCCGGCACCGGGTATCCCACACACGTGTACACACGGCCCAGGGGGCGCGTCACATGCAGTACAGCATATTGCAAACATAAGTCCCATTATTGGGGAGTGGGTGTCCCATAGTATTTTCTTATGCCTTGCAAGCAAAAGCTGCCAAAAATTAGGACGGAGCAACTTGCAATGCCCCTTACAAGAGCCATGCAGTACAGCACATTACAAACATAAGTTCCATTATTGGGGAGTGGGTCTCCCATAGTATTTGCTTATGTCTTGCAAGCAAAAGCTGCCAAAAATTAGGACGGAGCAACTTGCAATGCCCCTTACAAGAGCCATGCAGAACAGCATATTACAAACATAAGTCCCATTATTGGGGAGTGGGTCTCCCATAGTATTTGATTATGCTTTCCCAGCAAAAGCTGCCAAAAATTAGGATGGAGCAACTTGCAATGCCCCTTACAAGAGCCATGCAGTACAGCATATTACAAACATAAGTCCCATTATTGGGGAGTGGGTCTCCCATAGTATTTGCTTATGCTTTCCCAGCAAAAGCTGCCAAAAATTAGGACGGAGCAACTTGCAATGCCCCTTACAAGAGCCATGCAGTACAGCATATTACAAACATAAGTCCCATTATTGGGGAGTGGGTGTCCCATAGTATTTGCTTATGCCTTGCAAGCAAAAGCTGCCAAAAATTAGGACGGAGCAACTTGCAATACCCCTTACAAGAGCCATGCAGTACAGCATATTACAAACATAAGTCCCATTATTGGGGAGTGGGTCTCCCATAGTATTTGCTTATGCTTTCCCAGCAAAAGCTGAAAAAATTAGGATGGAGCAACTTGCAATGCCCCTTACAAGAGCCATGCAGTACAGCATATTACAAACATAGGTCCCACTATTGGGGAGTGGGTGTCCCATGGTATTTGCTTATGCTTTCCCAGCAAAAGCTGCCAAAAATTAGGACGGAGGAACTTGCAATGCTGGCACCCTGGTGGTATAGTGGTGGTGGAGGCTGAGGATAAGGAGAAGAAGATTAAACAGCCGAAAAGTGGAAGCGTATACCCATGTGTTGGTGTGAAGCGGTACATGTGAATACACCTCCCGAAATAACACAGTGGATTTAACTTTATGTTACTCTGCTGTCATTTGGTGGTGATGAGAAGTCTGGCCCAATCCAGCCCTTGTTCATTTTGATAAGGGTCAGCTTGTCAGCATTGTCAGTTGACAGGCGAGTGCGCTTATCAGTTATAATTCCCCCAGCGGCACTAAAAACACGCTCCGATAGCACGCTAGCGGCAGCGCAGGCCAGGACCTCCAAGGCGTACAGAGCGAGTTCATTCCAAGTGTCCAGATTGGATACCCAATAATTAAAAGGCACAGAGGAATCACGGAGGACGCTGGTACGATCGGCAAGGTACTCCCTCACCATCTTTTGAAACTTTCCACTCCTTGTGAGAGTACCCCGCGCCTCAGGGCCTATAAGCTGGGCGGGTGTCAGAAAACTGTCGCAGAACATTGACAGTGTTCCCCTGCCTCTGCTGGATTGGAGTTGCATCTCTCTCGCCTGTATGCCTTGGTTGGGCAACGAACTGTGACCTCTGCCGCTAGCGTGTTCAGATGGGAATTTTTTTAAGAGTTCTGCAGCAAGGGCCTTCTGGTATTGCCCCATTTTTGTAGATCTCTCCACCTCAGGAATAAGAGAGTGAAAGTTCTCCTTGTAGCGGGGGTCTACAAGTGTCATCAACCAGTAATGACTGTCACCCAACATTTTGACAACGCGAGGGTCACGGATAAGGCAGCGTAACATAAAGTCAGCCATGCGTGCCAGACTGGTAACGAGCAAGATTTCCGTGTCCTCACCAAGATGACGACTGACCATGCTCTCCTCCTCCTCCTCCTCTTCCTCCTCCCCCCTGTCCTCAGGCTACCCACGCTGAACCGACGGTATGACACTTGTACAGGTACTACCGTCTACAACACATGATAGCAGCTCCTGTTCTTCCTCCTCCTCCTCCTCCTCCTCTCCCTCATTGTCCCCCAATGCACGTTGGGATGAGATGAGGCTGGGCTGTGTGTAATCGCCCGCTACGGCTTCTTGATCCATCTCATCATACTCTGGCTGCAATGCCTCCTCTTTAATTCTCTGCAGAGAGCGTTGCAAAAGACAGACAAGTGGGATGCTGACACTAATGATGGCGTCATCGCCACTCACCATCTTGGTGGCCTCCTCAAAGTTTGTCAGGATGGTACATATGTCAGACATCCAGGTCCACTCCTGAGGTCTTATGTGTGGAGTCTGACCTGAATATCGACGGCCTTGTTGCAGCTGGTACTCCACAACTGCTCTCTTCTGCTCACAAATCCTTTGCAACATGTGGAGGGTAGAGTTCAAACGTGTGGGGACATCACACACCAGTCAGTGTGCCGGAAGCTGCAAATGCTGCTGCAACACAGCAAGGGCGTCGGAAGCTGTAGCCGACTTGCAAAAATGAGCTGACAGGCGGCGTACTTTCACGAGCAGATCTGGCAACTCGGGGTACGATTTAAGAAACTGCTGAACCACGAGGTTAAGCACATGAGCCAGGCATGGTACGTGTGTGATCTCACCTCGCCTCATAGCCGCCACCAGGTTACGGCCATTGTCACACACGACCATGCCGGGATGTAGGTTCAGCGGTCTCAGCCACAGATCTGCCTGCTCTTTCACAGCTGTCCACAACTCACAAGCAGTGTGAGGTTTATCACCTAAGCTTATGAGTTTCAGCACAGCCTGTTGCCACTTGGCGGAGGCAGTGCTGCAATGCTTCCAGCTTGTAACTGATGTGGTGATATCTGAGATGGAGGCTGAACATGAGGAGGAGGAGGAGGATGCGCAGGAGCTGTACACTGTGGGGGCAACTCTGACTGACATAGGGCCCGCAATCCTCGGTGTGGGGAGGATGTGTTCCGTCCCAAGGTCCGACTGGGTCCCGGCTTCCACTATGTTTACCCAGTGTGCCGTCAGAGAGATGTACCGTCCCTGGCCACAAGCACTTGTCCACGTGTCCGTTGTCAGGTGGACTCTCCCTGTAACTGCGTTGTTGAGGGCACGGCAGATGCTTTGGGACACCTGCTTGTGTAGTGCGGGGATGGCACACCGGGCAAAATAGTGTCGGCTGGGGACCGAGTAACGAGGGACGGCCACCGCCATAAGATTGCGGAAGGATTCCGTCTCCACCAGCCTAAAAGGCAGCATTTCCAATGCAAGCAGTCGTGAAATGTGCGAATTTAGGACTGTGGCCTGTGGGGCTTTAGCTGCGAATTTCCGCTTTCGTTCAAAGGTCTGGGATATGGACAATTGAACGCTGCGGTGGGAAGTGGACGTGGACGTTGATGCTGTTTCTTGAGAAACTGCCATAACAAGTGAAGACTGAGAGGAGGGGGCATCTCTACATGCAGTATGGACAGGGGATTGCCTTGCACACACAACAGGGGGTTCTATTGCACGCACAACAGTGGAAGAAGCAGTGGTGACACCCGCTGACACCGGTCGTGGACCCTGGGTTTCGCCCTACAAAGTCGGGTGCTTTGCTGCCATGTGCCTGATCATGCTGGTGGTGGTCAGGCTGGTAGTTTTGTCACCCCTGCTGATGCTGGCATGGCAGGTGGAACATGTGGCCTTTTTGGGGTTATCAGCAGAGTCTTTAAAAAATTCCAGACTCTGGAAGACCTACCGCTTGTACTGGCAACGTCCCTCGTGTTGGTGTTACGGGGAACGGTTGCCTGCCTTCTGTCTGCGGCCACCACACTGCTTCTTCCTGCCTGTTGGGGTACTCTGCCTCCCTCCCCCTGTGTGCTGCTGGCCTCACTCTGCATGTCCTCCTTCCACGTTGGGTCAGTTACTAGATCATCCACCACTTCCTCCTCTTCCACTTGCGCACCACGATCCTCCTCCTCACTTCCTGGCAATTGTGTCTCGTCATCGTCCACCTCTTGTGACAGATTGCCAACGTCGACTTCCTGTGGCCGTGGCTGTTCAAATATTTGGGCATCGCAACATGGGATCTCCTCTTCCACCACTTCAAGCGTATCAGGCGAGGGGCCCAAATATGGAAATGGACAAGTGAACAGCTCTTCAGAGTGTCCAAGTGTGGGATCACTTGCTGTCTGACGACACTCCGCATGGTGGGAGGAAGGAGCATCAGGGTGAGGAGGAGTATGCGGTCGAGACTCACGGCTACTAAGAGTTGACTGTGTGGAAGACAGACCGGAGGTGGTGGTGCCCAGGTAACTGGAAGTATTGTCTACTATCCAATTAATAACCTGTTCACACTGATCAGTTCTCAATACTGGTGTTGTTCTGTGCTTCCCTAGTAATTCGGTCAAGAAGTGGGAGCGAGAAGATGTGGCTGTTGGTTGTGGCACATTTTCACCTTGGCCATGGCCCCGTCCTCTGCACGAACCATCACTAGAACGTCCACATCCACGTCCCTTGCCACGCGCCTTGCCCATTGTAAATGAAGTAAAATAGCTTACACTTGCACTATCAATGGAAAAAGGGAAATAAAGTGTAGATTAGAACCGTGGAAGAGGAAAACCACAGTTATTGTTTACTGGGGTATACCACACTTTTTTAAATAGAGATATTTGCGGCTGAACAGTGAGCGACACACTCAAACTGCTTTTTTTTTAGATACCAAAGGCCCAAAACTGGATAGTACAGCGATTTGACCCGTGGAAATGCGAAACCACACTGGGATGTTGGGCCTACACAAGACTATTTTCAACTGATATATTTTTGTGTCACAACAGTCAGGAGACACTACTGTTTTTCTTTACGGAAAAAAACTACCAAAACCTGAATAATAGAGATTTTTTACTGTGGGATGGCAAAACCACCGTTATTGTTTACTGGGGTATACCACACTTTTTTAAATAGAGATATTTACGTCTGAACAGTGAGCGACACACTCAACTGTTTTTTTTTTAGATACCAAAGGCCCAAAACTGGATAGTACAGCGATTTGACCCGTGGAACTGCAAAACCACACTTGTATTTCTCGGGCCTACACCAGACTATTTTCAACAGATATATTTGTGTCTGAACAATCAGGAGACACTATTTATTTTTTACGGCAAAAAATGCCAAAAGCAGGATAATAGAGATGTTTTACCGTGGAACAGCAAAACCACAGTTATAATTTACTGGTGTATACCAGGCTTTTTAAAATATATATATATTTGCGGCTGAACAGTGAGCGACACACTCAAACTGTTTTTTTTAGATACAAATGGCCCAAAAGTGGATAATACAGAGGTTTGTACCATGGAACTGCAAAACCACACTTGTATTTCTCGGGCCTACACCAGACTATTTTCAACAGATATATTTGTGTCTGAAAAATCAGGGAGACACTATTATTTTTTTTTTTTACAGCAAAAAATGCAAAAAGCAGAATAATAGAGATTTTTTACCGTGGAACAGCAAAAGCACACTTCTGTCTCTCTGGCCTACACCAGACTATTTTCAACAGATATATTTGTGTCTGAAAAATCAGGGAGACACTATTATTATTTTTATACAGCAAAAAATGCCAAAAACAGGATAATAGAGATGTTTTACTGTGGAACATCAAAACCACAGTAATAATTTACTGGTGTATACCAGACTTTTTTAAATATCTATATTTGCGGCTGAACAGTGAGCGACACACTCAAACTGTTTTTTTTAGATACAAATGGCCCATAGAACGGCAAAACCACACTTCTATTTCTCGGGCCTACACCAGACTATTTTCAACAGATATATTTGTGTCTGAAAAATCAGAGGCACACTTTTTTTTTTTCAATTAATTCTCCCAGGAATATACAGTACAGACCAAAAGATTGGACACACCTTCTCATTTAAAGATTTTTCTGTATTTTCATGACTAGGAAAATTGTACATTCACACTGAAGGCATCAAAACTATGAATTAACACATGTGGAATGATATACTTAACAAAAAAGTGTGAAACAACTGAAATTATGTCTTATATTCTAGATTCTTCAAAGTAGCCACCTTTTGCTTTGATGACTGCTTTGCACACTCTTGGCATTCTCTTGATGAGCTTCAAGAGGTAGTCACCGGAAATGGTTTTCACTTCACAGGTGTGCCCTGTCAGGTTTAATAAGTGGGATTTCTTGCCTTATATAAGTATAATTCCACATGTGTTAATTCATAGTTTTGATGCCTTCAGTGTGAATGTACAATTTTCATAGTCATGAAAATACAGAAAAATCTTTAAATGAGAAGGTGTGTCCAAACTTTTGGTCTGTACTGTATGAAAGTGGGTTTTTTAGAGAACTGGGATAATGTCAAATGGTCATATATCTTTGATATACCTTTGGAAAAAGGGAAAGAAAGTCTACTTTCAATCCAAGAGCCCTTCCTAAAGTTAGAGAATCTAGTTCTAAACTGGGAGAAGATATGAGAGACATGATTATGTTGCAAGAAGTTTTTGGGTCGCTTCGAGGTACCAATTGGCCAAGAGTCCAGCATAGGGATCTCATCTGAAAGGAATTGTTTAATAGAAAAATTTGCTAACTCTGAGCAGAGGTTATAAGGGTCAGTGTACTTGGGGTCTAAAAAGTATGGGATAGTAGATATTGGGCATCAGACATAGGGATAGAGTCACCATGGCGTTCTTGAACTAGATTACATTTAATAGCCAGAGAGGTGGATGTAATGGTGTTCCTCGACATCTCAGAGACAGGAATTACATCTGCCCATATGAACTTATGGGGGTTGTTACCTAGTAGAAGATAGTCAATATCTGTAGTATCTCTTCTTTTGGAGGCATTGGCCATCTTTAGCCATCTGAGCATGTGAATAGATTTCTAATATCTTAGGATGTCCGGAAGTCCAATGCCACCTCTATGGTTTGGTTAGGATAATAATTTGTGTGAGAGCCTAGGTCTTTTATGTTTCCTTATGTATTGAGCTAGTACTTGTTTAATGGAAGAAAAAAAAGACATAGGGAGGCATATGGGAAGCATATTTATGAGGTAGATGATTTTAGGGAGAATGTATGCTTTTACAACATTTGTCCTACCAATCCAAGATAACAGTGTGTTATCGTAAGTTTTAAGGAGGGATCTAATTTTCTCAAGCAATGGTGTAAAATTTTTCTCATCTAAGAGATCTGGGTTATTAGTAATCTGGATCCCTAAATATTTAGTACAGCCGTGTGGCCACTTAAAGGGGATAGAACTCTGTAGAAATTCAACATCAGATGTGGGGGTGGAGGTATTTAATGCTTTCGATTTCTCGTAGTTAATTTTAAAATTAGAGAGCTCTCCGAATTGATCAAAAATAGACATGAGTTTGGGGAATGCTTTAATTGGATTGGAAAGCATGAGGAGCAGATCATCTGCAAAAATTGGCGACAAAAGTTCAGTATTTTTAATTTTAACTCCCTGAATGTCAGGATCTTATCTGATTACTTGGGCAAGTGTTTCCATGAGGAGAATAAAGAGTGGAGGCGAGAGGGGGCAACCTTGCCTCATCCCATTTTGAATAGTGAAACTTTGTGAAAGAGTACCATTTACCCGTATTCTAGCAGAAGGGGAGGAGTAAAGAGAGAAGATAGCATTTACAAAAATTTCAGGGAAGGCAAATTTTTCTAGAGTATATGCTAAGAACCTCCAACTCACTCTGTCGAACGCCTTTTCGGCGTCCGTAGAGAGCAAGATCAAAGGGAATGATTTTACTAGAGTTATCTTTTCCCTCCCTACCCTTCACAAAACCCACCTGGTCACGATGTATTAGAT
This sequence comes from Phyllobates terribilis, assembly GCF_046119375.1. Classification (NCBI taxonomy): domain Eukaryota; kingdom Metazoa; phylum Chordata; class Amphibia; order Anura; family Dendrobatidae; genus Phyllobates; species Phyllobates terribilis. Next base: position 237,463,531 of record NW_027362765.1, read on the forward strand.
ATGGGAGCACATATTCCAGCCTCCTAGCAAGGAGTTTAGCCCATAGTTTAATATCAGCATTCAATAGAGAAATTGGACTGTAATTACCGCAATGTGTAGGGTTTTTGCCCTCCTTATGAACAACCGAAACATGTGCCTCCAAAGTTTGAGTAGCCAGAGTGTCTCCTGACAGGAATGCATTAAATAATTCTACTAAGTATGGGAAAAAAGATTTGATAAGTTTTTATAGTAAATTATGGGAAGGCCATCTGGGCCAGGTGTTTTACCGTTAGGAATGGATTTTAGCGTGTCCAGAATTTCTTGTTGGGTGACCTTTTTTGTTAATAAATGTATGTCTTCTGGTTTAAGAGTGGGAAGATTCAGCGAGTTTAAAAAATCTTTAATTTTTGTAGAAGGCAAATATGGATCAAGCATAGAGGGCGGAGATTTTATATTATATAGATCTTGATAGTAAGATTTAAATGAGTGTGAAATGTCTGTCGTATCTTCACTTAAGGTACCATCTTTGGAGCGGATTTTTTTAATAAAAGATCACTCAAGATTTTTTTTGAGCAAAGAGGAAGTAATCTTACTCCCTCTATTACCATGTACGAGGGACAGTCAATAAGTAATGCCTCCTATTTTTCTTCTCCTTTTAATTGGCAAGAAATTCAAATGCAATTACATAGGTTGAAAACCACAACATTAACGATTAATTTGTCACTTTTCAATATAATCTCCATCCATTTCCACAGTCTTGGTCCACCGTTTAACAAGGGCATGTATTCCAGCATGTTAAAAAAGTATTCTTGGGACCCACCTTGCACAAACTTTTCTGTATCCCAGTTGTCCAATAATTTTCATCACACTGCCTTTACTGTGGCAGATAATGCCACACAATTCATCTGCTGTCACCCGGCGGTCACCACGAATGATGTAATCGACTCGCTGAATGTTGCTTGGAGTCACTGCTGTTACTGGCCTGCCACTCCGCATTTTGTCAGCCAACGGTGATGGCCCTTCGGCTGTGTTACAGCGACGAACCCATCGTCTAACAGTACTGACATCCACTGTTGCATCACCGTACACATTTTTCAGTCTCTCATGAATTTGAATGGGCGTTTCACCTTCTGCATGCAAGAATTCAATCACAGAATGTTGTCTAATACGAACATCGATGTCAGCCATTTTGCAAACGGATACAGTCCTGCCACCTGTTGATGCAGGAAGTTGCAATTGCTGTGGATTGGAGAAGAAGGTTTGAGGAATTGTGCCACATTCGAATATTTAACATAACTACCTTATTTAAGGAGAAAAAAAATAGGAGGCATTACTTATTGACTGACCCTCGTAGATAAATTCTTTGCTTACACCTTTGAAATAGTTTAGCAGATTTTATATTTAAAGCATCCTTGAGTTTATTTCTTAAGACCAGAAGGTCATTTTGAGCTTTATCCACTAGACACTTTTTATGGAGTTCTTCTAAAGTATTGATTTGATGGAGCAAGGAAAAAATTTCTTTATCTCTAGTTTTTTTTAGATGGGCGTTTAATGAGATTAGTTCACCCCTTATGACAGCCTTATGGGCTTCCCAAATCACCGGAACAGAGGGACTAGAGTTCAAATTTTCCTGGAATAAGTCAAGAGATTTGGAGATCTTAGAGATGTATTCTTCATTGTTTATTAGAGACTCATTTAATCTTCAAGTCATTTCTCTTTTTGGTAGTGAGGATGTGGATAATTCCAAGAAAATTGAGGCATGGTCCGATAGTGTTATAGAACCAATTGAGGCAGATTTTAGAAGAGATAAAGAAGAGTTTTGAATAAATAAATAGTCTATTCTGTGATAGGTGGAGTGAGGGTGGGAAAAGAAGGTGTAATCCTTTGAAGAGGGATTTAGAAGTCTCCAAGTATCTATTAGGTGCAAAGCATTCAGGGACATATGTATTTTCCTCAAAGTCTTTTGAGAAAGAGCAGATAATCCTGAGGAAACGTCAAACTGGGGATTTAATGAGGAATTAAGGTCACCGCCTACTATTAAGAGGCCTTCTTTAAAGGAGTTTAGAGTATCCAGAGTTTCCATCAACCAGCCAGCTTGACCCTGATTTGGGACATGAATATTGCATAATGTAACAATGGTCTTTGCGATACTTCCTTTAGCGAAAACATATCCACCTTCAGCATCTGAAAGTTGGTCCTTGAAAGAGAAGGGTACATTTTTATGAAGAGCAATACTGGTACCTCTGGATACTGAAGAGCCGCAGCTGTGGTACCAAGTTGGGAATTTAGATCTGGACAACTCAGGAGTGCGTTCTGCTTTGAAATGTGTTTCTTGTATGAAAGCTATGGAAGTGTTATTTTTATTTAACAGGTGAAGGATTTGATTGCATTTCTGCGGGGAGTTAAACCCCTTAACATTAAATGACGCGATTAATATAGTGTCATTTGGGGTCATATTTGACATCATAATTTCTTTCAAAGACATGAGGATGTAAAGAGGTCCAATCAGTAGGGTACGAGCATAAACATATATAACTTATTAGAACTATAGTAAAATTAATATACAACTTATCTGCTGCAGGGAGGGGGGTCATCCCAAGAATAGCAGACAAGGTAAATCAGGAGGTGATACCTTAAAGAGATAATAGGTAATACACAAACCAATAACAGGTATGACAGTAATGAACAAAGCTAGTCATAATCATAACATTTTTGTCAGGTGAGAACAAAACTAGTACGGAGAAAAACAATCAGGGGGGAAATTCCAAGAAAAGCTTTCTCAGCCGATTAAGGCAAGTGAAGAACAATATAACTGAACTTCTTCCAAAAGTAAAGTTTCAACATATACTGGAAACCGGTAGGAGAAGTCTAGTTCATCATGGAGGGGGATGTCTAGGTGATCTTCCCCTGAGCCTATTAGTGGTGCTTTTCCCCTGCATCAACCATTTTTCAGGTCTCTGTAGCAGAGGAAAGGTGAAAATTTCATCATCTAAGCGCAACCATGAAGGAATGTCAATTTTTTTAATTAAAAGTATGTCCCACGAAGCCTGAAGGTCTTCTGGAGTACGTATGTAGATTTGTTTGCCATCTTTTAAAATGGCTAAGCCAAAGGGAAAAAGCCATCTATACACCAACTTATTGATCCGAAGAGCATCTAGGAGGGGTTTAATTTTTCTCCTCTTGGCCAAAGTGGAGGGTGCTATGTCTTGAAATATTTGTATCGGGTTATTGTCGTAAGTTATAGGACCCGCTTCCCTTATCTTGGATAGGATTGCTGCAGTATCAACGTAGCTTAACAGACCGCAGATTAGGTCCCTTGGTGGGTCAGAGGGCTTGGGTTTAGGTCTTAGAACACGATGTATTCGTTCAATAGTAATGCTTTCGGCCCTTTCTGGACCAAGAAGGGATGTAAAAATCTCATTGGCGACACTTCTAAGGGTGTCAGGAGCTAAGGATTCTGAGACTCCCTTTATCCTGAGGTTCTTGCGTCTGCTTCTATTTTCCTGATCTTCTATGGCGAGCAGTGCAGAATTCAGTTGTTGTTTATGGTAGGACATTTGGTCTTTCAGGGTGTCCGAAAAGTCTAGTAAATCCGTCTGTATGATTTCCAGGGATTCAACTCTCTGACCTACTTGTTTAATGTCTGCCCTCAGGCTGGACAATTCTTGCATTATTGGTTGCATCGCCCGTGAAAGTGTTTTCTTTAGGAAAGATCTAGAGATTGGTGTAGAGTTAGAGGATTGAGAGCTTGAGTCCGAATCTTCGCTACCTAAATCTGTGTCTGCAGCAGAAGTAAGCAATGGTGAGTTAGAGGCAATTTTTCTAGAAGTTTTTTGAGGTGTGGGAATTTTTTTCTTAACAAACTTGTCTAATTCTCCTTGCTTACGAGGAGTGGCATTACTTTCAGAGTCTTTTTCTTTTACATGCTCTTTAGCTGTTTTAACCATTTTGAAGTAGTGATTTGAGCGTGTATAAAAAGGTATCACCTCCTGTTAACGTTACATGTCACACTGTCATTGAAAAAATAGAGCAACATCAAAAGATCATTGGTGATAGGTTATTGTTTACTTGAGGTAAATGTAAAGTTAGACAGGTGAAAGAAAAAAAAGGTGTAAGAATTTTTTCTCCTACAGATCAGTAGGTGTCCCTCTGTACCCACGCTAATAAACTAGAGCTCAACTGGGTGGGTAATATTCAATAGTACTAAAAGTTCACTTTAGTGGTTTAATGGATAAAGCTCAGTTGAATATAGAGGCTGTAGTTCCACTGTTGGATGATAGGTGCCAGCTAAACTCTTTATATATTGTAAAAAGATATAAGAGATTATATCAATAGAGTGTCTTCAATAAATGTAAAAAAAATTATGAAAAAAGGATTACAAAGATGCTGAGCAAAGTTCTTTGTGCAGGACACAGAAAGTGAGCTGAAAAGAGGTAAGTTACCTGCTTCCCTGCAGCAGGGGAGAGAGGCAAGAGGGAGCAACGAGCTTCACAAGATGGCGTGTTTTGGCGCCAAAATCCACAAGTGGCATCAGCGACTGGGCCCAGCCGGTTCTCAGGGAGAAGGCCCCAGCCATGCTGGTCCTCTCAGCAGGGTTCCAGAGGAGGAAGCGTCACACCAGTGGTCGCACCGCAGCCCGTCAGAGTCAGCACGAGGTGAGGCAAGGCAGAGGCCCTTTGTGCCTCTCTAAGTTGAGCCTCCCAGGCGCTGCAAATGGGAAGGTGGAGGTAGGGAGGAGCGCGGCTGCAGGCTCATCGCACACCGGACCGCCGCCGGTAACAGTGGAGCCCAGAGCCGTAAGGAGTCCTTTACTATGGGGGAACCCCGTGTTCTGATGCTCCTCACCTCCTACTTCACAGGCGCTGTCTCCTCTACACAGGTCTGACACGCCGGGCGCTTCGCTGTACTCCGCAAGGCCTCTGTCAGATGGTCGCAGGAAGAAGCGGTAAAGTTGCTCCTGAGGGTAGAATTTTGCTTCCGGCGGCTTCTCAGGGTCTCTTCAGCAGAAGGTACTAAGGGAGAGGTAAAAAATACCCTGAAAAGTGGGAAAGAGGGTGTATTTAAGAGGTCTTGGAGCAGGAGCTGCACAAGTACACGTCCTGTCAATTTTTATCCATTTTTGGTCAGTGTAGATGGATTTTTTTTACCAGTCATGTGTGTCATCCATTTTTCTCATATGAGAAAAAAACAGATTGAGGTTTCCTAATCTTCTACTAGCATTAGTCAGTCAAAAAGGGATACTGCACAAATTCACTGAAATCGATACGTTTTATCCGCAAAATAGATCCAAATTGGAAATGACTTTGGGTTCGTGAAAAAGGCCATTGCCTATAACAGGTATGTATTCTATCATGACTTTGGGTGTACTAAGCAGTTTGGCATTTTCATCTAACATTTTGATAAATTTTTCAAACGCTGGGTCATCATACTCAAACCTTTTCCCAAAAATAATAGAGAAGAATACATTGGAAACGGCACTGTTTAACAGCAGGTGAGTATTGAATGGTTGAATGGTTTGCCCATTATACAGCTCCTCAGTAGTGTTGAGCGAGCACTAAAATGCTCGGGTGCTCGAAGCTCGGGCCGAGCTCGCCGTGATACTCGGGTGCTCGACCCAAGCAACGAGCCCAATGTTAGTCTATGGGAGACCCGAGCATTTTTGCGGCGGCACCCCCGGCAGTCTTTTAAAAGCCTAACAAGTGCCCAAAACGATAGTGACAGTGCTCAAATGACATGGGGACAGCATGGGGATCGCCCCAGGAAGCACTTCCTGCTGTCAACAACGTGGTAAGAGATATTAAGCCACTTTTAAGGGCTCACAATAAAACGTTCAAAAACGAAACTGAAGCTGCTTTTCTGTTAAGGAAGTTCCTTTCCTGGGTAAAGACTTGTGTATAAGGTAAAATAAATAACCAAAGAAAAAATTACTCCTCCACACCTTGGGATATGTTCACAAGTAGCATTTTTTATGCGTTTTTGCACTTTTGTATTGCTTTCAACTGTGACAAATGCATTCACCGGGAAATGTCATTTTAACATTTTACAACCTTATCTGGCCATGTGCTGCGTGACGCATGCATACAGTGCTGAAAAGACATGGGAACAACATGGGGAACACCCCTTGAAGCATCTCTGACACCCAGGTCACTGCCTATAAGTGTGCCCATCAGAAGTCATCCTTGCCGCATTAGAAGATGCAGACTTGCAACTATCCCCTTGCAAGTTCTTGTCCCAGGGCAGTGTTCAATTGTACCACTCCCATTCCTTGCAATGCAAGCGCAAGTATGCAGCCTGCCAAAGGCTGCAAAACCATACTGCTTGCTTGCAATTGAAATTGGGCCTTTTAGGAATGTGGAGGCGGAATCTGGCCACCACGTCATGGCTGCGTTGGCGGCCTGGTATCCATACTCAGTCCCCAGCCGCCCCGCGGCCGGGTGTCCACACATGGTCCCCAGCCGCCTGGGGGCAGCCGGGTGTCCATAAACGGTCCCCAGCCGCCCCTATTTCTCCTTGGAACATCCCCCCACACATTTTTCTTAGCCCAGCCTGCTTTAGGGCAGCATTGGACGATCCCACCAGAGAACCAGACTCCTCCGGTGGGCCCTGGCTTCTCCATCAGGGGAGTTGAGAGTGCCAAGGTGAAGACCATGATGATGATGACAGAAGTTAGCATCTGCTTTGTTTTCTTGGAATGCAAGCGTAAGTGTGCAGCCTGCCACCCACCCACCCCCAGGCTGCAATGCCATACTGCTAGCTTGCACTTGAAATGGGGCCTTTTAGTTTGGAGGAAGCCGAAGCTGGCCACTACCTCATGGCTGCTTCGGCAGCGAGGTATCCATACTCAGACCCCAGCCGCCCCTATTTGTCCCTGTGTGCCTTATACATAAGATTAAGCGCGCATACCAAAACATTACCTGTGCGCTCCCCAGTGCATTTAGTGGGAAGGACAGCCTATTCCGCTGTAGTGTGTGCATGCCAAACCCCTGTTCATGCGAAGATGCCTCCCACCCTGCACCTGTCGTTGCAGACTTGCAACTATCCCCGTTCAAGTCCTTGTCCCAGGGCAGTGTTCAATTGTACCTCTCCCATTCCTTGCAATGCAAGCGCAAGTATGCAGCCTGCCACCCACCCACCCACCCCCAGGCTGCAATACCATACTGCTTGTTTGCTTGCACTTGAAATTGGGCCTTTTAGGTATGTGGAGGCGGAATCTGGCCACCAGGTCATGGCTGCGTTGGCGGCCTGGTATCCACACTCGGTCCCCAGCCGCCAGGGGGCAGCCAGGTGTCCATACTCGGTCCCCAGCCGTCACGCCGCCAGGTGTCCATACACGGTCACCAGCCGCCTGGGGGCAGCCGGGTGTCCATAAACGGTCCCCAGCCACCCCTATTTTCTCCCATCCCCCCACACACTTTTCTTAGCCCGGCCTGCTTTAGGGCAGCATTGGACGATCCCACCAGAGAACCAGACTCCTCCGGTGGGCCCTGGCTTCTCCATCAGGGGAGTTGAGAGTGCCAAGGTGAGGACCATGATGATGATAGAAGTTAGCATCTGCTTTGTTTTCTTGGAATGCAAGCGCATGTATGTAGTAGCGGCTAGGCCTGAGGTGGTCAGCGTTTTGGTGCATATCATACCTCCTCCGAGGATTGCTGGATGTTTTCTTGCAACTATCCCAGTTCTATGACTCCCGTTAAAACAAAGCTTCAGGTGATAAATGATGGATGAGGTGGTGGCAAAGGAGAAAGAGCAGGAGGAACAGGGACCATTCACATCAATATCAGGCCAGTCAACCACATATGTCTTGTAGGATATGTTTCTGTAACAAAATTAGCGGTTCGGCTACACAGTTATAGGGCATACAGTGGATGCAATGCCTACCAAAAATTTTGAGGCACTCCAATGCCCCTTGGAAATGACATGGAGGTCAGAGGGCCTTAACTAAACCATTTTTTCCATTTATAGCAACTGGGTCTCCTGTACAGTGTTGGCCTAAGCAGTGAATGGAAGGCTTTCCAAAAATTATGAGGAACTGCAATGCCCCTTGAAACAGACGTGGATTACAGCATGCTAAAAACCTTCTACCCATTATTGGGGAGTGGGTCTCCCTTAGTTTTCGCCTTTTCATTGAAAAGCAAAAGCTGACTAAAATTAGGAGGAAATTCAATGCCCGTTGGAAGAGTCGTGGAGGTTAGAGGTAATTAAAAACAACATTTCAATGCCTCTTGGAAGAGCTGTGGAGTTCAGAGTGGCTTAAGAAGACGCTTTTAATGCCCCTTTGAAAAGACGTGGAGGTCCCAGTAGCTTAACAAGACGGTTTTAATGCCTCTCGGAAAAGACGTGGAGGTCACAGTAGCTTAACAAGACGGTTTTAATGCCCCTTGGAAAAGTGCTGGAGGTCGCAGTGGCTTAACAAGACAGTTTTAATGCCCCTTACAAGAGCCATACATTACAGCATATTAGAAACATTATTCCCATTATTGGGGAGTGTGTCTCCCATAGACTTTGCTTATGCCTTCCAAGCAAAAGCTGCCAAAAATTAAGACGGAGGAACTTGCAATGCCCCTTACAAGAGCCATGCAGTACAGCATATTACAAACATTATTCCCATGATTGGGGAGTGGGTCTTCCATAGCATTTGCTTATGCCTTCCAAGCAAAAGCTGCCAAAAATTAGGATGGAGGAACTTGCATTGCCCCTTACAAGAGCTATGCAGTACAGCATATTACAAACATTATTCCCATTATTGGGGAGTGGGTCTCCCATAGTCTTTGCTTATGCCTTCCAAGCAAAACCTGCCAAAAATTAGGAGGAAATGCAATGCCCGTTTGAAGAGTCGTGGAGGTTAGAGTTAATTAAAAACAACATTTCAATGCCCCTTGGAAGAGCTGTGCAGTTCAGAGTGGTTTAAGAAGACACTTTTAATGCCCCTCAGAAGAGACGTGGAGGTCCCAGTAGCTTAACAAGACGCTTTTAATGCCCCTCGGAAAGGTGGTGGAGGTCCCAGTAGCTTAACAAGACGCTTTTAATGACCCTCGGAAAAGTGGTGGAGGTCCCAGTAGCTTAACAAGACGCTTTTAATGCCCCTCAGAAGAGACGTGGAGGTCACAGTAGCTTAACAAGACGCTTTTAATGCCCCTCAGAAGAGACGTGGAGGTCCCAGTAGCTTAACAAGGCGCTTTTAATGCCCTTCAGAAGAGACGTGGAGGTCCCAGTAGCTTAAAAAGATGCTTTTAATGCCCCTCAGAAAAGTGGTGGAGGTCGCAGTAGCTTAACAAGATGCTTTTAATGCCCCTCGGAAAAGTGGTGGAGGTCGCAGTAGCTTAACAAGACGCTTTTAATACCCCTTACAAGAGCCATACAGTACAGCATCTTAAAAACATTATTCCCATTATTGGGGAGTGTGTCTCCCATAGTATTTGCTTATGCCTTCCAAGCAAAAGCTGCCAAAAATTAGGATGGAGGAACTTGCAATGCCCCCTACTAGAGCCATGCAGTACAGCATATTACAAACATTATTCCCATTATTGGGGAATGTGTCTCCCATAGTCTTTGCTTATGCCTTCCAAGCAAAATCTGCCAAAAATTACGATGGAGGAACTTGCAATGCCCCTTACAAGAGCAATGCAGTACAGCATATTACAAACATTATTCCCATTATTGGGGAGTGTGTCTCCCATAGTATTTGCTTATGCCTTCCAAGCAAAAGCTGCCAAAAATTAGGACGGAGGAACTTGCAATGCCCCTTACAAGAGCCATGCAGTACAGCATATTACAAACTTTATTCCCATGATTGGGGAGTGGGTCTCCCATAGTATTTGTGTAACATACCTGGCGGCTAGAGATGAGCGTTGTTCTACTCGAACTGTTCGCCAATCTCAAATTCGAGCTGTTTTGGGCGGTGTTCGAGCCGTTCGGCGAACACGAACAATTTGAGAAAAATTCGGCTGTTCGAGGTTATGTTCGATAACTGTTCGTGCACCAAAATCATAACTGGATTTTTTCTCAGTAATGATGAAAATTAATGTTAATACGCAGTTTGAGTGTACAGCGGGGTGGGGGGAGGGGCAGGGGATGGATCTCTGCAGGAACAATGAAGATCTCCATTTTTTTTCTCTTTCCCGCATTTACAGTGGGGAGGTGCAATCTGTCAGCCTATCAGCAGCGCACACACGGAGCGAAGTGCTTTTTTTCACACAAGCAAGGGCATGTGTCATTGGCAGTGTATGTCACATGTCCTTGCCCTATAAGACCAAGCCATTTTCCCCGTCGCCACCATTTTCTCACTGCTGCAGCTGCGTGTTAGACGGCACCGCTGTTGCTGTGTGCGCTATACCTTGTTAATTTCAAGCCAATTTTCGCATAAATATACAGATAGCTTGGGAGTAGGGAATAGTTGTGATTGCAGTCCTTTTAAGGACTAGGTTACAGCATTTCCTACGACTTTTATCAGGCAGGTCTGTGCTCTTAAATAGATAGGTTGTGGGAGTAAAGACTAATTGTAATTGGAGTCCTTTTCAGGACTAGGTTACATCAGTTCCTATCAGTTTTTGCCAGGCAGGTCTGTGCCAGTGCTGTGCAAGTTTTTTTCACAGCATTTGGCTGAATCTAGCAAAGCTAATCCTTTTTGGCCTATTGCAGAGTGTGTTAGTCAGTGGAGTAGCCTATCTGTGTTGCAAGATATACCACCTGTGTATAGAATACCAATTTTTTTACTGCACCTAGTGAAGTAAAATCTTTTGGGCATAGCATCATTCTATTAGTCCATCTATACTGACCTCCATCAGGTTGCAAACTGAATCTAATTTTTTTCTGCATCTAGCTCTGAAAAAATATTTGGCCTTCTAGCAGTGTGTCGGACTTTCTCTATTAGTCCATCTATACTGACCTCCATCAGGTTGCAAATTCAAAATAATTTTTATCTGCATCTACAGTACCTCTGAAAAAATATTTGGGCTTCTAGCTGTGTGTGGGACTTGTTGTATTAGTCCATCTATACTGACCTCCATCAGGTTGCAAACTGAATATATTTTTTTCTGCATCTACCTCTGAAAAAATATTGGGCTTCTAGCTGTGTGTGGGACTTGTTGTATTAGTCCATCTATACTGACCTCCATCAGGTTGCAAACTGAATATATTTTTTTCTGCATCTACCTCTGAAAAAATATTGGGCTTCTAGCTGTGTGTGGGACTTGTTGTATTAGTCCATCTATACTGACCTCCATCAGGTTGCAAACTGAATATAATTTTTTTCTGCATCTAGCTCTGAAAAAATATTTGGCCTTCTAGTAGTGTGTCGGACTTTCTCTATTAGTCCATCTATACTGACCTCCATCAGGTTGCAAATTAAAAATAATTTTTATCTGCATCTACAGTACCTCTGAAAAAATATTTGGCCTTCTAGCAGTGTGTCGGACTTTCTCTATTAGTCCATCTATACTGACCTCCATCAGGTTGCAAATTCAAAATAATTTTTATCTGCATCTACAGTACCTCTGAAAAAATATTTGGATATTTGGGCTTCTAGCTGTGTGTGGGACTTGTTGTATTAGTCCATCTATATTGACCTCCATCAGGTTGCAAACTGAATATATTTTTTTCTGCATCTACCTCTGAAAAAATATTGGGCTTCTAGATGTGTGTGGGACTTGTTGTATTAGTCCATCTATACTGACCTCCATCAGGTTGCAAACTGAATATATTTTTTCTGCATCTACCTCTGAAAAAATATTGGGCTTCTAGCTGTGTGTGGGACTTGTTGTATTAGTCCATCTATACTGACCTCCATCAGGTTGCAAACTGAATCTAATTTTTTTCTGCATCTAGCTCTGAAAAAATATTTGGCCTTCTAGCAGTGTGTCGGACTTTCTCTATTAGTCCATCTATACTGACCTCCATCAGGTTGCAAATTCAAAATAATTTTTATCTGCATCTACAGTACCTCTGAAAAAATATTTGGGCTTCTAGCTGTGTGTGGGACTTGTTGTATTAGTCCATCTATACTGACCTCCATCAGGTTGCAAACTGAACATATTTTTTTCTGCATCTACCTCTGAAAAAATATTGGGCTTCTAGCTGTGTGTGGGACTTGTTGTATTAGTCCATCTATACTGACCTCCATCAGGTTGCAAACTGAATATATTTTTTTCTGCATCTACCTCTGAAAAAATATTGGGCTTCTAGCTGTGTGTGGGACTTGTTGTATTAGTCCATCTATACTGACCTCCATCAGGTTGCAAACTGAATATAATTTTTTTCTGCATCTAGCTCTGAAAAAATATTTGGCCTTCTAGTAGTGTGTCGGACTTTCTCTATTAGTCCATCTATACTGACCTCCATCAGGTTGCAAATTAAAAATAATTTTTATCTGCATCTACAGTACCTCTGAAAAAATATTTGGGCTTCTAGCTGTGTGTGGGACTTGTTGTATTAGTCCATCTATACTGACCTCCATCAGGTTGCAAACTGAATATATTTTTTTCTGCATCTACCTCTGAAAAAATGTTGGGCTTCTAGCTGTGTGTGGGACTTGTTGTATTAGTCCATCTATACTGACCTCCATCAGGTTGCAAATTGAATATAATTTTTTTCTGCATCTAACCCAGCCAATAGTTTTGGCCTAATACCACAGTTTGGCCACTCAGCTCTGCTCGGTTACCATCCATTGTTTTTTTGTGCAAACAACTCCAGAGTTGTGAATTAGTTAACCACCAAAATGAGTGGAAAAAGGCCTGCTGCTGGTGGAAAGGGGAATAGGCGTGTTGGGAAGGGGAAAAAAGGTTGTGTCCGTGGGGTAGGTGTTAAAGCAACAGTAACATCTGCAGAAGAAAGACCATCTTCCAGCCAAACTAAAATGTCTACTTCTTTTAGCGGACAATGTGATAAGATCCCTTTCTTACGGCCACGCCAATCGCTACAAATTCCAGATGAGGCACAAAAACAGCAGGTGCTTCAACGGATATCAAGTGCTCCTTTAAGTGGGCTCTCCTCCACATCAACTTCAAAATCACAAATACTCCAGTCCTCAAAGGTGTCACCCAAATCGCACTTGCTTCCTCACAGCTCCCAAATCTCCAGCTGCCCGTCTGAGTATGAGGTAGAACAGATGGTTGAGTCTGCAGAGCTGTTTACTCATACTATAGCCTGGGAATCAGAGGTCGACTCCAGCGCTTCTGTGAATCCAGACGAGGAAATGATCTGCACTGATGCCCAGAATCTTTATGAGTCGGATCCAGGACCAGACGCAGAAGGTTCTGACCATAATGTAGACCCTTATTCCCAAACTGTAACTCCTGTTGGTGGAGACAATGAGGAAGACGATGATAAGACTCAAATACCTGATTGGAGCGACAACTTTAGTTTGTGGTCAGGGCAGGAACAGGTTGGCTCTGAGGACGACGGGTGTGATAACACACAGGGTGATGATGATGAGGTTGGAGATCCCACTTACTGTCAACCCACAGTCAGCCAAGAGATGAGGTCAGCAGAGGAGGTGGAGGAAGATGCTAGTGACGACGAGGTCAGGTTGCGCCTTCCTGGACAGAGACGTAGTACTGGAAGCACGTCAACAACTGCATCCTCAAACACAACTCTGCCTCTCACCACAAGTCGTGGTGGCTCTTCAGGTCGCATGGGTGCTAAGCCTTGCATAGCCTGGGCATTTTTTCAGATCGATAAAGATGACCCAACTCGTGTTTTCTGTAACATTTGTCAGCAAAAGCTAAGTAGAGGCCAAAAAATACATAGTTTGAGTACTTCATGCATGAACCGGCACATGGACATGAAGCATAAGTTGCAGTGGGAAGCTCAGTGTGCTACAATGCGGCCTAGCCGGCCGGGCCAACCACTGTCTGCCATATCTTGTGCATCCGCGGCCTCTTCATCCTCTGTGACTGGGGGGACAGCAGTCACACCTGTTTTGGGGCGCAGACCTGCCACCTCTTTACCCGCAACAGCCAGCGTGATTGGCAGGTCATCATTTTCTTTGGAGGTGGTAACACCAGCTGGTGTTGAGCGCTGTCCGACATCGATAGCACCACCTTTGGATCAAGGCAACCTAACATGTCCGCCTGCATCTTCCTCACAGACCGGCAGTTTGCCGGGGACACCCTTATCAACCCCGTCTAAGCACAATAGCCAGCCCTCGGTCCCTCAGATGTGGACAAGTAAAAGACCATTTCCTCCTAGCCATGAGAAAGCTAAGAGGTTGAATTTCACCATCTGCAAGCTCTTGGCTACAGAAATGCTGCCTTTCCGCCTGGTGGACACAGAGGATTTTCGAGACCTTATGTCCGTCGCAGTGCCCCAGTACCAGATGCCCAGTCGGCACTACTTCTCAAAGAAAGGTGTGCCTGCGCTCCACCAGCATGTCGCACACAACATCACCGCTTCTTTGAGAAACTCTGTGTGTGACAGGGTGCATTTCACCACAGACACTTGGACGAGTAGGCATGGACAGGGGCGTTACATGTCGCTGACTGGGCACTGGGTAACTATGGTGACAGCAGGACAAGGGGCTGCTGTCCAAGTCTTGCCGTCCCCACGAGTTGTGCGTCAATCCTCTTTATGTCAAAGTTCCTCCACTGCTTCTGCCTCCTCAACCTCCTCTCGGTCTTCTACCTGCACCCAAAGCCTGTCTGGTCATGCCACAAGCTTTCTAACTGCGCAGAAGGGATCCTGCACACCTCCTTACTACGCTGGCAGTAGGGCTCAACGTCATCAGGCGGTTTTTACTTTGAAATGTCTGGGAAATGTGAGTCACACAGCTGAGGAGTTGTGGTCAGCTCTGGAGAACCAATTTCATGAATGGTTGTCTCCACTGGACCTGAAACCAGGGAAGGCCGTGTGCGACAATGCTGCAAACCTGGGTGCGGCCCTTCGCCGGGGCAATGTCACACACGTGCCTTGTATGGCTCACGTGTTGAACCTGGTTGTCCAGCAATTTTTAGCCCACTATCCCAGACTAGATGGCCTTCTGCAGAGGGCACGGTCGCTGTGTGCTCACTTCCGCCGTTCGCATCCCGCAGCTCAGCGACTTACATCTCTACAGAAGTCGTTGGGCCTGCCACTTCACCGGCTAAAATGCGATGTGCCTACCCGGTGGAATTCAACTCTGCACATGTGTCAGCGACTGTGGCAGCACCGACAAGCCCTGGTGCAATACGTTCTGACGTATAGCCTGGGCCAACGAGATTCAGAGGTGGGGCAAATCACGCTGGAGGAGTGGTCTCAGATCAGGGACCTATGCACCCTTCTGTACAATTTTGAAATGGCGACGAAGATGTTTAGTGCTGACGATGCCATTATCAGCATGACTATTCCGGTGATTTACATGCTGGAGCACATGTTAAACAGAATTCGGAGTCAGGTGGTGGCACAAGAGGAGGTGGAGGAAGTAGAGGAGGAGGAGTTGTATGCGGAAGGGCTAACATCTGCAAGGTCCAGACGGTCGGCAGCACCAAGGCGGCAGGCATGTGAGGGTGGGGGAGATGGTTTTACCAGGGCGCATGGTAACAGCCAAACTAGTGAGGAAGGTGCAGGAGCCCAGGAAGAAGTGGAGGACGAACTGATGGAAGACTCATCAGATGAGGGAGACCTTGATCACATTTCTGTTGTGCGAGGTTGGGGGGAGAGGACAGAGGAAGGAAGCATGATTGTTACCTCGCCACCAACACAACAGGGACTTGGTGCTCCTGGATGCGCAACACACATGAGTGCCTTCTTGCTGCACTACCTGCAACATGACCCTCGAATTGGGAGAATTAGAAATAATCCTGACTACTGGGTTGCCACACTGTTAGATCCCCAGTACAAAAGTAAATTTGCAGAAATTATTCCTGCCATAGAAAGGGATGCACGCATGCAGGAGTATCAGCAGAGACTGTTGCAGAATCTTACATGTGCTTTTCCACAAAATACCAGTGGTGCACGTAGTGAATCTCACAGTTCCAACTTGCCAACCGTGGGACCGTCAAGTATTCAGCACTCAAACCGTAACAGAACCACAGTATCTGCTGGTAACATCAATTTTGCGGAATCATTTCACCACTTTTTTAGCCCATCCTTTGCAAGGCCACAGGAGACAAGAAGTCTGACACATAGTCAACGCCTAGAGACGATGGTACAGGAGTATCTCCAAGTAAACATTGAAGCCACGACTGTGTCACTGGACCCTTGCTCTTTTTGGGCTTCCAATCTGGATAAATGGCCGGAGCTAGCCACTTACGCCTTGGAGATCTTGTCATGCCCCGCAGCCAGCGTTCTGTCTGAACGTGTGTTCAGCGCTGCTGGTGGTGTGCTGACAGATAAGCGCACGCGGCTCTCCACTGATAATGTAGACAGACTCACGTTCATAAAGATGAACAAATCATGGATCCGAAACGACTTTTCTACCCCTGTGTCATCCTGGGGAGAGTAAAAGCTTGATGATTGGTTAAAATCACCCTACCAACCGTTTTAAGCTTTCAAATTACTAATCATGTTTATCTGTATCTTGACTGGAAAATAATTTGGGCTTTGTAGCAGTGTGCAGCACTGATCCTATTAGGCCATCTATAATAAGCTCCACCAGATTTAAAATTAAAAATAATTTTTAGCTGCATCTAGCCCGGAAAATAATTTTGGGGCTCCGAGATGCGCAAGACACATAAGTGCCTTCTTGCTGCACTACCTGCAGCATGACCCTCATATTGTCAGAATTCGAAGTAATCATGACTACTGGGTTGCCACACTCTTAGATCCCCCAAACTTTTCGATCAACCTTTTCATTTTAATAAAGACCAAAAAAATGGTCATTTTTGAAATTATAAGCATTAGCAGGTTGTTAGAAACTGAAATCAAACAGTTTTCAACTCAAAACTTTATTGTAGGTGATGTTACATTTTCACATAGGACCCCTTGTTCGAAAGGAGCTTCTGAACTCTCTCGTCCATTGAATTTGTCAGGTTTTGGATGGTTTCTGCTTCAATTGTTTTGCATGAGGACAGAATACCCTCCCAGAGCTGTTGCTTAGATGTGAACTGCCTCCCGCCATCATAGACACTCCTTTTAATGATGCTCCAAAGGTTCTGAATGGGGTAGAGGTCAGGGGAGCATGGGGGTCACACCATAAGTTTGTCCCCTTTTATGCCCATATCAGCCAGAGATGCAGATGTTTTATGTGCAGCATGAGATGGTGCATTATCATGCAGAAAAATGATCTTGCTGTGAAATACACGGTTCTTCTTCTTGAACCATGGCAGGAAGTGCTGTTTGAGAAAATCCACATACATTATGGAGTTCATCTTTAGCGCCTTCAGGGATCCTAAAGGGGCCGACAATCTCTCTCCCCATGATTCCAGCCCAAAACATTACTCCACCTCCTCCTTGTTGGCGCTGTAGCCGTGTTTGCGTGGGGTGTCCATCAACCAGCCATCCTCCACTCCATCCATCTGGACCATCGAGCGCTGCACGGCACTCATCCGTGAACAAAACAGTTTTGAAATCAGTCTTCATGTAATGTTTGGCCCACTGGAGCCGTTTCTGCTTGTGTGAAGTGGATAGAGGAGGTCGACAGGATGGCGTATGCACAGCTGCAAACCTCTGAAGGACCCTGCATCTTGTTGTTCGGGGGACGTTGGAGGCACCAGCAGCTTCAAAAACTTGTCTGCTGCTATGACAAGGCTTTCTTGCCGCTGCTCTTTTAACCTGACGTAATTGCCTGTAGGAAAGAGTCCTCAATTTGCCCTTATCAGCACGCACACGTGTGTACTGTGAATCAGCTACATACTTCTTGATTGCCAAGACACTTCATCCTGATCATCGCACAATGTTGATTGTAGTCATGCCTTGACCTAAACACTCCACAATTTGTTGCTTCTCAGCAGCCGACACATCCTTTTTCTTTCCCATTTTGGCAGAAAATGTAGGCTGCTTAATAATGTGAGAGAGCCTTCTTAAGTAGTCTTGCCTTTCATTGGACACACCTGCCAAACTAATTAGCACAGGTGTCTGCAATTGCTTACAGTGATATAAAGAGCCCTGACACACATCACCATCAATGAGTTTAACTGACAAACAAACAAATTCTTCCCTTATCACTCCTAAACACTTTTTGCATAATAATTTGGAACGCAGTGTACATGTGCTTTTCCACAAAACACCAGTGGTTCACGTAGTGAATCTTACAGTTCTAACTTGCCAACCGTGGTCTGTATGGAATTGTTCAATAAAGGGCCCAAAATTAAGATAACATAGATGGGAGAGGTCTCTATGAATAGGAATTCCTAAGTATTTGATACCCTGTGAGGGCCAGGCAAAGGGAAAGTTGGACTGGATGGAATCCTATATGGATTTGGGCAGGGAGACATCGAGGGCCTCAGACTTCGCTGCATTGATTTTAAAATTTTACCATGTAACAAAGTGATCTATTTCAGCCATAACAGCAGGGATGGATATATGTGATTGAGTGATATATACTAGGACATCATCAGCAAATAGAGAGCACTTGTACTCGGTGCCTCCCACCTCAATCCACCTAATATTGGGGTTATGGCGAATTGATGAGAGCAGGTGCTCCGTCACTAGGATGTATAAGAGAGGGGACAGAGGACATCCCTGCCTTGTCACATTGGTGATTGTGAAAGGTGATGAAAATGTTCTGACGCACCCCCTGGGCCTTGGGACACCCGGAGCCGGACCCTTTTTGGTGGATGCTGGTGATTGTAGTCTTCGTGGCGGCGACCCGGTTCCGTGGCTCAGGGCGGTCAAACCAGTGGCGGAACTATTTATGTGGTTTTGATGTTTAAATGTCCGACTACGCCACCCGTGGATTGCGGTCAGAGTGAACCGCCGCTACAGGGCAGACCGCTGAGGCTGGTGTTGTGGGTGCAGCAGAGAGTAGCATAACTCCCCACGGGAGGAGTATAGCCTCAGGGCAGTGTATGCGGAGGATGGGGGTGATGGTGCAGGGCAGCAGCAGTAACGACACGGAATCAGTGATGCAGTCCAGTGCCTTTACTCACAGTTCTTATTATCCAGACCACGTCTGCAGGTAACGGCTGCCCACGCCGTACTGTGCTCACCAGGTGAGGGGCTCAGACAACTCCCAGATAACTTTGGAGCACTTCACAGGACCCCCTTTGTGTGTCCTTTGTCTGGCCTTTCTTACCAACACTTCTGTCCGGCTGCCTCGGGCCTCCTCTTGGTAAACTTGGCGCCAGTTTCCCTGACCCTATGTGGTGCCTTCCTAGCGGGTGTAGCGAGGGGCTGCGCCACATAAAATGTCAGAGCCTCCGGTTTCTAGCTGAGGGTCGTTTCCTGCCTCTACTAGTTCGGGGACCGGTCTCCCCCTTTGGCCTGACCCCTCCACGCAGGTGGATTCGGGAGTGCGGTGGCGACTCGCCCGTCCGCACCCCTGGGATCCCTTCATTCCTCGTTCCTGGAGCCTTCTCCGCTCCTCTTCCTTCCTTCTCCCTCTTCCAGGCCTGGGCCTCTGTTACTAGGCCCGCCTCCGGAGCAGAGCTCATGCAGAGCCCCTGCTCCCTGCCACTTCTGCTCAGACTTCTCTGCACTGAACTAAGATGGTGCCCACCTTTTATACTCCCTTCTCAATGCACCCAGGAACTGCTTCCTCCCTGCTCCTGCACTACAGGGTTCCCCTTCCTCAGTGTTCCCTCCCCCCACTCCAGCCAGGGACAGGGACTGTCGTGCCCATCTCAGGGGCATATTGGTCGCCCTGCCCCATGGCAATGTGGTGTAATGCATGCAGGTGTCGGGTCCTGATCCACACTCCATCCTTACCTGAGAGTGAGATATCACACCTCTGGGTGAGGTGCAATACGTCTGTAGCAACCGAGCCCTCAGGGTGCTACAGTTCCATTTATCTTCAGCCTAGGTGACGTATTGCGATACAGGGCCGTGATTTTGGCTATAAAAGGGTCCCCTAGACCCCTACACCAAGCTTTTTAAGAGAATCATATATGGCGTGCCAGGAGACTCTATGGAATGCTTTCTCAGCATCCAACGAGAGTATCTAATTACAAATTTTTAACTGCATCTAGCCCAGGAAATACTTTGTGCCTAGTAGCAGTGTCTGCTAGTCAGCGGATTATCCCGGCTGTTAAGCAAGCTACACCACCTGTAGTTTAGACACTTAATTTTTTCAAAGGAAATGCTTCGGGACCATGGGATACTTAGTGAAGAGCATCAGGAGGCACCCCAAGGCATAGGGGCTGGGACTGGCAGTAGGATGCCTTGCGGTGGACAGCCGAGCTCGATCCTTATAAAAGCTTTTTAACTGCAGCAGCTTTAGTGGACGCTACTGGAGCTGGAATTACCGCGGCTGCTGGCATGAGACTTGCCCTCCAATAGATCCTTGTAAATGGATTTAAAGTGTATTCATTCAAATTAGAGAGACAATTTAAATTAAAAAGCTTAGAGCTGCCTCCACCACAGGGGGGCTCGCTCGACCCACCAGCGGACAGGCACCAGTATTGGGAGAGGGGGGCTGGCCGTCAGGGTTCACCGCGGCTCTGGCACAAACCCGGCGACACGGAGATGGCACGGGCAGGAGCGGACTGGCCGTGTCGGCTTCTCACTTTTTGGATTTTAGAAGGGCATGACATGCCTATATCTGTGTCTCCCCCTCCTTTTACTCCTCCACCTCTTTTATTTTCGCATGACTATATGTACTTGTCACTTTTCCATGTGTTAGTTATGTCTTCTGAGCAGTTTGTCAGCTTTTGGACACCTTTGAAGGTGTTTTCTATGTGTTTCTATGTGTTTTTGTTTGCCTGCCATTGGTTTTAACGGTGTTCGAAGGTGTTCGACGAACAGTTCGACGAACAGTTAGGCGAACACACGGGTGTTCGACGAACCGAACCGAACTCGAACACTATGGGGGTGGCTCAACACTATTGGCGGCGTCCTTGCATAGTGGTCCATCTTCCACTGTGCAAGAGCGCGCACTTGATCTCCAGTCCAGTCTACTAGCCTGGCTTCCCTCCATGCTGTCTGCTTGCCTCTGTTTCTGCTGCTTAAGGGCGGCGCCCGATCACTTCCTGTTTCTTGCACCTGCTGCAGACACACCCCTTGTGCGTCCTCAGCCTATTGCTGTCTGTCACCTGGTATTTAACCCAGCTCCTCCCAAGAAACCCTGCCTGAGCATTGTGATTCATTCAGTGTGCTCTTTCACTCTGAATGTGCCAGGTTCCTTTCTGTGCTTGCTTGCCTGCCTTTCCTGGAGGCTGTATTTCCAGGCCTGTCTGAACGCGCTCCTAGCCTGTTCCTTCCGCCTTCTAGGGGCTGCATACCTAGACCCGCTCCTGTATCTTTTCTGTCCTGTCTGAACACGCTCCTAGCCTGTTCCTTCCGCCTTCTAGGGGCTGCATACCTAGACCCGCTCCTGTATCTTGCTACTGTGTCTGTTCTTGTCTGAATACTCTTCTAGCCTGTTTCCTGTTTTTCTCTATGTCCGTACCTTTCCTTTTTCTGCAGTCTGAACTCGTACCTAACTCCTGCTCATTGTCACTGTACTTCCGTTTGTGAGTTTGTGGTCCACTCGCTACTTCACTGCAAGTACCCTGTGGGTATCTGGTTCTGCCTTTCCCTTCCTGACTGTTCCATGTGAACAGAGCCCTGTCCCCTCTGCCCTGCCTCGCTCTCCGCTCCTGCGGTTTCCGCTCTGCTCTGACCCTTTGCTCGCTGCTCCGGCAGTCTCGCTCTGCTCTGACCCTTTGCTCGCTGCTCCGGCAGTCTCGCTCTGCTCAGACATTTTGCTCGCTGCTCCTGCAGTCTCGCTCTGCTCTGACCCTTTGCTCGCTGCTCCGGCAGTCTTGCTCTGCTCTGATCCTTTGCTCGCTGCTCTGGCAGTCTCACTCTGCTCTGACCCTTTGCTCGCTGCTCCGGCAGTCTCGCTCTGCTCTGACCCTTTGCTCGCTGCTCCACCAGTCTCGCTCTGATCTGACCCTTTGCTCGCTGCTCCGGCAGTCCCGCTCTGCTCTGACCCTTTGCTCGCTGCTCCGGCAGTCTCGCTCTGCTCTGACCCTTTGCTCGCTGCTCCGGCAGTCTCACTCTACTCTGACCCTTTGCTCTCTGCTCTGGCAGTCTCGCTCTGCTCTGACCCTTTGCTCGCTGCTCCGGCAGTCTCGCTCTGCTCTGACCCTTTGCTCGCTGCTCCGGCAGTCTCTGTCTGCTCTGACCCTTTGCTCACTGCTCCAGGCGGCCTCGTCCTACTCTACTCTTGCTCACCGCTCCAGGCGGTCTCGTCCTGCTCTACTCTTGCTCACCGCTCCAGGCGGCCTCGTCCTGCTCTACTCTCGCTCACCGCTCCAGGTGGCCTCGTCCTGTTCTTCTCTCGCTCACCGCTCTAGGCGGTCTCGTCTTGCCCTGCTCTCGCTCACCATTCTGGGCGGCCTCACTCTGCTGTGTTTGTCTGCCACATCTGTGGTTCTGTTCCTGAGTTCCAGTGTGTACTGGGTCCTATACCGCCTGTGTTCCTACCTGCTAGTGCCTCCCTGTCTGCACTCTAGCCGTGCTTGCCTGTACCCCACTGCCTGCATACCCGCCTGCCTGCATACCAGTCGTGCCTGCCTATACCCACCAGTCTGTGTGCCAGCCTAACCTGTCTGTTCCTTTATTCCCCTGTGTTGGTCAACAGCCGTGTCCGGGGTCTGTCCTGGAGTAGCACCTGGTCGCTCTGCTCGGTTCCTCCTTGGCGCACTGGCGTCGTATGTCGTCGTGCGACCCTGGTCGGATCGGGTGAATACTTAGTTACGCCCATCCAGGCATTCACTCTCCAGCACGGTCAAGTGGAATCACTACATATACACGCACACGCCGCTCAGCCCGGGCGTGTGCATTACAATTTGCTTATGCCTTCCAAGGAAAAGCTGCCAAAATTTAGGATGGAGGAACTTGCAATGCCCCTTACAAGAGCCATGCAGTACAGCATATTACAAACGTTATTCCCATGATTGGGGAATGGGTCTCCCATAGTATTTGCTTATGCCTTCCAAGCAAAAGCTGCCAAAAATTAGGATGGAGGAACTTCCAATGCCCCTTACAAGAGCCATTCAGTATAGCATATTACAAACATTATTCCCATTATTGGGGAGTGGGTCTCCCATAGTCTTTGCCTATGCCTTCCAAGCAAAAGCTTCCAAAAATTAGGATGGAGGAACTTGCAATGCCCCTTACAAGAGCCATGCAGTACAGCATATTACAAACATTATTCCGATGATTGGGGAATGGGTCTCCCATAGTATTTGCTTATGCCTTCCAAGCAAAAGCTGCCAAAAATTAGGATGGAGGAACTTGCAATGCCCCTTACAAGAGCCATGCAGTACAGCATATTACAAACATTATTCCCATTATTAGGGAGTGGGTCTCCCATAGTGTTTGCTTATGCCTTCCAAGCAAAAGCTGACAAAAATAAGGACGGAGGAACTTTCAATAATGGCAACAAGGACCACGGTCACCCTGGTGGTATAGTGGTGGTGGAGGCTGAGGATAAAACAGCCTAAATGAGGAAGCGTATACCCATGTGTGGGTGTGAAGCGGTGCATGTGAATACACCTCCCGAAAAAACACAGTGGATTTGACTTTATGTTACTCTGCTGTCATTTGGTGGTGATGAGAAGTCTGGCCCAATCCAGCCCTTGTTCATTTTGATAAGGGTCAGCTTGTCAGCATTGTCAGTTGACAGGCGAGTGCGCTTATCAGTTATAATTCCCTCAGCGGCACTAAAAACACGCTCCGATAACACGCTAGCGGAAGGGCAGGCCAGGACCTCCAAGGCTTACAGAGCGAGTTCATTCCAAGTGTCCAGCTTGGATTCCCAATAATTAAAAGGCACAGAGGAATCATGGGGGATGCTGGTACGGTCGACAAGGTACTCCCTCACCATCTTTTGAAACTTTCCACTCCTTGTGAGAGTACCCCGCGCCTCAGGGTCTGTCCGAAGGGAGAGTCTGAGAAACTGTCCCAGAACGTTGACAGTGTTCCCCTGCCTCTGATGGATTGAATTTGCGTCTCTCTCGCATGTACGCTTTGGTTGGGCAACGAAGTGTGACCTCTGCCGCTAGCGTGTTCAGATGGGAATTTTTTTAACAGTTCTGCAGCAAGGGCCTTCTGGTACTGCCCCATTTTTGTAGACCTCTCCACCTCAGGAATAAGAGAGAGAAAGTACTCCATGTAGTGGGGGTTGGTCTAAAAGTGTCACCAACCAGTAATGATTGTCACCCAACATTTTGACAATGCGAGGGTCACGGTTAAGACAGCGTAACATAAAGTCAGCCATGCGTGCCAGACTGGTAACGGGCAAGACTTCCATGTCCTCACCAAAATGACGATTGACCATGCTCTCCTCCTCCTCCCCCCTGTCCTCAGGCCACCCACGCTGAACCGACGGTATGACAGTTGTACAGGTACTACCGTCTACAGCGCATGATAAAAGCTCCTATTCTTCATCCTCCTCCCCCTCATTGTCCCCCAATGCACATTGGAATGAGATGAGGCTGGGCTGTGTGTAATCGACCGCTACGGCTTCTTGATCCATCTCATCATACTCTGGCTGCAATCTCTCCTCTTTAATTCTCTGCAGAGAGCGTTGCAAGAGACAGACAAGTGGAATGCTGATGCTAATGATGGCGTCATCGCCACTCACCATCTTGGTGGAATCCTCAAAGTTTGTCAGGATGGTACATATGTCAGACATCCAGGTCCACTCCTGAGGTCTTATGTGTGGAGTCTGACCTGAATATCGACTGCCTTGTTGCAGCTGGTACTCCACAACTGCTCTCTTCTACTCACAAATCCTTTGCAAAATGTGGAGGGTAGAGTTCCAACATGTGGGGACATCACACACCAGTCGGTGTGACGGAAGCTGCAAACGCTGCTGCAACACAGTAAGGGCGGCGGAAGCTCTAGCCGACTTGCAAAAATGAACTGACAGGTGGTGTACTTTGACGAGCCGATCTGGCAACTCGGGGTACGATTTAAGAAACTGCTGAACCACGAGGTTAAGCACATGAGCCAGGCATGGTACGTGTGTGATCTCGCCTCGCCTCAGAGCCGCCACCAGGTTACGGCCTTTGTCACACACAACCATGCCTGGATGCAGGTTCAGTGGTCTCAGCCACAGATCTGCCTGCTCTTTCACAGCTGTCCACAACTCACAAGCAGTGTGCGGTTTATCACCTAAGCTTATGAGTTTCAGCACAGCCTGTTGCCGCTTGGCGGAGGCAGTACTGCAGTGCTTCCAGCTTGTAACTGATGTGGTGATATCTGAGATGGAAGCTGAACATGAGGAGGATGAGGAGGAGGATGATGCGCAGGAGCTGTACACTGTGGGGGCAACTCTGACTGACATAGGGCCCGCAATCCTCGGTGTGGGGAGGATGTGTTCCGTCCCAAGGTCCGACTGGGTCCCGGCCTCCACTATGTTTACCCAGTGTGCCGTCAGGGAGATGTACCGTCCCTGGCCACAAGCACTTGTCCACGTGTCCGTTGTCAGGTGGACTCTTCCAGTAACTGCGTTGTTGAGGGCACGGCAGATGTTTTGGGACACGTGCTTGAGTAGTGCAGGGATGGCATACTGGGCAAAATAATGTCGGCTGGGGACCGAGTACCGAGGGATCGTCACCGCCATAAGGTTGCGGAAGGATTCCGTCTCCACCAGCCTAAAAGGCAGCATTTCCAACGCAAGCAGTCGTGAAATGTGCGAATTTAGAACTGTGGCCTGTGGGGCGTTGGCTGCGAATTTCCGCTTTCGTTCAAAGGTCTGGGATATGGACAATTGAACGCTGCGGTGGGACGTGGACGTGGATGCTGTTTCTTGAGAAACTGCCATAACAAGTGAAGACTGAGAGGAGGGAGCATCATTGCATGCAGTATGAACAGGGGATTGCCTTGCACACACAACACGGGGTTCTATTGCATGCACAACAGCGGAAGAAGCAGTGGTGACCCCCACTGACACTGGTCGTGGACCCTGGGGTTCACCCCACAAAGTCGGGTGCTTTGTTGCCATGTGCCTGATCATGCTGGTGGTGGTCAGGCTGGTAGTTTTGTCACCCCTGCTGATGCTGGCATGGCAGGTGGTACAAATGGCCTTTTTGGGGTTATCAGCAGAGTCTTTAAAAAAATTCCAGACTCTGGAAGACCTACAGGTTGTACTGGCAACGTCCCTCGTGTTGGTGTTATGGGGAACTGTTGCCTGCCTTCTGTGTGCGGCCACCACACTGCTCCTTCCTGCCTGTTGGGGTACCCTGCCTCCCTCACCCTGTGTGCTGCTGGCCTCGCTCTGCATGTTCTCCTGCCACATTCGGTCAGTTACTAGATCATCCACCACCTCCTCCTCTTCCACTTGCGCACCACGATCCTCCTCCTCACTTCCTGGCAATTTTGTCTCGTCATCGTCCACCTCTTGTGACAAATTGCCAGCGTCGACTTCCTGTGGCCGTGGCTGTTCAAATTTTTGGACATCGCTACATGGGATCTCCTCTTCCACCACTTCAAGCGGAGCAGGCGAGGGGCACAAATCTGGAAAAGGACCAGTGAACAGCTCTTCAGAGTGTCCAAGTGTGGGATCAGTTGATTTCTGACGACACTCTGCATGATGGGAGGAAGGAGCATCAGGGTGAGGAGGAGTATGTGGTCGAGACTCACGGCTACTAAGATTTGACCGTGTGGAAGACATACCGGAGGTGGTGGTGCCCAGTTAACTAGAAGTATTATCTGCTATCCAATTAATAACCTGTTCACACTGATCAGTTCGCAATACTGGTGTTGTTCTGTGCTTCCCTAGTAATTCGGTCAAGAAATGGGAGCGAGAAGATGTGGCTGTTGGTTGTGGCACATTTTCACCTTGGCCACGGCCCCGTCCTCTGCACGCATCATCACTAGAATGTCCAGTTCCACGTCCCTTGCCACGCGCCTTTCCCATTGTAAAGAAAGTAAAATAGCTTACACTCGCACTATCAATGGAAAAAGGGTAATAAAAAGTAGATTAGAACCGTGGAAGAGGAAAACCACAGTTCTATTTCTCTGGCCTACACCCGACTAGAGATGAGCGGTGTTCGACTTGAACTGTTCGCCAATCTCAAATTTGAGCTGTTTTGGGCGGTGTTCGAGCCGTTCGGCGAACACGAATGATTTGAAAAAAATTTGGCTGTTCGAGGTTATGTTCGATAACTGTTCGTGCACCAAAATCATAACTGGATTTTTTCTCAGTAATGATGAAAAGTAATGTTAATACGCAGTTTGAGTGTACAGCGGGGTGGGGGGAGGGGCAGGGGATGGATCTCTGCAGGAATAATGAAGATCTCCATTTTTTTTTCTCTTTCCCGCATTTACAGTGGGGAGGTGCAATCTGTCAGCCTATCAGCAGCGCACATGACGCGCCCCTGGGCCTGTGTCGCGCTGCGTTGCGCACGCGTGAGCTTACCCGGAGCCGGATCTGTTGAGGGTTGTAGTCTCGTGGCGGTGACCCGGTCCGTGCCCAGGGAGTCAAACTGGACGGCAGTCTGTTAGCGGTAAATGGTTGATGACTACGCCACCCGTTGAGTGCAGCCAGGGAGCTGCTGCTGCAGGGCAGACCGCTGAGGCCGGTGATAGGATTGTGCAGCGTGATAGTATAACCCCCAACGGGAGGGGTATGGCCTCAGGGCAGCCGACGTGGATGATGGGGGTAGCAGGAACCACTCAGAGACGGTACGGTGTAGTTCAGGGTCTTTACTGGTAACAACGATAGACCCTCCCGGAGTACTTGCTAGCAAACGGGGCCTGGTCAGTCTTTGAGCAGATGAGATCTCCCCTGGCCAGGCGTAGTTGTAGGCCTCCCAAACTGACTGTACTCTTCTGGCTACCTTGCTAGAAGCTGATGTAAGTAGCCCACGTCCCTGAGTGTACCGTGTGGTGCTCACCCGTATGGCCGGTGACTCGGGGCCTTCTAATGGCTTCCGCTCCACGATGGCGGTGCTGGTCCCACGCGTGTGACCGTGCCTTCGGGCTTCTGGGCCAGAGGACCTGAAATCCCCTGCCTGACAGATTCTGCTGCTGGGTAGGAGTTAGTCCCCACAGCCTCGGACTCCGGGTCCGGTAAAGAATCTTCTTAGTCAGGGCGAGCTCTGCAGCTGCCAGCCCCTGACTCCTTGTAACTCTGCTGTTTCCTATGCTGCTTCTTGTCTCCACTCTCCTTGTCTCACTAAAGCTGCCTCAGCCCAGGGTTTATACAGGGGAAGTTCTTCCCCTCCCAAGACTGGGCAGGAGGTGTGGCATGCACAGGATCCCTGACCAAAGGACCTCCCACCTGCTCTCAGACGTAATATCTCTATCACTGTGGCAACCAGACCCCTGGGGTGTCACATTCCCCCCTAGTGAAATTTAGTACTCCGGGACTAAACACTTTTTTTTTAGAAAAATATACCAAGGTATAACAATAACAATAAAATACAATAAGGAAACACAATAAGATGGTCACGGCATATCCGCAACCGGGTGTAGTCTTTGAAGAAAAGCAAAGGTGTCCATTTCACCAACACAGGGAGACGTAACCAGGTAGGGGTCTGTCCTACCCCGAGTCCTTAACAGTCTCTAGTCCATCCTGGGTTACGCTCCAACTATATACAAGGATTCCCGGTAAATCCACCAAGGTTTCCTAAAAACAACTGGAAACACAAAATTATACACAAGCAACAATACACAGATAAACATAAATAAAACTATTTTTACACTTCAAATTCTCCAGCGTGCGGGTAACTGGCCTCTAGTGGCCCTAGTGGACCTACGGAGCTGACTGTCTGGCCCTGAACTACAGGGTGTAGGAGCTGTCAAGGGTAAACTGGGCAGCTGTCTACCGGCTCTTTGTCTCACTAGGGGTACGGCAGGCTCACTATAAGCAGAGGGTTGATTCTCCTGTTCTACTTGTGTGGAGTCTTCTGCCTCCTGGACCGGCTGTTTTTCCAGCTCCACCCGTTGCTCCGTAGGTTCTTGGGATGATGGTTGGAGGAAGGTGAGTACGGGTACCACAACTGCACCATTGACTTGAGTCCAAGACCGAGGGAAGTCCCCGAGCACGGTACTAACCATATCTTCCCTTTCTCCCACGGGTCGATGGTCTTCTTGTCCCTCTTCAGGGTTCCTCAGTTGTTCGGGACACTTCTTCAGGTGGTCCCGGGATACAATGGCTGTGGTTTCCCCTCCGTCTTTACTGATGGTACAGACCTTCGGGTTCTCGTGGCTTGAGGGCAGTACGGTGTACGGGTCCTTCTCCCACTGGTCGTCCAACTTGTGGAGCCGTCTCTTCCTCTTCAAGACCTGCTCTCCGGGTACCAGGGGAACAGCGGGAGCATACTGGTTGTAAGTTTTCTCTTGTCTTTCCCTAGCCTGACAGAGACTTCGCTCCACGCTCTCCTGTACTCTCCGGTACTGCTGCTGCCTCTCTGTGTCCCAGTCTGTTTCTGGTGAAGTGTCCTCGGGGGTCAGGACTCCCATTTCCAGGTCAACAGGTAACTTACCAGGTCTTGCCCTCATTAGGTAAGCCGGGGTACAGTTGGTGGAACCTACCGGGATGTGGTTGTATAGGTCCACCAGATCGGGCAACTTTTCAGGCCACAGACTGCGTTCTTCCAGGGGCAACGTTTTTAGAAGATCCATTACCACCTGGTTCATTTTTTCACAAAGTCCATTAGTCTGCGGATGGTAGGGTGTCGTCCTTATCTTCCGGCAGCCATACAGATTGCAGAATTCCTGAAAGACCTCCGCTTCAAAGGCAGGTCCCTGGTCCGTCAGCACTTGGTCCGGGTACCCGTGTGGACGGCAGAAGTGCTGCTGGAAGGCTCTAGCTGCTGTTTGAGCCGTTAAGTCCTTGACGGGGACGACAACCAAGAACCGGGAGTAACGATCCACGATGGTTAACGCGTAGACGTAGCCACTTCTGCTTGGGGTCAGTTTTACATGATCCAAGGCTACCAGTTCCAACGGTTGCCGGGTGACGATGGACTGCAGGGGAGTCTTCTGGCTGGCCCGGTCCTTCCTTCTCAGATTGCACGGGCCACAGTCTCTGCACCACTTCTCGATGGTTCCCCTCATGCCTACCCAGTGGAACCGCTCGAGCAGCAGGAACTCCAGCTTTTTCCACCCGAAGTGTCCAGCTCCGTCGTGGTATGCCTCCATCACCATGGCTGCGTCTCTTCGTGGCACCACTACTTGCCAGAGTAGTTCATGCGTCCGGGAGTTGACCATTCTGCGGCACAACTTCCCCTTGTAAAGGAATAGTCGACTCTTCTCCGCCCATAGTTGTTTGGCTTCCTCCGGAGCGTCTGGTTCAAGGCGAGCCTCCGGCCGAGTCAGCATCTCCTTCACCAGTCGGACGGCAGGGTCGCTGTCTTGCGTTTCCGCCCAGTTGTAGTGGGGTAAGGGGTTCAACGTAGCAGCCTGCTTACCCCTTACCCGGTGGGAATACTGGATAGTCCCATGACGGTGGAACGCAGGGAGTTCAACTTCTTCCAGTCCCTCCGGATCTTCTCCTTCGTCCGGCAGGTTGGGCATCCTGGACAGGGCGTCCGCGTTAGTATTGGAGCGTCCTGCCCGGTATTTGATTGTGAACTCGTAGTTGGACAGACGGGCCATCCACCTCTGCTCCAGGGCACCGAGTCTTGCCGTGTCCAGGTGTGTCAACGGGTTGTTATCCGTGTATACGGTGAACCGGGAAGAAGCGAGGTAATGCCTAAAGCGCTCGGTGACTGCCCATACCACGGCCAGGAAGTCTAGCTTAAATGAGCTGTAATTTTCGGGGTTCCTTTCGGTGGGTCGCAGTTTTCGGCTGGCATAGGAGATTACTCGTTCTCTCCCCTGCTGAATCTGGGACAGTACGGCTCCTAGCCCGATGTTACTGGCGTCGGTGTAGAGGATAAAGGGCTGACTATAATCCGGGTACGCCAGGATTTCGTCCCCCGTGAGGGCAATCTTCAGCTGGCGGAAGGACTCTTCTTCCAGCTCCTCCCATTTGAAGGGCGGCTTCTGGTTCTTGGCCTTCCGGGACTGGCCTATCAGGAGGTCCTGCATAGGTGCTGCCTTTTTGGTGAAACCGGGAATAAACCTTCGGTAGTAGCCTACCAACCCGAGGAACTGCCGCACTTCTTTTACGCTGGAGGGGCTTGGCCATCCCTTAATTGCGGTGATCTTATCAGGGTCGGGAGCCACTCCGTCAGCGCTCACCACGTGTCCCAGGTACTGCACCTTTGGTTTCAGGAGGTGACACTTGGAGGGTTTCACCTTTAGGCCGTAACTCGCCAGAGCCTCGAACACTTCCGCCAGGTGTTTCAGGTGGTCCTCATACGTCTTGGAATATACGATGACATCGTCCAGGTACAACAGGACCGTCTCGAAGTTTCTGTGGCCCAGACAACACTCCATTAGGCGTTGGAAGGTTCCTGGTGCGTTGCAGAGTCCGAACGGCATGCAGGTGAACTCGCTAAGTCCCATCGGGGTGGTGAATGCGGTCTTCTCCCGGTCCGCCTCTGCTACAGGAACCTGCCAGTACCCGCTAGTGAGATCCAAGGTAGAGAAGAAGTTAGCAGATCTTAAAGCAGCCAATGACTCCTCTATCCTTGGTAAGGGGTACGCATCCTTGTGTGTGATACGGTTGATTTTCCGGTAATCTACACACATCCTCATAGTGTTGTCTTTCTTTTTGACTAAAACTAATGGGGCTGCCCAGGGGCTACAACTATCCCGGATTACCCCAGCCTCCTTCATGTCTCTAAGCATCCCCTTGGCGTGTTGGTAATGTGCAGGGGGTACGGGTCGATACCTCTCTTTTATGGGAGGATGATCTCCCGTGGGGATGCGATGTTCTACCCCCTTGACTCGCCCGAAGTCTAACGGGTGTTTACTAAACACTCTCTCATACTCTTGAACCACCCGATAGACTCCTTGTTTCTGATGTGAGGGAGTGGAGTCAGTACCCAGATGTAGTTGCTGACACCAGTCCTCCATGTCTTTCTTAGAGCCGTTACCTTCCTCCGGGTGAGATGGAGGCAAGGGTTCCACAGATTGTATAGAATTTTGATTAGTGGTATATAATTTGGCTAGCGTGGCATACCGGGGCAGGTACACTTCCCTCTCCCCGATATTTATTATGCCAACGGGCACCCTCCCATGGCGTACATTGACCACCCCCCGTGCTGTCAAAATGGTGGGCCTACTGTCTGAGTAAACTGGTTCTACCATTGCCTGGTAATCTCTACCTCTCAGACCAATAGCTGCCCGGCACCAAATCATCATTTCACTTTTTGGGGGCATGGCAATAGGAAAAGGGTCACACATTCTTACGCTACCAATCTCACCGCCGGAGAGTTCCACTTGTTGCCGTTGCATCAGTGCCCGGATCTCTTTCTGGAGCACCCGCTGCTCGCCGGAGCTGGCATTCTTGGCAACCTGCTGTAAAAGGAAAATCACCTCTGCAAGACAATTTTCAATTACATTAGTTCCTAGAGTTATTTTTGGGTGACTCTCATGTTTGTCAATATCTACAATGATCAGTCCCTGTGCGGCCAGTTCGACTCTACCAATTTTGATGGTCACCTCTTTAAATCCGATCTGTGGCACGGGCTGACCATTGCTGGCGATGATACTCAAGTCGTCGTCAGGGTAGCGGGTAATATCCGAGTCATTCCAGTACTGCTTGAAGAGCACATACGGGATGGTGGTGACCTGGGACCCGGTGTCCAGTAGGGCACTCATGGGAATGCCATCCAGTACCACAGGCAAGACTGGACGTCCTCCCACATATCTGTCGCGCCAGTTCGATGGGCCTGGTGATCTTTTTCCTGGGGGTTGGCCCTCTACCCCAGGTTGTGCCCGTTTAAAGAACAGTACCTTGCCATATGTCCGGGTTGATTGCAGCGGCGGCAGATGGGTCATCCGTCCTCACTGTATCGGTCACTGGGTCTTCCTCTGGCCGGTGGGGTCCTCCTTGGTCGACGCCACGGGATGTCCTCCGGTCCGGATGCCAGCTGGATCTTCCCTGGGGTGGAAGCCTGTAAAGACTGCACAGTTCGGGTTAGCGCAGCAACGCTCTTAGCTAGCTCTTGGACCTGATGGTGTAGGTCTGGAGCCGGGTCATTGTCCAAAGCCTGCGCATCAGCTCCCACAGGCCCTGCTGACAAGGGCGCCGCCTCCTGGTAGTAAGTGGTAGTGGGGCGTCTGTGGGTCACAACGCCACCTGGTGCCGGTTCTCGGAGCACCCGGATGGCTCTGTCCTTGAACTGTGCAAAGTCCAGATGGGGATCCTGTAAGGCCATTGCCCGCAACTGGGTTCGGTGGGCATTGCAATATAAACCCTCTATAAATTGTTCAGTCAACAGCCTGTCCTCGTTTCCCACCCCATCAGGGTCGGTCTGCTTTATGGCCCTCAGGGCCTCTTGTAGGTTTAGTGCATAGTCCCTTATACTCTCATGCGCTCGCTGCTTGCACCCGTAGAATCTAAGCTTAATCTCGGCTGAGGTGCGGGTATCAAAGGTGTCCTTCAGCCGGGTTAGTATCCCTGCGACAGTCTTCCTCCCAGGTGGCCAGGATTTTACTTCCCTTTTGGCTGCCCCGGTTAGTTGGGCCACCAGGATGCTCACTTTTTGCTCTTCTGTGAGGGGGTACACCTGGAAGAGGCTATCCAGCTTTTCTCTAAAGTCATGCAGGGTATGTGACTCCCCTGAGTACTGGGGTAGCCAAGCTGCTCCCGGGATATAGGGCATGGTGAAGGGCATAACTGCAGCAGCGGTAGCGCTGGCGGGGGTTGAGGCAGTGAAGCTCTCCTCCGTATCCGACATCTTCCTCCCCCCTAGTGGACCGTGGCCTACCTTGCGATGATCCTCTTCCGTAGGCCGCGGCTCCGCAGTGGATCGTCAGGGTTGAGGACCTTCCGTCGCGCTCCTGTGACGTCGGCGTCTGCTGGGCTCCTTCCAGGACCTTACGCAACGTCCGGACGTGAGGCGGGGCTTCAGTTCTCGCGCGCTTTCAGAGTCCACGCCCCTCTTCTTCCCGCGCGGCGTCCTCAAGATGGCGTCCAATGGCGGGAAAACTCCACGGATGGCGGGAAGAAGGTCGAAGATGGCGCCGGATGGCGGAAAAACTTCGCGGATGGCGGGAAGAAGGTAGAAGATGGCGCCGGATGGCGGGAAACCTCCACGGATAGCGGGAATCTTCACCACTGGTAAGTTTGAACAGTCTTTGCTTTTCAGGCACGCAGTACCCGGTGGTTGCGGGCACGAAATCCTGCCGACTACGCCAAAGTTGACGCGCCCCTGGGCCTGTGTCGCGCTGCGTTGCGCACGCGTGAGCTTACCCGGAGCCGGATCTGTTGAGGGTTGTAGTCTCGTGGCGGTGACCCGGTCCGTGCCCAGGGAGTCAAACTGGACGGCAGTCTGTTAGCGGTAAATGGTTGATGACTACGCCACCTGTTGAGTGCAGCCAGGGAGCTGCTGCTGCAGGGCAGACCGCTGAGGCCGGTGATAGGATTGTGCAGCGTGATAGTATAACCCCCAACGGGAGGGGTATGGCCTCAGGGCAGCCGACGTGGATGATGGGGGTAGCAGGAACCACTCAGAGACGGTACGGTGTAGTTCAGGGTCTTTACTGGTAACAACGATAGACCCTCCCGGAGTACTTGCTAGCAAACGGGGCCTGGTCAGTCTTTGAGCAGATGAGATCTCCCCTGGCCAGGCGTAGTTGTAGGCCTCCCAAACTGACTGTACTCTTCTGGCTACCTTGCTAGAAGCTGATGTAAGTAGCCCACGTCCCTGAGTGTACCGTGTGGTGCTCACCCGTATGGCCGGTGACTCGGGGCCTTCTAATGGCTTCCGCTCCACGATGGCGGTGCTGGTCCCACGCGTGTGACCGTGCCTTCGGGCTTCTGGGCCAGAGGACCTGAAATCCCCTGCCTGACGGATTCTGCTGCTGGGTAGGAGTTAGTCCCCACAGCCTCGGACTCCGGGTCCGGTAAAGAATCTTCTTTGTCAGGGCGAGCTCTGCAGCTGCCAGCCCCTGACTCCTTGTAACTCTGCTGTTTCCTATGCTGCTTCTTGTCTCCACTCTCCTTGTCTCACTAACCCTGCCTCAGCCCAGGGTTTATACAGGGGAAGTTCTTCCCCTCCCAAGACTGGGCAGGAGGTGTGGCATGCACAGGATCCCTGACCAAAGGACCTCCCACCTGCTCTCAGACGTAATATCTCTATCACTGTGGCAACCAGACCCCTGGGGTGTCACACACACACAGAGCGAAGTGCTTTTTTTCACACAAGCAAGGGCATGTGTCATTGGCAGTGTATGTCACATGTCCTTGCCCTATAAGACCCAGCCATTTTCCCCGTCGCCACCATTTTCTCACTGCTGCAGCTGCGTGTTAGGCTGCACCGCTGTTGCTGTGTGCGCTATACCTTGTTAATTTCAAGCCAATTTTCGCACAAATCTACAGATAGCTTGGGAGTATGGAATAGTTGTGATTGCAGTCCTTTTAAGGACTAGGTTACAGCATTTCCTACGACTTTTATCAGGCAGGTCTGTGCTCTTAAATAGATAGGTTGGGAGTAAAGACTAATTGTAATTGCAGTCCTTTTCAGGACTAAGTTATATCAGTTCCTATCAGTTTTTGCAAGGCAGGTCTGTGCCAGTGCTGTGCAAGTTTTTTTCACAGCATTTCGCTAAATCTAGCAAAGCTAATCCTTTTTGGCCTATTGCAGAGTGTGTTAGTCAGTGGAGTAGCCTATCTGTGTTGCAAGCTACACCACCTGTGTATAGAATACCAATTTTTTTACTGCACCTAGTGAAGTAAAACCTTTTGGGCATAGCATCATTCTATTAGTCCATCTATACTGACCTCCATAAGGTTGCAAATTGAATATAATTTTTTTCTGCATCTACATCTGAAAAAATATTTGGGCTTCTAGCTGTGTGTGGGACTTGTTCTATTAGTCCATCTATACTGACCTCCATCAGGTTGCAAATTGAATATAATTTTTTTCTGCATCTAGCTCTGAAAAAATATTTGGCCTTCTAGCAGTGTGTGGGACTTGTTCTATTAGTCCATCT
Organism: Phyllobates terribilis; assembly: GCF_046119375.1. Lineage (NCBI taxonomy): Eukaryota > Metazoa > Chordata > Amphibia > Anura > Dendrobatidae > Phyllobates > Phyllobates terribilis. The sequence goes on from NW_027362765.1 coordinate 237,499,570, forward strand.
ATACTGACCTCCATCAGGTTGCAAATTGAATATAATTTTTTTCTGCATCTAGCTCTGAAAAATTATTTGGCCTTCTAGCAGTGTGTTGGACTTGTTCTATTAGTCCATCTATACTGACCTCCATCAGGTTGCAAATTGAATATAATATTTTTCTTCATCTAGCTCTGAAAAAATATTTGGCCTTCTAGCAGTGTGTGGGACTTGTTCTATTAGTCCATCTATACTGACCTCCATCACGTTGCAAATTGAATATAATTTTTTTCTGCATCTAGCTCTGAAAAAATATTTGGCCTTCTAGCTGTGTGTGGGACTTGTTCTATTAGTCCATCTATACTGACCTCCATCAGGTTGCAAACTGAATATAATTTTTTTCTGCATCTAACCCAAACAATAGTTTTGGCCTAATACCACAGTTTGGCCACTCAGCTCTGCTCGGTTCCCATCCATTGTTTTTTTGTGCCAACAACTCCAGAGTTGTGAATTAGTTAACCACCAAAATGAGTGGAAAAAGGCCTGCTGCTGGTGGAAAGGGGAATAGGCGTGTTGGGAAGGGGAAAAAAGGTTGTGTCCGTGGAGTAGATGTTAAAGCAACAGTAACATCTGCAGAAGAAAGACCATCTTCCAGCAAAACTAAAATGTCTACTTCTTTTAGCGGACAATGTGATAAGATCCCTTTCTTACGGCCACGCCAATCACTACAAATTCCAGATGAGGCACAAAAACAGGAGGTGCTTCAACAGATATCAAGTGCTCCTTTAAGTGGGCTCTCCTTCACATCAACTTCAACATCACAAATACTCCAGTCCTCAGAGGTGTCACCCCAATCGCACTTGCTTCCTCACAGCTCCCAAATCTCCAGCTGCCCGTCTGAGTATGAGGTAGAACAGATGGTTGAGTCTGCAGAGCTGTTTACTCATACTATAGCCTGGGAATCAGAGGTCGGTTCCAGCGCTTCTGTGAATCCAGACGAGGAAATGATCTGCACTGATGCCCAGAATCTTTATGAGTCGGATCCAGGACCAGACGCAGAACGTTCTGACCATAATGTAGACCCTCATTCCCAAACTGTAACTCCTGTTGGTGGAGACAATGAGTAAGATGATGATGAGACTCAAATACCTGATTGGAGCGACAATTTTAGTTTTTTGTCAGGGCAGGAACAGGTTGGCTCTGAGGACGACGGGTGTGATAACACACAGGGTGATGATGATGAGGTTGGAGATCCCACTTACTGTCAACCCACAGTCAGCCAAGAGATGAGGTCAGCAGAGGAGGTGGAGGAGGATGCTAGTGACGACGAGGTCAGGTTGCGTCTTCCTGGACAGAGACGTAGTACTGGAAGCACGTCAACAACTGCATCCTCAAACACAACTCTGCCTTTGACCACAAGTCGTGGTGGCTCTTCAGGTCGCATGGGTGCTAAGCCTTGCATAGCCTGGGCATTTTTTCAGATCGATAAAGATGACTGAACTCGTGTTATCTGTAACATTTGTCAACAAAAGCTAAGTAGAGGCCAAAAAATACATAGTTTGAGTACTTCATGCATGAACCGGCACATGGACATGAAGCATAAGTTGCAGTGGGAAGCTCACTGTGCTACAATGCGGCCTAGCCAGCCGGGCCAACCACCGTCTGCCCCATCTTGTGCATCTGCGGCCTCTTCATCCTCTGTGACTGGGGGGACAGCAGTCACACCTGTTTTGGGACGCAGACCTGCCACCTCTTTACCCGCAACAGCCAGCGTGATTGGCAGGTCATCATTTTCTTTGGAGGTGGTAACACCAGCTGGTGTTGAGCGCTGTCCGACATCGATAGCACCACCTTTGGATCAAGGCAACCTAACATGTCCGCCTGCATCTTCCTCACAGACCGGCAGTTTGCCGGGGACACCCTTATCAACCCCGTCTAAGCACAACAGCCAGCCCTCAGTCCCTCAGATGTGGACAAGTAAAAGACCATTTCCTCCTAGCCATGAGAAAGCTAAGAGGTTGAATTTCACCATCTGCAAGCTCTTGGCTACAGAAATGCTGCCTTTCTGCCTGGTGGACACAGAGGATTTTCGAGACCTTATGTCCGTCGCAGTGCCCCAGTACCAGATACCCAGTCGGCACTACTTCTCAAAGAAAGGTGTGCCTGCGCTCCACCAGCATGTCGCACACAACATCACCGCTTCTTTGAGAAACTCTGTGTGTGACAGGGTGCATTTCACCACAGACACTTGGACGAGTAGGCATGGACAGGGGCGTTACATGTCACTGACTGGGCACTGGGTTACTATGGTGACAGCAGGACAAGGGGCTGCTGTCTAAGTCTTGCCGTCCCCACGAGTTGTGCGTCAATCCTCTTTATGTCAAAGTTCCTCCACTGCTTCTGCTTCCTCAACCTCCTCTCGGTCCTCCACCTGCACCCAAAGCCTGTCTGGTCATGCCACAAGCTTTCTAACAGCGCAGAAGGGATCCTGCACACCTCCTTACTATGCTGGCAGTAGGGCTCAACGTCATCAGGCGGTTTTTACTTTGAAATGTCTGGGAAATGTGAGTCACACAGCTGAGGAGTTGTGGTCAGCTCTGGAGAACCAATTTCATGAATGGTTGTCTCCACTGGACCTGAAACCAGGGAAGGCCGTGTGCGACAATGCTGCAAACCTGGGTGCGGCCCTTCGCCGGGGCAATGTCACACACGTGCCTTGTATGGCTCACGTGTTAAACCTGGTTGTCCAGCAATTTTTAGCCCACTATCCCGGACTAGATGGCCTTCTGCAGAGGGCACGGTCGCTGTGTGCTCACTTCCGCCGTTCGCATCCCGCAGCTCAGTGACTTACATCTCTACAGAAGTCATTGGGCCTGCCAATTCACCGGCTAAAATGCGATGTGCCTACTCGGTGGAATTCAACTCTGCACATGTTGCAGCGACTGTGGCAGCACCGACAAGCCCTGGTGCAATACGTTCTGACGTATAGCCTAGGCCAACGGGATCCAGAGGTGGGGCAAATCACGCTGGAGGAGTGGTCTCAGATCAGGGACTTATGCACCCTTCTGCATAGTTTTGAAATGGTGACGAAGATGTTTAGTGGTGACGATGCCATTATCAGCATGACTATTCCGGTGATTTACATGCTGGAGCACATGTTAAACAGAATTCGGAGTCAGGTGGTGGCACAAGAGGAGGTGGAGGAAGTAGAGGAGGAGGAGTTGTATGCGGAAGGGCTAACATCTGCAAGGTCCAGACGGTCGGCAGCACCAAGGCGGCAGGCATGTGAGGGTGGGGGAGATGGTTTAACCAGGGCGCATGGTAGCAGCCAAACTAGTGAGGAAGGTGCAGGTGCCCAGGAAGAAGTGGAGGACGAACTGATGGAAGACTCATCAGATGAGGGAGACCACATTTCTGTTGTGCGAGGTTGGGGGGAGAGGACAGAGGAAGGAAGCATGATTGTTACCTCGCCACCAACACAACAGGGACTTGGTGCTCCTGGATGCGCAAGACACATGAGTGCCTTCTTGCTGCACTACCTGCAACATGACCCTCGAATTGGGAGAATTAGAAATAATCCTGACTACTGGGTTGCCACACTGTTAGATCCCTGGTACAAAAGTAAATTTGCAGAAATAATTCCTGCCATAGAAAGGGATGCACGCATGCAGGAGTATCAGCAGAGACTGTTGCAGAATCTTACATGTGCTTTTCCACAAAACACCAGTGGTGCACGTAGTGAATCTCACAGTTCCAACTTGCCAACTGTGGGACCGTCGAGTGTTCAGCACTCAAACTGTAACAGAAACACAGTATCTGCTGGTAACATCAATTTTGCGGAATCATTTCACCACTTTTTTAGCTCATCCTTTGCAAGGCCACAGGAGACAAGAAGTCTGACACATAGTCAACGCCTAGAGACGATGGTACAGGAGTATCTCCAAGTAAACATTGAAGCCATGACTGTGTCACTGGACCCTTGCTCTTTTTGGGCTTCCAATCTGGATAAAGGGCCGGAGCACGCCACTTACGCCTTGGAGATCTTGTCATGCCCCGCAGCCAGCGTTCTGTCTGAACGTGTGTTCAGCGCTGCTGGTGGTGTGCTGACAGATAAGCGCACGCCGCTCTCCACTGATAATGTAGACAGACTCACGTTCATAAAGATGAACAAATCATGGATCCGAAACGACTTTTCTACCCCTGTGTCATCCTGGGGAGAGTAAAAGCTTGATGATTGGTTAAAATCTCCTCACCAACCATTTTAAGCTTTCAAATTACTAATCATGTTTATCTGTATCTTGGCTGGAAAATAATTTGGGCTTTGTAGCAGTGTGCAGTACTGATTCTATTAGGCCATCTATACTAAGCTCCACCAGATTTAAAATTAATAATAATTTTTAGCTGCATCTAGCCCGGAAAATAATTTTGGGGCTCCGAGATGCGCAAGACACATAAGTGCCTTCTTGCTGCACTACCTGCAACATGACCCTCAGATTGTCAGAATTCGAAGTAATCCTGACTAGTGGGCTGCCACACTCTTAGATCCCCCACACTCTTCGATCAACCTTTTCATTTTAATAAAGACCAAAAAAATGGTCATTTTTGAAATTATAAGCATTAGCAGGTTATTAGAAACTGAAATCAAACAGTTTTCAACTCAAAACTTTATTCTAGGTGTTGTTACATTTGCACATATTACCCCTTGTTCTAAAGGAGCTTCTGAACTCTCTCGTCCATTTAATTTGTCAGGTTTTGGATGGTTTCTGCTTCAATTTTTTTCCATGAGGACAGAATACCCTCCCAGAGCTGTTGCTTAGATGTGAACTGCCTCCCGCCATCATAGACACTCCTTTTGATGATGCTCCAGAGGTTCTGAATGGGGTAGAGGTCAGGGGAGCATGGGGGTCACACCATGAGTTTGTCCCCTTTTATGCCCATATCAGCCAGAGATGCAGATGTGTTATGTGCAGCATGAGACGGTGCATTATCATGCATGAAAATGACCTTGCTGCGGAATACACGGTTCTTCTTCTTGAACCATGGCAGGAAGTGCTGTTTGAGAAACTCCACATACATTATGGAGTTCATCTTTACCCCTTCAGGGATCCTAAAGGGGCTGACAATCTCTCTCCCCATGATTCCAGCCCAAAACATTACTCCACCTCCTCCTTGTTGGCGCTGTAGCCGTGTTTGCGTGGGGTGTCCATCAACCAGCCATCCTCCACTCCATCCATCTGGACCATCGAGCGTTGCACGGCACTCATCCGTGAACAAAACAGTTTTGAAATCAGTCTTCATGTAATGTTTGGCCCACTGGAGCCGTTTCTGCTTTTGTGCAGTTGATAGAGGAGGTCGACAGGATGGCGTACGCACAGCTGCAAACCTCTGAAGGACCCTGCATATTGTTGTTCGGGGGACGTTGGAGGCACCAGCAGCTTCAAAAACTTGTCTGCTGCTATGACAAGTCTTTTTTGCCGCTGCTCTTTCAACCTGACGTAATTGCCTGTAGGAAAGAGTCCTCAATTTGCCCTTATCAGCACGCACACGTGTGTACTGTGAATCAGCTACATACTTCTTGATTGCCAAGACACTTCATCCTGATCATCGCACAATGTTGATTGTAGTCATGCCTTGACCTAAACACTCCACAATTTGTTGCTTCTCAGCAGCCGACACATCCTTTTTCTTTCCCATTTTGGCAGAAAATGTAGGCTGCTTAAAAAGGTGGGACAGCCTTCTTAAGTAGTCTTGCCGTTCATTGGACACACCTGCCAAACTAATTAGCACAGGTGTCTGCAATTGCTTACAGTGATATAAAGAGCCCTGACACACATCACCATCAATGAGTTTAACTGACAAATAAACAAATTCTTCCCTTATCACTCCTAAACACTTTTTGCATAATAATTTGGAACACAGTGTACATGTGCTTTTCCACAAAACACCAGTGGTTCACGTAGTGAATCTTACAGTTCTAACTTGCCAACCGTGGTCTGTATGGAGTTGTTCAATAAAGGGCCCAAAATTAAGATAACATAGATGGGAGAGGTCTCTATGAATAGGAATTCCTAAGAATTTGATACCCTGTGAGGGCCAGGCAAAGGGAAAGTTGGACTGGATGGAATCCTGTCTGGATTTGGGGAGGGAGACATCGAGGGCCTCAGACTTCGCTGTATTGATTTTAAAATTTGACCATGTAACAAAGTGATCTATTTCAGCCATAACAGCAGGGATGGATATATGCGATTGATTGATATATACTAGGACATCATCAGCAAATAGAGAGCACTTGTACTCGGTGCCTCCCACCTCAATTCACCTAATATTGGGGTTATGGCGAATTGATGAGAGCAGATGCTCCTTCACTAGGATGTATAAGAGAGGGGACAGAGGACATCCCTGCCATGTCCCATTGGTGATTATGAAAGGTGATGAAAATGTTCTGACGTGCCCCCTGGGCCTTGGGACATCCGGAGCGGACCCTTTTTGGTGGATGCTGGTGGTTGTAGTCTCCGTGGCGGCGACCCGGTTCCATGGCTCAGGGCGGTCAAACCAGTGGCGGAACTATTTATGTGGTTTTGATGTTTAAATGTCCGACTACGCCACCCGTGGATTGCGGTCAGAGTGAACCGCTGCTGCAGGGCAGACCGCCGAGGCTGGTGTTGTGGGTGCAGCAGAGCGTAGCATAACTCCCCACGGGAGGAGTATAGCCTCAGGGCAGTGTATGCTGAGGATGGGGGTGATGGTGCAGGGCAGCAGCAGTAAGGACACGGAGTCAGTGATGCAGTCAAGGGCCTTTACTCACAGTTCTTATTATCCAGACCACTTCTGCAGGTAACGGCTGCCCACGTCGTACTGTGCTCACCAGGTGAGGGGCTCAGACAACTCCCAGATAACTTTGGAGCGCTTCACAAGACCCCCTTTGTGTGTCCTTTGTCTGGCCTTTCTTACCAAATATCTGGGAGAAGGAGAAGGAGAAGGAGAAGGAGAAGGAGAAGGAGAAGGAGAAGGAGAAGGAGAAGGAGAAGGAGAAGGAGAAGGAGAAGGAGAAGGAGAAGGAGAAGGAGAAGGAGAAGGAGAAGGAGAAGGAGAAGGAGAAGGAGAAGGAGAAGGAGAAGAAGAACTGTCTAGCTCAGTTGGTAGAGCATGAGACTCTTAATCTCAGGGTCGTGGGTTTGAGCCCCATGTTGGGTGGTTGCTTATTGCTGCCTTTTACTACTTATGCTAACCACTGGCAACCAAGATAACCCCTTACGAACTGCCTCCTTCTGCTTGCTACAAAACATGACAAACAGCATAGCCCTGCAGGATAAAGAGCAGGGAAGGCCCAAAAGGATGGGAAGCAAAAGAAAAGCAGTAAGTGCCCAATGTTTTCGCAAGTGTCTGCAAAGTCAATGAGGGAAGAGATGCGCTGCAATGATCAGCAAATGAGAAAAGGAGCTGTGCTGCATTGGCCGGGAATCGAACCCAGGCCTCCCGCGTGGCAGGCGAGAATTCTACCACTGAACCACCAATGCTTGGATGAGTCATTCATGTCAGTGGTGCCTGCAGGATCCAGGTCCCAGGATCAGACGGCCACCATCGCCCGACCTGACCACATGAAGCTCTTGTGGTGCGGTGCGGTGCGGTGCGGTGCGGTGCGGTGCGGTGCGGTGCGGTGCGGTGCGGTGCGGTGCGGTGCGGTGCGGTGCGGTGCGGTGCGGTGCGGTGCGGTGCGGTGCGGTGCGGTGCGCGAGTGTGTGTCTGCAGCCTGGCTAGCTCAGTCGGTAGAGCATGAGACTCTTAATCTCAGGGTCGTGGGTTCGAGCCCCACGTTGGGCGGTTGCTTATTGCTGCCTTTTACTACTTAAGCTAACCACTGTCAACCAAGATAACCCCTTACGAACTGCCCCCTTCTGCTTGCTACAAAACATGACAAACAGCATAGCCCTGCAGGATAAAGAGCAGGGAAGGGCCAAAAGGATGGGATGCGAAAGAAAAGCAGTAAGTGCCCAATGTTTTCGCAAGTGTCTGCAAAGTCAATGAGGGAAGAGATGCGCTGCAATGATCAGCAAATGAGAAAAGGAGCTGTGCTGCATTGGCCGGGAATCAAACCCGGGCCTCCCGCATGGCAGGCGAGAATTCTACTACTGAACCACCAATGCTTGGATGAGTCATTCATGTCAGTGGTGCCTGCCAGATCCAGGTCCCAGGATCAGACGGCCACCATCGCCCGACCTGACCACATGAAGCTCTTGCGGTGCGGTGTGGTGCAGTGCGGTGCAGTGCGGTGCAGTGCAGTGCGGTGCGTGAGGTGCGTGAGGTGCGTGAGGTGCGTGAGGTGCGTGAGGTGCGTGAGGTGCGTGAGGTGCGTGAGGTGCGTGAGGTGCGTGAGGTGCGTGAGGTGCGTGAGGTGCGTGAGGTGCGTGAGGTGCGTGAGTGTGTGTCTGCAGCCTGGCTAGCTCAGTCGGTAGAGCATGAGACTCTTAATCTCAGGGTCGTGGGTTCGAGCCCCACGTTGGGCGGTTGCTTATTGCTGCCTTTTACTACTTATGCTAACCACTGTCAACCAAGATAACCCCTTACGAACTGCCCCCTTCTGCTTGCTACAAAACATGACAAACAGCATAGCCCTGCAGGATAAAGAGCAGGGAAGGCCCAAAAGGATGGGAAGCGAAAGAAAAGCAGCAAGTGCCCAATGTTTTCGCAAGTGTCTGCAAAGTCAATGAGGGAAGAGATGCGCTGCAATGATCAGCAAATGAGAAAATGAGCTGTGCTGCATTGGCCAAGAATCAAACCCGGGCCTCCCGCGTGGCAGGCGAGAATTCTACCACTGAACCACCAATGCTTGGATGAATCATTCATGTCAGTGGTGCCTGCCAGATCCAGGTCCCAGGATCAGACGGCCACCATCGCCCGATCTGACCACATGAAGCTCTTGTGGTGCGGTGTGGTGCGGTGTGGTGCGGTGCGGTGCGGTGCGGTGCGGTGCAGTGCGGTGCAGTGCGGTGCAGTGCGGTGCAGTGCGGTGCAGTGCGGTGCAGTGCGGTGCAGTGCGGTGCATGAGTGTGTGTCTGCAGCCTGGCTAGCTCAGTCGGTAGAGCATGAAATTCTTAATCTCAGGGTTGTGGGTTCGAGCCCCACGTTGGGCGGTTGCTTATTGCTGCCTTTTACTACTTATGCTAACCACTGTCAACCAAGATAACCCCTTACGAACTGCCCCCTTCTGCTTGCTACAAAACATGACAAACAGCATAGCCCTGCAGTATAAAGAGCAGGGAAGGCCCAAAAGGATGGGAAGCGAAAGAAAAGCAGCAAGTGCCCAATGTTTTCGCAAGTGTCTGCAAAGTCAATGAGGGAAGAGATGCGCTGCAATGGTCAGCAAATGAGAAAAGGAGCTGTGCTGCATTGGCCGGGAATCGAACCCAGGCCTCCCGCGTGGCAGGCGAGAATTCTACCACTGAACCACCAATGCTTGGATGAGTCATTCATGTCAGTGGTGCCTGCCAGATCCAGGTCCCAGGATCAGACGGCCACCATCGCCCGACCTGACCACATGAAGCTCTTGCGGTGCGGTGTGGTGCGGTGCATGAGTGTGTGTCTGCAGCCTGGCTAGCTCAGTTGGTAGAGCATGAGACTCTTAATCTCAGGGTTGTGGGTTCGAGCCCCACGTTGGGCGGTTGCTTATTGCTGCCTTTTACTACTTATGCTAACCACTACAAAAAACCAAGCAATGTGAACTGAGGTCTAAGATGGTAGACATGCAAGAAATAGGAGCATGTTCACACTAGCAAAAAGAAGCAAAACCTACAAAAGACAAAAATATATCTCATACCCTACCATCATTATATATAAATGTAAAGCAAAGTTGCATAATAAATATAGGGTACTTAGTGAACTATTTTTGATCAAAAAAAGTATACAAGCCGTCCCACCAGCGGCAAGGTGACCCTAAATTGGGACGGTACCTATACTGCCTATATTAAAAACCTTACTGTATATCAAAGTTGAAGTAATGCATATAAAAGAGTAGACAAATAGGACCGGGTCCCAACTCCAGACCACCTAGACCCGTGGTAAGCTACATATATACCAATCAGCTCAACAAAGGGGATGCCACACCCTTAAATTGCACAGAATGCAAACAAGACAAAAAACCAAGCAATGTGAACTGAGGTCTAAGATGGTAGACATGCAAGAAATAGGAGCATGTTCACACTAGCAAAAAGAAGCAAAACCTACAAAAGACAAAAATATATCTCATACCCTACCATCATTATATATAAATGTAAAGCAAAGTTGCATAATAAATATAGGGTACTTAGTGAACTATTTTTGATCAAAAAAAGTACACAAGCCGTCCCACCAGCGGCAAGGTGACCCTAAATTGGGACGGTACCTATACTGCCTATATTAAAAACCTTACTGTATATCAAAGTTGAAGTAATGCATATAAAAGGGTAGACAAATAGGACCGGGTCCCAACTCCAGACCACCTAGGCCCGTGGTAAGCTACATATATACCAATCAGCTCAACAAAGGGGATGCCACACCCTTAAATTGCACAGAATGCAAACAAGACAAAAAAACAAGCAATGTGAACTGAGGTCTAAGATGGTAGACATGCAAGAAATAGGAGCATGTTCACACTAGCAAAAAGAAGCAAAACCTACAAAAGACAAAAATATATCTCATACCCTACCATCATTATATATAAATGTAAAGCAAAGTTGCATAATAAATATAGGGTACTTAGTGAACTATTTTTGATCAAAAAAAGTATACAAGCCGTCCCACCAGCGGCAAGGTGACCCTAAATTGGGACGGTACCTATACTGCCTATATTAAAAACCTTACTGTATATCAAAGTTGAAGTAATGCATATAAAAGGGTAGACAAATAGGACCGGGTCCCAACTCCAGACCACCTAGGCCCGTGGTAAGCTACATATATACCAATCAGCTCAACAAAGGGGATGCCACACCCTTAAATTGCACAGAATGCAAACAAGACAAAAAACCAAGCAATGTGAACTGAGGTCTAAGATGGTAGACATGCAAGAAATAGGAGCATGTTCACACTAGCAAAAAGAAGCAAAACCTACAAAAGACAAAAATATATCTCATACCCTACCATCATTATATATAAATGTAAAGCAAAGTTGCATAATAAATATAGGGTACTTAGTGAACTATTTTTGATCAAAAAAAGTATACAAGCCGTCCCACCAGCGGCAAGGTGACCCTAAATTGGGACGGTACCTATACTGCCTATATTAAAAACCTTACTGTATATCAAAGTTGAAGTAATGCATATAAAAGGGTAGACAAATAGGACCGGGTCCCAACTCCAGACCACCTAGGCCCGTGGTAAGCTACATATATACCAATCAGCTCAACAAAGGGGATGCCACACCCTTAAATTGCACAGAATGCAAACAAGACAAAAAACCAAGCAGTGTGAACTGAGGTCTAAGATGGTAGACATGCAAGAAATAGGAGCATGTTCACACTAGCAAAAAGAAGCAAAACCTACAAAAGACAAAAATATATCTCATACCCTACCATCATTATATATAAATGTAAAGCAAAGTTGCATAATAAATATAGGGTACTTAGTGAACTATTTTTGATCAAAAAAAGTATACAAGCCGTCCCACCAGCGGCAAGGTGACCCTAAATTGGGACGGTACCTATACTGCCTATATTAAAAACCTTACTGTATATCAAAGTGGGACGGCTTGTATACTTTTTTTGATCAAAAATAGTTCACTAAGTACCCTATATTTATTATGCAACTTTGCTTTACATTTATATATAATGATGGTAGGGTATGAGATATATTTTTGTCTTTTGTAGGTTTTGCTTTATGCTAACCACTGTCAACCAAGATAACCCCTTACGAACTGCCCCCTTCTGCTTGCTACAAAACATGACAAACAGCATAGCCCTGCAGGATAAAGAGCAGGGAAGGCCCAAAAGGATGGGAAGCGAAAGAAAAGCAGCAAGTGCCCAATGTTTTCGCAAGTGTCTGCAAAGTCAATGAGGGAAAAGATGCGCTGCAATGGTCAGCAAATGAGAAAAGGAGCTGTGCTGCATTGGCCAGGAATCAAACACAGAACTCCCACGTGGCAGGCAAGAATTCTACCACTGAACCACCAATGCTTGGATGAGTCCTTCATGTCAGTGGTGCCTGCCAGATTCAGGTCCCAAGATCAGACTGCCACCATCGCCCGACCTGACCACATGAAGCTCTTGCGGTGCGGTGTGGTGCGGTGTGGTGCGGTGTGGTGCGGTGTGGTGCGGTGTGGTGCGGTGTGGTGCGGTGTGGTGCGGTGTGGTGCGGTGTGGTGCGGTGTGGTGCGGTGTGGTGCGTGAGTGTGTGTCTGCAGCCTGGCTAGCTCAGTTGGTAGAGCGTGAGACTCTTAATCTCAGGGTCGTGGGTTCGAGCCCCACGTTGGGCGGTTGCTTATTGCTGCCTTTTACTACTTATGCTAACCACTGTCAACCCAGATAACCCCTTACGAACTGCTCCCTTCTGCTTGCTACAAAACATGACAAACAGCATAGCACTGCAGGATAAAGGGCAGGGAAGGCCCAAAAGGATGGGAAGCGAAAGAAAAGCAGCAAGTGCCCAATGTTTTCGCAAGTGTCTGCAAAGTCAATGAGGGAAGAGATGCGCTGCAATGGTCAGCAAATGAGAAAAAAAAGCTGTGTTGCATTGGCCAGGAATCGAACCAAGGCCTCCCGCATGGAAGGCAAGAATTCTACCACTGAACCACCAATGCTTGGATGAGTCCTTCATGTCAGTGGTGCCTGCCAGATCCAGGTCCCAGGATCAGATGGCCACCATCGCCCGACCTGACCACATGAAGCTCTTGCGGTGCGGTGTGGTGCGGTGTGGTGCGGTGTGGTGCGGTGCAGTGCGGTGCAGTGCGGTGCAGTGCAGTGCAGTGCAGTGCAGTGCGTGAGTGTGTGTCTGCAGCCTGGCTATCTCAGTTGGTAGAGCGTGAGACTCTTAATCTCAGGGTCGTGGGTTCGAGCCCCACGTTGGGCGGTTGCTTATTGCTGCCTTTTACTACTTATGCTAACCACTGTCAACCCAGATAACCCCTTACGAACTGCTCCCTTCTGCTTGCTACAAAACATGACAAACAGCATAGCACTGCAGGATAAAGGGCAGGGAAGGCCCAAAAGGATGGGAAGCGAAAGAAAAGCAGCAAGTGCCCAATGTTTTCGCAAGTGTCTGCAAAGTCAATGAGGGAAGAGATGCGCTGCAATGGTCAGCAAATGAGAAAAAAAGCTGTGTTGCATTGGCCAGGAATCGAACCCAGGCCTCCCGCATGGAAGGCAAGAATTCTACCACTGAACCACCAATGCTTGGATGAGTCCTTCATGTCAGTGGTGCCTGCCAGATCCAGGTCCCAGGATCAGATGGCCACCATCGCCCGACCTGACCACATGAAGCTCTTGCGGTGCGGTGTGGTGCGGTGTGGTGCAGTGCGGTGCGTGATTGTGTGTCTGCAGCCTGGCTAGCTCAGTCGGTAGAGCATGAGACTCTTAATCTCAGGGTCGTGGGTTCGAGCCCCACGTTGGGCGGTTGCTTATTGCTGCCTTTTACTACTTATGCTAACCACTGTCAACCCAGATAACCCCTTACGAACTGCTCCCTTCTGCTTGCTACAAAACATGACAAACAGCATAGCCCTGCAGGATAAAGGGCAGGGTAGGCCCAAAAGGATGGGAAGCGAAAGAAAAGCAGCAAGTGCCCAATGTTTTCGCAAGTGTCTGCAAAGTCAATGAGGGAAGAGATGCGCTGCAATGGTCAGCAAATGAGAAAAGGAGCTGTGCTGCATACATTACATTACATTAAAAGAACATAGTAACATAAAAAACGGAAAAAAACTGAATAAGGACAACAGCATAAACAAGCTCGTAGCCCATGACATATGAGTAAAGACATATGAATATGGAATAAAATAAAATAAAATAATTGCAGTCAAATAATCCTATAAAGGAATAGTAGGTCTCTTAAAGCTTAGTGACATAAAAAAGTTAGAGGTTGATAAACACTCTCGACCAAGGGAGTACTTTATTCGCAGAAGGGTGGAGGGAGTGGATGGGTGTATACAAAAGGGAAAAGGGATAAGAATAGGGACTAATAATAGAAAGAATATCATATTAGGAGATTGATATGGTTTTCTAGGGGGGGGGGCAAGGAAAGAATTAAACCTCCTGGCTCCGTTGGCTCCAAACTTTAGAAAATTTGGGATGGGTATAGGTTTCCCAGCTGGTGAGTTCCTCTAAGCGTCTAATCATGTTTACTTTATTTATCCATTCGGAGTGAGTAGGGGGAGATTCTTGTTTCCAATGTAGAGCGATCAGTTGTTTTGCAGAATCCAACAACAAGGGGATCAAGTCATGTTTTTTTGGCTTATAATTATCTGTTATAGAATTTCTTTAGGGGATAATGATTGTCTTATCAGTAGTGTTGAGCGAGCACTAAAATGCTCGGGTGCTCGAAGCTCGGGCCGAGCTCACTGTGATACTCGGGTGCTCGACCCGAGCAACGAGCCCAATGTTAGTCTATGGGAGACCCAAACATTTTTGCGGCGGCTCCCCCGGCAGTCTGTAGAAAGCCTAAAAAGTGCCCAAAACGATAGTGACAGTGCTCAAATGACATGGGGACAGCATGGGGATCGCCCCTGGAAGCATTTCTGACCCCCAGGTCACTGCTGTCAACAATGAGGTATTAAGCCACTTTTACAGGCTCACAATAAAACGTTCAAAAACGAAAGTGAAAGTGCTTTCCTGTGAAATATGTTAACCCCTTAACGACCATGGGTCTTTCTGTTTTTGTGTTTTCCTTTTTTGCTCCCCTTCTTCCCAGAGCCAGAACTTTTTTAATTTTCGTTCAATATGGCCATGTGAGGGCTTATTTTTTGCAGGACGAGTTGTACTTTTAAACACCATCACTGGTTTTACCATATCGTGTGCTGGAAAATGGGAAAAAAATTCCAAGTGCAGTGAAACTGCAAAAAAAATGCAATTCCACAGTTGTTTTTTGGGTCCTTTTTTTACCACGTTCACAGATTGCTAAAACTGACCTGCCATCATTATTTTCCAGGTCGTTACGAGTTCATAGACACCAAACATGTATAGGTTCTTTTTTATTTAAGTGGTGAAAAAAAAATCCAAAGCTTGCTAAAAAAAACAAAAAAAATGGCGCCATTTTCCGAGACCCTTAGCTTCTCCATTTTTCGGGATCTGGGGCCAGGTGAGGGCTTATTTTTTGCGTGCCGGGCTGACGTTTTTATTGATACCATTTTGGGGTAGATCCGATGTTTTTTCGCCCGTTATTGCATTTTATTGCAAAGTTGTAGCGACCAAAAAAACTTAATTCTGGCGTTTAAAATTTTTTTCTCGTTACGCCGTTTACTGATTGTATTAATTCTTCTTTTATATTGATAGATCGGGCGATTCTGAACGCGGCGATACCAAATATGTGTATGTGGTTTTTTTTTTATATATATATATTTTATTTGAATGGGGCGAAAGGGGGGTGACTTAAACTTTTATATATTTTTTATTTTTTTAAAAACTTTTTTTTACACTTTCTGCTTGCTTCTATAGTCTACAGAGGAGGCTAGAAGCAGCAGTTGTCTGATTGCTTCTACTGCATACAAGCGATGAGCAGATCGCTTGTATGCAGGAGAAATGCTCACTTGCTATGAGCGCTGTCCACTAGGTGGCGCTCATAGCAATTGAGACATGACAACCACAGGCGTCTGCTGCAGACCCTGAGTTGTCATGCCCACCCATTGGTGACCCGCGATCATGTGACGGGGTCACTGATGGGCGGGGCTTAGGACTCCCGGAAGCGCGAGTTAAATGCCACTGTCAGAGATTTAACATGTTAACAGCCGCGGGTGGATTGCGATTCCAATAATCAGCTGACATGTGCTCGCTTCAGTGCGGGTTCACCGCAGGAGCCCCCGCTGAACAGGCCTTCCCGACCTGGTGCGTACTATTACTGACCAGGTCGGAAAGGGGTTAAGGAACATCCTTTCCAGGGTAAAGACTTGTGTATAAGGTAAAATAAATAACCAAGAACAAAAATACTCCTCCACACCTTGGGCTATGTTCACAAGTAGCATTTTTTATGCGTTTTTGCACGTTTGTATTGCTTTCAACTGTGACAAATGCATTCACCGGGAAATGTCATTTTAACATTTTACAACCTTATCTGGCCATGTGTTGTGTGACACATGCATACAGTGCTAAAAAGACATGGGAACAGCATGGGGAAGACCCCTGGAAGCATCTCTGACACCCAGGTCACTGCCTAAAAGTGTGCCCATCAGAAGTGATCCTTGCCGCATCAGAAGATGCAGACTTGCAACTATCCCCGTGCAAGTCCTTGTCCCAGGGCAGTGTTCAATTGTACCTCCCCCATAACTTGCAATACAAGCGCAAGTATGCAGCCAGCCACCCACCCACCCCCAGGCTGCAATACCATACTGCTAGCTTGCTTGCACTTGAAATTGGGCCTTTTAGGCATGTGGAGGTGGAATCTGGCCACCACGTCATGGCTGCATCGGTAGCCTGGTATTCATACTCAGTCCCCAGCCGCCCGGCGGCCGGGTGTACACGCTTGGTCCCCAGCTGCCAGGGGGCGGCCGGGTGTCCATACTCAGTCCCCAGCCGCCCCGCGGCCGGGTGCCCACACACAGTCCCCAGCCGCGTGGGGGTGGCCAGGTGTCCATAAACGGTCCCCAGCCGCCCCTATTTGCCCCGGTGCGCCTTATACACAAGCGCGCATACCAAAACATTACCTGTGCCCTCCCCAGTGCATTTAGTGGGAAGGACAGCCTAACCACAAACACGTGGACAAGTGAATGTGGCCAGGAATGGTCCATCTCACTGACGCCTTCACACTGGGTTAATATTGTGGAAGCCGGGACACAGTTGGACACTGGGATGCAACACGTCCTCCAGACATAGAGGATTGCGGGTCCTGGGTCAATCAGGCTTCAACACAACGTTCAGAAGGTAGACAGCAGCAGTGGTCGGCCTCCTACACAACGAGTAAATTATTCATGATCATGAGGCCATCCACCTCCTTAGCTTTCTGTTCCTTGGAATGCAAGCGCATGTATGTAGTAGCAGCTAGGCCTGAGGTGGTCAGCGTTTTGGCGCATATTCTACCTCCTTCGAGGATTGCTGGATGTTTTCCTGCTACTATCCCAGTTCTATGACTCCCGTTAAAACAAAGCTTCAGGTGATGAATGATGGATGAGGTGGTGGCAAAGGAGAAAGAGCAGGAGGAACAGGGACCATTCACATCAATATCAGGCCAGCCAACCAAACATGTCTTGTAGGATATGTTTCTGTACCAAAAGGAGCGGTTCAGCTACACAGTTATAAGGCATACAGTGAATGCAATGCCTACCAAAAATTTCGAGGCACTCCAATGCCCCTTGGAAGTGACATGGAGGTCAGAGGGCCTTAACTAAACCGTTTTTTCCATTTATAGCAACTGGGTCTCCTGTACACTGTTGGCCTAAGCAGGGAATGGAAGGCTTTTCAAAAATTATTAGGCACTGCAATGCCCCTTGAAACAGACGTGGATTACAGCGTATTAAAAACCTTCTACCCATTATTGGGGAGTGGGTCTCCCTTAGTGTTCGCCTATGCATTGAAAAGCAAAAGCTGACAATAATTAGGAGGAAATGCAATGCCCGTTGCAAGAGTCGTGGAGGTTAGAGGTAATTAAAAACAACATGTCAATGCCCCTTGGAAGAGCTGTGGAGTTGAGAGTGGTTTAACAAGATGGTTTCAATGCCCCTTAGAAGAGACGTGGAGTTCAGAGTGTTATAACAAGACAGTTTTAATGCCCCTTGGAAGAGATGTGGAGGTCACAGTAGCTTAACAAGATGGTTTTAATGCCCCTTGGAAGAGACGTGGAGTTCAGAGTGGTTTAACAAGACAGTTTTAATGCCCCTTGGAAGAGTGGTGGAGGTTACAGTGGAATAAAAAGACAATATCAATGCCCCGTGGAAGAGACGTGGAGGTCACAGTAGCTTAACAAGACGGTTTTAATGCCCCTTGGAAGAGTGGTGGAGGTCGCAGTGGAATAAAAAGACAATATCAATGCCGCTTGGAAGAGTGGTGGAGGTTGCAGTGGAATAAAAAGACAATGTCAACGCCCTGTGGAAGAGACGTGGAGGTCACAGTAGCTTAACAAGACGCTTTTAATGCCCCTTGGAAGAGTGGTGGAGGTCGCAGTGGAATAAAAAGACAATATTAACGACCCTTGAAAGAGACGTGGAGGTCACAGTAGCTTAACAAGATGATTTTAATGCCCCTTACAAGAGCCATGCAGTACAGCATATTAAAAACATTATTCCCATTATTGGGGAGTGGGTCTCCCATAGTCTTTGCCTATGCCTTCCAAGCAAAAGCTGCCAAAAATTAGGAAGGGGGAACTTGCAATGTCCCTTACAAGAACCATGCAGTACAGCATATTAAAAACATTATTCCCATTATTGGGGAGTGGGTCTCCCATAGTCTTTGCCTATGCCTTCCAAGCAAAAGCTGCCAAAAATTAGGACAGAGGAACTTGCAATGCTGGCAACATGGACCACTGTCACCCTGGTGGTATAGTGGTCGTGGAGGCTGAGGATAAGGCGAAGAGCAAAAAACAGCCGAAATGAGGAAGCGTATACCCATGTGTGGGTGTGAAGCGATGCATGGGAATACACCTCCCGAAATAACACAGTGGATTTGACTTTATGTTACTCTGCTGTCATTTGGTGGTGATGAGAAGTCTGGCCCAATCCAGCCCTTGTTCATTTTGATAAGGGTCAGCTTGTCAGCATTGTCAGTTAACAGGCAAGTGCGCTTATCAGTTATAATTCCCCCAGCGGCACTAAAAACACGCTCCGATAACACGCTAGCGGCAGGGCAGGCCAGGACCTCCAAGGCATACAGAGTGAGTTCATTCCAAGTGTCCAGCTTGGATACCCAATAATTAAAAGGCACAGAGGAATCACGGAGGACGCTGGTACTCCCTCACCATCTTTTGAAACTTTCCACTCCTTGTGAGAGTACCCTGCGCCTCAGGGCCTGTAACCTGGGCAGGTCTCAGAAAACTGTCCTAGAACATTGATAGTGTTCCCCTACCTCTGCTGGATTGGAGTTACGTCTCTCTCGCCTGTATGCCTTAGTTGGGCAGCGAACTGTGACCTCTGCCGCTACCGTGTTCAGATGGGAATTTTTTTAATAGTTCTGCAGCAAGGGCCTTCTTGTACTGCCCCATTTTTGTAGACCTCTCCAACTCAGGAATAAGAGAGTGAAAGTTCTCCTTGTAGAGGGGGTCTAAAAGTGTCATCAACCAGTAATGACTGTCACCCAACATTTTGACAATGCGAGGATCACGGTTAAGGCAGCGTAACATAAAGTCAGCCATGGGTGCCAGACTGGTAACGGGCAAGACTTCCGTGTCCTCACCAACATGACGACTGATAGTGTTGAGCGATCACTAAAATGCTCGGGTGCTCGAAGCTCGGGCCGAGCTTACCGTGATACTCGGGTGCTCGACCCGAGCAACGAACCCAATGTTAGTCTATGAGAGACCCGAGCATTTTTGCGGCAGCACCCCCGGCAGTCTGTAGAAAGCCTAAAAAGTGCCCAAAACGATAGTGACAGTGCTCAAAAGACATGGGGGCAGCATGGGGATCGCCCCTGGAAGCATTTCTGACCCCAGGTCACTGCTGTCAACAACGTGGTCAGAGGTATTAAGCCACTTTTGCGGGCTCACAATAAAACGTTCAAAAACGAAACTGAAACGGTTTTCCTGTGAAATATGTTAAGGAATTTCCTTTCCAGGGTAAAAACTTGTGTATAAGGTAAAATAAATAACCAAAAACAAAAATACTCCTTCACACCTTGGGCTATGTTCACAAGTAGCATTTTTCATGCGTTTTTGCACTTTTGTATTGCTTTCAACCGTGACAAATGCGTTCACCGGGAAATGTAATTTTAACATTTTACAACCTTATCTGGCCATGTGCTGTGTGACACATGCATACAGTGCTGAAAAGACAAGGGATCAGCATGGGGAAGACCCCTGGAAGCATCTCTGACCCCCAGGTCACTGTCTAAAAGTGTGCCCATCAGAAGTGATCCTTGCCGCATCAGAAGATGCAGACTTGCAACTATCCCCGTGCAAGTCCTTGTCTCAGGGCAGTGTTCAATTGTACCTCCCCAATTCCTTGCAATGCAAGCGAAAATATGCAGCCAACCACCCACCCACCCGCAGGCTGCAATACCATACTGCTAGCTTTCACTTGAAATGGGGCCTTTTAGTTTGGAGGAGGCCGAAGCTGGCCACTACCTCATGGCCGCTTCGGCAGCGAGGTATCCATACTCTGTCCCCAGCCGCCCGGCGGCCGGGTGTCCACGCTCGGTCCCCAGCTGCCAGGTGGCGGCCAGGTGTCCATACTCGGTCCCCAGCCGTCCTGATTTCTCCTGTCACCTTCCCCCACACTTTTCTTAGCCTGGCCTGCTTTAGGGCAGCATTGGACGAGCCCACCAGAGAACCAGACTCCTCCGGTGGGCCCTGGCTTCTCCATCAGGGGAGTTGAGAGTGCCTAGGTGAGGAGCATGATGATGATGATAGAAGTTAGCATCTGCTTTGTTTTCTTGGAATGCAAGCGCATGTATGTAGTAGCGGCTAGGCCTGAGGTGGTCCGCGTTTTGGCGCATATCCTACCTCCTCCGAGGATTGCTGGATGTTTTCCTGCTACTATCCCAGTTCTATGACTCCCGTTAAAACAAAGCTTCAGGTGATAAATGATGGATGAGGTGGTGGCAAAGGAGAAAGAGCAGGAGGAACAGGGACCATTCACATCAATATCAGGCCAGTCAACCAGATATGTCTTGTAGGATATGTTTCTGTAACAAAAGGGGCGGTTCGGCTACACAGTTATAGGGCATACAGTGAGTGCAATGCCTACCAAAAATTTCCAGCCACTTCAATGCCCCTTGGAAATGACATGGAGGTCAGAGGACGTTAACTAAACCTTTTTTTCGATTTATAGCAACTGGGTCTCCCATGCACTGTTGGCCTAAGCAGTGAAAGGAAGGCTTTCCAAAAATTATTAGGAATTGCAATGCCCCTTAGAAGAGCCATGTGTGGCACCCCATGGGTCTGGTCACCACAGTAATAGAGATATTACGTCGGAGAGCAAGTGGGAGGTTTCCTGGTCAGGATCCCTTAAACATGCAACATCCTCCTGCCCCAGTCCTGGGAGGGGAGAATTCTGCCCTTATAAACTGGATCTGGGGCGTGGTTGAGTGAGTCAGAGAACAGTCAGAGTCAGAGTGAGAGCAAGGGAAAGTAACAGCAAGGAGCTCTGTAGGAGCTAGGAGCTAAAGACCAGGGGCTGGAAGCTGAGCAGAGCTCGCCCTGGCAGAAGACAATAGGAACCGGACACAGGAGTCTGAAGCTGTGAGGACTTATATATCCAGCAGCAGAAACCAGCCGGCAGGGGATTTCAGGTCCTCTGGCCATAGAAGCCCGGAGGCTCAGTCACAAGCAAGGGACCAGCACCGCCGTCGTGGAGCGGAGGCTAACAGAAGGCCCCAAGTCACCAGCCATACGGGTGAGCACTACACGGTACACTCTGGGACGTGGGCTACTTCTATCCGCTTACAGCAAGGTAGCCAGGAAGAGTGCAGACAGACGGGGAGGCCTACAACTCCACCTGGCCAGGGGAACTCCTGCTTGCTCACAGACTGACCAGGCCTCTTATGCCAGCCAGTACTCCCGGGAGGGTCTACCTTATAATCATCAATAAAGACCCTGAACTGCACTGCAAAGACTCTGAGTCGTTCCTGCTGCGCTCGTGCACCATCACCCCCATCATCCACACTCACTGCCCTGAGGCTATACTCCTCCCAAGGGGAGTTATCCCATTCTATGCTGCGCACACAACACCAGCCTCAGCGGTCTGCCTTGCAGCGGTGGTACTCCCTGACCGCAATCCACGGGTGGCGCAGTTGGACAATTCACCACAAAACCTAAGAAAGACTGCCACTGGTTTGACCAGCCTGAGCCACGGGACCGGGTCACCGCCACGGAGGCTACAGACCCCAGAGACCCGGCACCGGGTATCCCACACACGTGTACACACGGCCCAGGGGGCACGTCACATGCAGTACAGCATATTACAAACATAAGTCCCATTATTGGGGAGTGGGTGTCCCATAGTATTTTCTTATGCCTTGCAAGCAAAAGCTGCCAAAAATTAGGACGGAGCAACTTGCAATGCCCCTTACAAGAGCCATGCAGTACAGCACATTACAAACATAAGTCCCATTATTGGGGAGTGGGTCTCCCATAGTATTTGCTTATGCCTTGCAAGCAAAAGCTGCCAAAAATTAGGACGGAGCAACTTGCAATGCCCCTTACAAGAGCCATGCAGTACAGCATATTACAAACATAAGTTCCATTATTGGGGAGTGGGTCTCCCATAGTATTTGCTTATGCTTTCCCAGCAAAAGCTGCCAAAAATTAGGACGGAGCAACTTGCAATGCCCCTTACAAGAGCCATGCAGTACAGCATATTACAAACATAAGTCCCATTATTGGGGAGTGGGTGTCCCATAGTATTTGCTTATGCCTTGCAAGCAAAAGCTGCCAAAAATTAGGACGGAGCAACTTGCAATGCCCCTTACAAGAGCCATGCAGTACAGCATATTACAAACATAAGTCCCATTATTGGGGAGTGGGTCTCCCATAGTATTTGCTTATGCTTTCCCAGCAAAAGCTGCCACAAATTAGGATGGAGCAACTTGCAATGCCCCTTACAAGAGCCATGCAGTACAGCATATTACAAACATAGGTCCCATTATTGGGGAGTGGGTCTCCCATAGTATTTGCTTATGCTTTCCCAGCAAAAGCTGCCAAAAATTAGGATGGAGCAACTTGCAATGCCCCTTACAAGAGCCATGCAGTACAGCATATTACAAACATAGGTCCCATTATTGGGGAGTGGGTGTCCCATGGTATTTGCTTATGCTTTCCCAGCAAAAGCTGCCAAAAATTAGGACGGAGGAACTTGCAATGCTGGCACCCTGGTGGTATAGTGGTGGTGGAGGCTGAGGATAAGGAGAAGAAGATTAAACAGCCGAAAAGTGGAAGCGTATACCCATGTGTTGGTGTGAAGCGGTGCATGTGAATACACCTCCCGAAATAACACAGTGGATTTAACTTTATGTTACTCTGCTGTCATTTGGTGGTGATGAGAAGTCTGGCCCAATCCAGCCCTTGTTCATTTTGATAAGGGTCAGCTTGTCAGCATTGTCAGTTGACAGGCGAGTGCGCTTATCAGTTATAATTCCCCCAGCGGCACTAAAAACACGCTCCGATAACACGCTAGCAGCAGGGCAGGCCAGGACCTCCAAGGCGTACAGAGCGAGTTCATTCCAAGTGTCCAGATTGGATACCCAATAATTAAAAGGCACAGAGGAATCACGGAGGACGCTGGTACGATCGGCAAGGTACTCCCTCACCATCTTTTGAAACTTTCCACTCCTTGTGAGAGTACCCCACGCCTCAGGGCCTATAAGCTGGGCGGGTGTCAGAAAACTGTCCCAGAACATTGACAGTGTTCCCCTGCCTCTGCTGGATTGGAGTTGCATCTCTCTCGCCTGTATGCCTTGGTTGGGCAACGAACTGTGACCTCTGCCGCTAGCGTGTTCAGATGGGAATTTTTTTAAGAGTTCTGCAGCAAGGGCCTTCTGGTATTGCCCCATTTTTGTAGATCTCTCCACCTCAGGATTAAAAGAGTGAAAGTTCTCCTTGTAGCGGGGGTCTACAAGTGTCATCAACCAGTAATGACTGTCACCCAACATTTTGACAACGCGAGGGTCACGGTTAAGGCAGCGTAACATAAAGTCAGCCATGCGTGCCAGACTGGTAACGAGCAAGATTTCCGTGTCCTCACCAAGATGACGACTGACCATGCTCTCCTCCTCCTCCTCCTCTTCCTCCTCCCCTCTGTCCTCAGGCCACCCACGCTGAACCGACGGTATGACACTTGTACAGGTACTACCGTCTACAACACATGATAGCAGCTCCTGTTCTTCCTCCTCCTCCTCCTCCTCCTCTCCCTCATTGTCCCCCAATGCACATTGGGATGAGATGAGGCTGGGCTGTGTGTAATCGCCCGCTACGGCTTCTTGATCCATCTCATCATACTCTGGCTGCAATGCCTCCTCTTTAATTCTCTGCAGAGAGCGTTGCAAAAGACAGACAAGTGGGATGCTGACACTAATGATGGCGTCATCGCCACTCACCATCTTGGTGGCCTCCTCAAAGTTTGTCAGGATGGTACATATGTCAGACATCCAGGTCCACTCCTGAGGTCTTATGTGTGGAGTCTGACCTGAATATCGACGGCCTTGTTGCAGCTGGTACTCCACAACTGCTCTCTTCTGCTCACAAATCCTTTGCAACATGTGGAGGGTAGAGTTCCAACGTGTGGGGACATCACACACCAGTCGGTGTGCCGGAAGCTGCAAATGCTGCTGCAACACAGCAAGGGCGTCGGAAGCTGTAGCCGACTTGCGAAAATGAGCTGACAGGCGGCGTACTTTCACGAGCAGATCTGGCAACTCGGGGTACGATTTAAGAAACTGCTGAACCACGAGGTTAAGCACATGAGCCAGGCATGGTACGTGTGTGATCTCACCTCGCCTCAGAGCCGCCACCAGGTTACGGCCATTGTCACACACGACCATGCCGGAATGTAGGTTCAGCGGTCTCAGCCACAGATCTGCCTGCTCTTTCACAGCTGTCCACAACTCACAAGCAGTGTGAGGTTTATCACCTAAGCTTATGAGTTTCAGCACAGCCTGTTGCCACTTGGCGGAGGCAGTGCTGCAATACTTGCAGCTTGTAACTGATGTGGTGATATCTGAGATGGAGGCTGAACATGAGGAGGAGGAGGATGCGCAGGAGCTGTACACTGTGGGGGCAACTCTGACTGACATAGGGCCCGCAATCCTCGGTGTGGGGAGGATGTGTTCCGTCCCAAGGTCAGACTGGGTTCCGGCTTCCACTATGTTTACCCAGTGTGCCGTCAGAGAGATGTACCGTCCCTGGCCACAAGCACTTGTCCACGTGTCCGTTGTCAGGTGGACTCTCCCTGTAACTGCGTTGTTGAGGGCACGGCAGATGCTTTGGGACTAGAGATGAGCGTTGTTCTACTCGAACTGTTCGCCAATCTCAAATTCGAGCTGTTTTGGGCGGTGTTCGAGCCATTCGGCGAACACGAACAATTTGAGAAAAATTCGGCTGTTCGAGGTTATGTTCGATAACTGTTCGTGCACCAAAATCATAACTGGATTTTTTCTCAGTAATGATGAAAATTAATGTTAATACGCAGTTTGAGTGTACAGCGGGGTGGGGGGAGGGGCAGGGGATGGATCTCTGCAGGAACAATGAAGATCTCCATTTTTTTTGCTCTTTCCCGCATTTGCAGTGGGGAGGTGCAATCTGTCAGCCTATCAGCAGCGCACACACGGAGCGAAGTGCTTTTTTTCACACAAGCAAGGGCATGTGTCATTGGCAGTGTATGTCACATGTCCTTGCCCTATAAGACCAAGCCATTTTCCCCGTCGCCACCATTTTCTCACTGCTGCAGCTGCGTGTTAGACGGCACCGCTGTTGCTGTGTGCGCCATACCTTGTTAATTTCAAGCCAATTTTCGCACAAATATACAGATAGCTTGGGAGTAGGGAATAGTTGTGATTGCAGTCCTTTTAAGGACTAGGTTACAGCATTTCCTACGACTTTTAACAGGGAGGTCTGTGCTCTTAAATAGATAGGTTGTGGGAGTAAAGACTAATTGTAATTGGAGTCCTTTTCAGGACTAGGTTACATCAGTTCCTATAAGTTTTTGCCAGGCAGGTCTGTGCCAGTGCTGTGCAAGTTTTTTTCACAGCATTGGGCTGAATCTAGCAAAGCTAATCCTTTTTGGCCTATTGCAGAGTGTGTTAGTCAGTGGAGTAGCCTATCTGTGTTGCAAGATATAACACCTGTGTATAGAATACCAATTTTTTTACTGCACCTAGTGAAGTAAAATCTTTTGGGCATAGCATCATTCTATTAGTCCATCTATACTGACCTCCATCAGGTTGCAAACTGAATCTAATTTTTTTCTGCATCTAGCTCTGAAAAAATAGTTGGGCTTCTAGCAGTGTGTGGGACTTCGTCTATTAGTCCATCTATACTGACCTCCATCAGGTTGCAAATTAAAAATAATTTTTTTCTGCATCTAGCTCTGAAAAAATATTTGGGCTTCTAGCAGTGTGTGGGACTTGGTCTATTAGTCCATCTATACTGACCTCCATCAGGTTGCAAATTAAAAATAATTTTTTTCTTCATTTAGCTCTGAAAAAATATTTGGGCTTCTAGCAGTGTGTGGGACTTGTTCTATTATTCCTTCTATACTGACCTCCAGCAGGTTGCAAATTGAATATAATTTTTTTCTGCATCTAGCTCTGAAAAAATAGTTGGGCTTCTAGCGGTGTGTGGGACTTGGTCTATTAGTCCATCTATACTGACCTCCATCAGGTTGCAAATTAAAAATAATTTTTTTCTGCATCTAGCTCTGAAAAAATATTTGGGCTTCTAGCAGTGTGTGGGACTTGGTCTATTAGTCCATCTATACTGACCTCCATCAGGTTGCAAATTAAAAATAATTTTTTTCTGCATCTAGCTCTGAAAAAATAGTTGGGCTTCTAGCGGTGTGTGGGACTTGGTCTATTAGTCCATCTATACTGACCTCCATCAGGTTGCAAATTAAAAATAATTTTTTTCTGCATCTAGCTCTGAAAAAATATTTGGGCTTCTAGCAGTGTGTGGGACTTGGTCTATTAGTCCATCTATACTGACCTCCATCAGGTTGCAAATTAAAAATAATTTTTTTCTGCATCTAGCTCTGAAAAAATATTTGGGCTTCTAGCAGTGTGTGGGACTTGGTCTATTAGTCCATCTATACTGACCTCCATCAGGTTGCAAATTAAAAATAATTTTTTTCTGCATCTAGCTCTGAAAAAATATTTGGGCTTCTAGCAGTGTGTGGGACTTGGTCTATTAGTCCATCTATACTGACCTCCATCAGGTTGCAAATTAAAAATAATTTTTTTCTTCATTTAGCTCTGAAAAAATATTTGGGCTTCTAGCAGTGTGTGGGACTTGGTCTATTAGTCCATCTATACTGACCTCCATCAGGTTGCAAATTAAAAATAATTTTTTTCTGCATCTAGCTCTGAAAAAATATTTGGGCTTCTAGCAGTGTGTGGGACTTGGTCTATTAGTCCATCTATACTGACCTCCATCAGGTTGCAAATTAAAAATAATTTTTTTCTGCATCTAGCTCTGAAAAAATATTTGGGCTTCTAGCAGTGTGTGGGACTTGGTCTATTAGTCCATCTATACTGACCTCCATCAGGTTGCAAATTAAAAATAATTTTTTTCTGCATCTAGCTCTGAAAAAATATTTGGGCTTCTAGCAGTGTGTGGGACTTGGTCTATTAGTCCATCTATACTGACCTCCATCAGGTTGCAAATTAAAAATAATTTTTTTCTGCATCTAGCTCTGAAAAAATATTTGGGCTTCTAGCAGTGTGTGGGACTTGGTCTATTAGTCGATCTATACTGACCTCCATCAGGTTGCAAATTAAAAATAATTTTTTTCTGCATCTAGCTCTGAAAAAATATTTGGGCTTCTAGCAGTGTGTGGGACTTGGTCTATTAGTCCATCTATACTGACCTCCATCAGGTTGCAAATTAAAAATAATTTTTTTCTGCATCTAGCTCTGAAAAAATATTTGGGCTTCTAGCAGTGTGTGGGACTTGGTCTATTAGTCCATCTATACTGACCTCCATCAGGTTGCAAATTAAAAATAATTTTTTTCTGCATCTAGCTCTGAAAAAATATTTGGGCTTCTAGCAGTGTGTGGGACTTGGTCTATTAGTCCATCTATACTGACCTCCATCAGGTTGCAAATTAAAAATAATTTTTTTCTTCATTTAGCTCTGAAAAAATATTTGGGCTTCTAGCAGTGTGTGGGACTTGTTCTATTAGTCCTTCTATACTGACCTCCAGCAGGTTGCAAATTGAATATAATTTTTTTCTGCATCTAGCTCTGAAAAAATAGTTGGGCTTCTAGCGGTGTGTGGGACTTGGTCTATTAGTCCATCTATACTGACCTCCATCAGGTTGCAAATTCAAAATAATTTTTTTCTGCATCTAACCCAGCCAATAGTTTTGGCCTAATACCACAGTTTGGCCACTCAGCTCTGCTCGGTTACCATCCATTGTTTTTTTGTGCAAACAACTCCAGAGTTGTGAATTAGTTAACCACCAAAATGAGTGGAAAAAGGCCTGCTGCTGGTGGAAAGGGGAATAGGCGTGTTGGGAAGGGGAAAAAAGGTTGTGTCCGTGGGGTAGGTGTTAAAGCAACAGTAACATCTGCAGAAGAAAGACCATCTTCCAGCCAAACTAAAATGTCTACTTCTTTTAGCGGACAATGTGATAAGATCCCTTTCTTACGGCCACGCCAATCGCTACAAATTCCAGATGAGGCACAAAAACAGCAGGTGCTTCAACGGATATCAAGTGCTCCTTTAAGTGGGCTCTCCTCCACATCAACTTCAACATCACAAATACTCCAGTCCTCAAAGGTGTCACCCAAATCGCACTTGCTTCCTCACAGCTCCCAAATCTCCAGCTGCCCGTCTGAGTATGAGGTAGAACAGATGGTTGAGTCTGCAGAGCTGTTTACTCATACTATAGCCTGGGAATCAGAGGTCGACTCCAGCGCTTCTGTGAATCCAGACGAGGAAATGATCTGCACTGATGCCCAGAATCTTTATGAGTCGCATCCAGGACCAGACGCAGAAGGTTCTGACCATAATGTAGACCCTCATTCCCAAACTGTAACTCCTGTTGGTGGAGACAATGAGGAAGACGATGATAAGACTCAAATACCTGATTGGAGCGACAACTTTAGTTTTTTGTCAGGGCAGGAACAGGTTGGCTCTGAGGACGACGGGTGTGATAACGCACAGGGTGATGATGATGAGGTCGGAGATCCCACTTACTGTCAACCCACAGTCAGCCAAGAGATGAGGTCAGCAGAGGAGGTGGAGGAAGATGCTAGTGACGACGAGGTCAGGTTGCGCCTTCCTGGACAGAGACGTAGTACTGGAAGCACGTCAACAACTGCATCCTCAAACACAACTCTGCCTCTCACCACAAGTCGTGGTGGCTCTTCAGGTCGCATGGGTGCTAAGCCTTGCATAGCCTGGGCATTTTTTCAGATCGATAAAGATGACCCAACTCGTGTTATCTGTAACATTTGTCAGCAAAAGCTAAGTAGAGGCCAAAAAATACATAGTTTGAGTACTTCATGCATGAACCGGCACATGGACATGAAGCATAAGTTGCAGTGGGAAGCTCAGTGTGCTACAATGCGGCCTAGCCGGCCGGGCCAATCACCGTCTGCCATATCTTGTGCATCCGCGGCCTCTTCATCCTCTGTGACTGGGGGGACAGCAGTCACACCTGTTTTGGGGCGCAGACCTGCCACCTCTTTACCCGCAACAGCCAGCGTGATTGGCAGGTCATCATTTTCTTTGGAGGTGGTAACACCAGCTGGTGTTGAGCGCTGTCCGACATCGATAGCACCACCTTTAGATCAAGGCAACCTAACATGTCCGCCTGCATCTTCCTCACAGACCGGCAGTTTGCCAGGGACACCCTTATCAACCCCGTCTAAGCACAATAGCCAGCCCTCGGTCCCTCAGATGTGGACAAGTAAAAGACCATTTCCTCCTAGCCATGAGAAAGCTAAGAGGTTGAATTTCACCATCTGCAAGCTCTTGGCTACAGAAATGCTGCCTTTCCGCCTGGTGGACACAGAGGATTTTCGAGACCTTATGTCCGTCGCAGTGCCCCAGTACCAGATGCCCAGTCGGCACTACTTCTCAAAGAAAGGTGTGCCTGCGCTCCACCAGCATGTCGCACACAACATCACCGCTTCTTTGAGAAACTCTGTGTGTGACAGGGTGCATTTCACCACAGACACTTGGACGAGTAGGCATGGACAGGGGCGTTACATGTCGCTGACTGGGCACTGGGTAACTATGGTGACAGCAGGACAAGGGGCTGCTGTCCAAGTCTTGCCGTCCCCACGAGTTGTGCGTCAATCCTCTTTATGTCAAAGTTCCTCCACTGCTTCTGCCTCCTCAACCTCCTCTCGGTCTTCCACCTGCACCCAAAGCCTGTCTGGTCATGCCACAAGCTTTCTAACTGCGCAGAAGGGATCCTGCACACCTCCTTACTATGCTGGCAGTAGGGCTCAACGTCATCAGGCGGTTTTTACATTGAAATGTCTGGGAAATGTGAGTCACACAGCTGAGGAGTTGTGGTCAGCTCTGGAGAACCAATTTCATGAATGGTTGTCTCCACTGGACCTGAAACCAGGGAAGGCCGTGTGTGACAATGCTGCAAACCTGGGTGCGGCCCTTCGCCGGGGCAATGTCACACACGTGCCTTGTATGGCTCACGTGTTGAACCTGGTTGTCCAGCAATTTTTAGCCCACTATCCCAGACTAGATGGCCTTCTGCAGAGGGCACGGTCGCTGTGTGCTCACTTCCGCCGTTCGCATCCCGCAGCTCAGCGACTTACATCTCTACAGAAGTCGTTGGGCCTGCCACTTCACCGGCTAAAATGCGATGTGCCTACCCGGTGGAATTCAACTCTGCACATGTTGCAGCGACTGTGGCAGCACCGACAAGCCCTGGTGCAATACGTTCTGACGTATAGCCTGGGCCAACGAGATTCAGAGGTGGGGGAAATCACGCTGGAGGAGTGGTCTCAGATCAGGGACCTATGCACCCTTCTGCACAGTTTTGAAATGGCGACGAAGATGTTTAGTGCTGACGATGCCATTATCAGCATGACTATTCCGGTGATTTACATGCTGGAGCACATGTTAAACAGAATTCGGAGTCAGGTGGTGGCACAAGAGGAGGTGGAGGAAGTAGAGGAGGAGGAGTTGTATGCGGAAGGGCTAACATCTGCAAGGTCCAGACGGTCGGCAGCACCAAGGCGGCAGGCATGTGAGGGTGGGGGAGATGGTTTTACCAGGGCGCATGGTAGCAGCCAAACTAGTGAGGAAGGTGCAGGAGCCCAGGAAGAAGTGGAGGACGAACTGATGGAAGACTCATCAGATGAGGGAGACCTTGATCACATTTCTGTTGTGCGAGGTTGGGGGGAGAGGACAGAGGAAGGAAGCATGATTGTTACCTCGCCACCAACACAACAGGGACTTGGTGCTCCTGGATGCGCAACACACATGAGTGCCTTCTTGCTGCACTACCTGCAACATGACCCTCGAATTGTGAGAATTAGAAATAATCCTGACTACTGGGTTGCCACACTGTTAGATCCCCGGTACAAAAGTAAATTTGCAGAAATTATTCCTGCCATAGAAAGGGATGCACGCATGCAGGAGTATCAGCAGAGACTGTTGCAGAATCTTACATGTGCTTTTCCACAAAATACCAGTGGTGCACGTAGTGAATCTCACAGTTCCAACTTGCCAACCGTGGGACCGTCAAGTGTTCAGCACTCAAACCGTAACAGAACCACAGTATCTGCTGGTAACATCAATTTTGCGGAATCATTTCACCACTTTTTTAGCCCATCCTTTGCAAGGCCACAGGAGACAAGAAGTCTGACACATAGTCAACGCCTAGAGACGATGGTACAGGAGTATCTCCAAGTAAACATTGAAGCCACGACTGTGTCACTGGACCCTTGCTCTTTTTGGGCTTCCAATCTGGATAAATGGCCGGAGCTAGCCACTTACGCCTTGGAGATCTTGTCATGCCCCGCAGCCAGCGTTCTGTCTGAACGTGTGTTCAGCGCTGCTGGTGGTGTGCTGACAGATAAGCGCACGCGGCTCTCCACTGATAATGTAGACAGACTCACGTTCATAAAGATGAACAAATCATGGATCCGAAACGACTTTTCTACCCCTGTGTCATCCTGGGGAGAGTAAAAGCTTGATGATTGGTTAAAATCACCCTACCAACCGTTTTAAGCTTTCAAATTACTAATCATGTTTATCTGTATCTTGACTGGAAAATAATTTGGGCTTTGTAGCAGTGTGCAGCACTGATCCTATTAGGCCATCTATACTAAAGCTTCACCAGATTTAAAATTAAAAATAATTTTTAGCTGCATCTAGCCCGGAAAATAATTTTGGGGCTCCGAGATGCGCAAGGCACATAAGTGCCTTCTTGATGCACTACCTGCAGCATGACCCTCATATTGTCAGAATTCGAAGTAATCATGACTACTGGGTTGCCACACTCTTAGATCCCCCAAACTTTTCGATCAACCTTTTCATTTTAATAAAGACCAAAAAAATGGTCATTTTTGAAATTATAAGCATTAGCAGGTTGTTAGAAACTGAAATCAAACAGTTTTCAACTCAAAACTTTATTCTAGGTGATGTTACATTTGCACATAGGACCCCTTGTTCGAAAGGAGCTTCTGAACTCTCTCGTCCATTGAATTTGTCAGGTTTTGGATGGTTTCTGCTTCAATTGTTTTGCATGAGGACAGAATACCCTCCCAGAGCTGTTGCTTAGATGTGAACTGCCTCCCGCCATCATAGACACTCCTTTTAATGATGCTCCAAAGGTTCTGAATGGGGTAGAGGTCAGGGGAGCATGGGGGTCACACCATAAGTTTGTCCCCTTTTATGCCCATATCAGCCAGAGATGCAGATGTTTTATGTGCAGCATGAGATGGTGCATTATCATGCAGAAAAATGATCTTGCTGTGAAATACACGGTTCTTCTTCTTGAACCATGGCAGGAAGTGCTGTTTGAGAAAATCCACATACATTATGGAGTTCATCTTTAGCGCCTTCAGGGATCCTAAAGGGGCCGACAATCTCTCTCCCCATGATTCCAGCCCAAAACATTACTCCACCTCCTCCTTGTTGGCGCTGTAGCCGTGTTTGCGTGGGGTGTCCAACCAGCCATCCTCCACTCCATCCATCTGGACCATCGAGCGCTGCACGGCACTCATCCGTGAACAAAACAGTTTTGAAATCAGTCTTCATGTAATGTTTGGCCCACTGGAGCCGTTTCTGCTTGTGTGAAGTGAATAGAGGAGGTCGACAGGATGGCGCATGCACAGCTGCAAACCTCTGAAGGACCCTGCATCTTGTTGTTCGGGGGACGTTGGAGGCACAAGCAGCTTCAAAAACTTGTCTGCTGCTATGACAAGGCTTTTTTGCCGCTGCTCTTTCAACCTGACGTAATTGCCTGTAGGAAAGAGTCCTCAATTTGCCCTTATCAGCACGCACACGTGTGTACTGTGAATCAGCTACATACTTCTTGATTGCCAAGACACTTCATCCTGATCATCGCACAATGTTGATTGTAGTCATGCCTTGACCTAAACACTCCACAATTTGTTGCTTCTCAGCAGCCGACACATCCTTTTTCTTTCCCATTTTGGCAGAAAATGTAGGCTGCTTAATAATGTGAGAGAGCCTTCTTAAGTAGTCTTGCCTTTCATTGGACACACCTGCCAAACTAATTAGCACAGGTGTCTGCAATTGCTTACAGTGATATAAAGAGCCCTGACACACATCACCATCAATGAGTTTAACTGACAAACAAACAAATTCTTCCCTTATCACTCCTAAACACTTTTTGTATAATAATTTGGAACGCAGTGTACATGTGCTTTTCCACAAAACACCAGTGGTTCACGTAGTGAATCTTACAGTTGTAACTTGCCAACCGTGGTCTGTATGGAGTTGTTCAATAAAGGGCCCAAAATTAAGATAACATAGATGGGAGAGGTCTCTATGAATAGGAATTCCTAAGTATTTGATACCCTGTGAGGGCCAGGCAAAGGGAAAGTTGGACTGGATGGAATCCTATATGGATTTGGGGAGGGAGACATCGAGGGCCTCAGACTTCGCTGCATTGATTTTAAAATTTGACCATGTAACAAAGTGATCTATTTCAGCCATAACAGCAGGGATGGATATATGTGATTGAGTGATATATACTAGGACATCATCAGCAAATAGAGAGCACTTGTACTCGGTGCCTCCCACCTCAATCCACCTAATATTGGGGTTATGGCGAATTGATGAGAGCAGGTGCTCCGTCACTAGGATGTATAAGAGAGGGGACAGAGGACATCACTGCCTTGTCCCATTGGTGATTGTGAAAGGTGATGAAAATGTACTGACGCACCCCCTGGGCCTTGGTACACCCGGAGCCGGACCCTTTTTGGTGGATGCTGGTGGTTGTAGTCTTCGTGGCGGCGACCCAGTTCCGTGGCTCAGGGCGGTCAAACCAGTGGCGGAACTATTTATGTGGTTTTCATGTTTAAATGTCCGACTACGCCACCCGTGGATTGCGGTCAGAGTGAACCGCCGCTACAGGGCAGACCACTGAGGCTGGTGTTGTGGGTGCAGCAGAGCGTAGCATAACTCCCCACGGGAGGAGTATAGCCTCAGGGCAGTGTATGCGGAGGATGGGGGTGATGGTGCAGGGCAGCAGCAGTAACGACACGGAGTCAGTGATGCAGTTCAGGGCCTTTACTCACAGTTCTTATTATCCAGACCACGTCTGCAGGTAACGGCTGCCCACGTCGTACTGTGCTCACCAGGTGAGGGGCTCAGACAACTCCCAGATAACTTTGGAGCACTTCACAGGACCCCCTTTGTGTGTCCTTTGTCTGGCCTTTCTTACCAACACTTCTGTCCGGCTGCCTCGGGCCTCCTCTTGGTAAACTTGGCGCCAGTTTCCCTGACCCTATGTGGTGCCTTCCTAGCGGGTGTAGCGAGGGGCTGCGCCACATAAAATGTCAGAGCCTCCGGTTTCTAGCTGAGGGTCGTTTCCTGCCTCCACTAGTTCGGGGACCGGTCTCCCCCTTTGGCCTGACCCCTCCACGCAGGTGGATTCGGGCGTGCGGTGGCGACTCGCCCGTCCGCACCCCTGGGATCCCTTCATTCCTCATTCCTGGAGCCTTCTCCGCTCCTCTTCCTTCCTTCTCCCTCTTCCAGGCCTGGGCCTCTGTTACTAGGCCCGCCTCCGGAGCAGAGCTCATGCAGAGCCCCTGCTCCCTGCCACTTCTGCTCAGACTTCTCTGCACTGAACTAAGATGGTGCCCACCTTTTATACTCCCTTCTCAATGCACCCAGGAACTGCTTCCTCCCTGCTCCTGCACTACAGGGTTCCCCTTCCTCAGTGTTCCCTCCCCCCACTCCAGCCAGGGACAGGGACTGTCGTGCCCATCTCAGGGGCATATTGGTCACCCTGCCCCACGGCAATGTGGTGTAATGCATGCAGGTGTCGGGTCCTGATCCACACTCCATCCTTACCTGAGAGTGAGATATAACACCTCTGGGTGAGGTGCAATACGTCTGTAGCAACCGAGCCCTCAGGGTGCTACAGTTCCATGTATCTTCAGCCTAGGTGACGTATTGCGATACAGGGCCGTGATTTTGGCTATAAAAGGGTCCCCTAGACCCCTACCCCAAGCTTTCTAAGAGAATCATATATGGCGTGCCAGGAGACTCTATGGAATGCTTTCTCAGCATCCAACGAGAGTATCTAATTACAAATTTTTAACTGCATCTAGCCCAGGAAATACTTTGTGCCTAGTAGCAGTGTCTGCTAGTGAGCGGATTATCCCGGCTGTTAAGCAAGCTGCACCACCTGTAGTTTAGACACTTAATTTTTTCAAAGGAAATGCTTCGGGACCATGGGATACTTAGTGAAGAGCATCAGGAGGCACCCCAAGGCATAGGGGCTGGGACTGGCAGTAGGATGCCTTGCGGTGGACAGCCGAGCTCGATCCTTATAAAAGCTTTTTAACTGCAGCAGCTTTAGTGGACGCTACTGGAGCTGGAATTACCGCGGCTGCTGGCATGAGACTTGCCCTCCAATAGATCCTTGTAAATGGATTTAAAGTGTATTCATTCAAATTAGAGAGACAATTTAAATTAAAAAGCTTAGAGCTGCCTCCACCACAGGGGGGCTCGCTCGACCCACCAGCGGACAGGCACCAGTATTGGGAGAGGGGGGCTGGCCGTCAGGGTTCACCGCGGCTCTGGCACAAACCCGGCGACACGGAGGTGGCACGGGCAGGAGCGGACTGGCCGTGTCGGCTTCTCACTTTTTGGATTTTAGAAGGGCATGACATGCCTATATCTGTGTCTCCCCCTCCTTTTACTCCTCCACCTCTTTTATTTTCGCATGACTATATGTACTTGTCACTTTTCCATGTGTTAGTTATGTCTTCTGAGCAGTTTGTCAGCTTTTGGACACCTTTGAAGGTGTTTTCTATGTGTTTCTATGTGTTTTTGTTTGCCTGCCATTGGTTTTAACGGTGTTCGAAGGTGTTCGACGAACAGTTCGACGAACAGTTCGGCGAACACACGGGTGTTCAACGAACCGAACCGAACTCGAACACTACGGGGGTGGCTCAACACTATTTGGGACACCTGCTTGTGTAGTGCGGGGATGGCACACCGGGCAAAATAGTGTCGGCTGGGGACCGAGTAACGAGGGACGGCCACCGCCATAAGATTGCGGAAGGATTCCGTCTCCACCAGCCTAAAAGGCAGCATTTCCAATGCAAGCAGTCGTGAAATGTGCGAATTTAGGACTGTGGCCTGTGGGGCTTTAGCTGCGAATTTCCGCTTTCGTTCAAAGGTCTGGAATATGGACAATTGAACGCTGCTGTGGGACGTGGACGTGGACGTTGATGCTGTTTCTTGAGAAACTGCCATAACAAGTGAAGACTCAGAGGAGGGGGCATCTCTACATGCAGTATGGACAGGGGATTGCCTTGCACACACAACAGGGGGTTCTATTGCACGCACAACAGTGGAAGAAGCAGTGGTGACACCCGCTGACACTGGTCGTGGACCCTGGGTTTCGCCCTACAAAGTCGGGTGCTTTGCTGCCATGTGCCTGATCATGCTGGTGGTGGTCAGGCTGGTAGTTTTGTCACCCCTGCTGATGCTGGCATGGCAGGTGGAACATATGGCCTTTTTGGGGTTATCAGCAGAGTCTTTAAAAAATTCCAGACTCTGGAAGACCTACCGCTTGTACTGGCAACGTCCCTCGTGTTGGTGTTACGGGGAACGGTTGCCTGCCTTCTGTCTGCGGCCACCACACTGCTTCTTCCTGCCTGTTGGGGTACTCTGCCTCCCTCCCCCTGTGTGCTGCTGGCCTCACTCTGCATGTCCTCCTTCCACGTTGGGTCAGTTACTAGATCATCCACCACTTCTTCCTCTTCCACTTGCGCACCACGATCCTCCTCCTCACTTCCTGGCAATTGTGTCTCGTCATCGTCCACCTCTTGTGACAGATTGCCAACGTCGACTTCCTGTGGCCGTGGCTGTTCAAATATTTGGGCATCGCAACATGGGATCTCCTCTTCCACCACTTAAAGCGTATCAGGCGAGGGGCCCAAATATGGAAATGGACAAGTGAACAGCTCTTCAGAGTGTCCAAGTGTGGGATCACTTGCTGTCTGACGACACTCAGCATGGTGGGAGGAAGGAGCATCAGGGTGAGGAGGAGTATGCGGTCGAGACTCATGGCTACTAAGAGTTGACCGTGTGGAAGACAGACCGGAGGTGGTGGTGCCCAGGTAACTGGAAGTATTGACTGCTATCCAATTAATAACCTGTTCACACTGATCAGTTCTCAATACTGGTGTTGTTCTGTGCTTCCCTAGTAATTCGGTCAAGAAGTGGGAGCGAGAAGATGTGGCTGTTGGTTGTGGCACATTTTCACCTTGGCCACGGCCCCGTCCTCTGCACGAACCATCACCAGAACGTCCACATCCACGTCCCTTGCCACGCGCCTTGCCCATTGTAAATGAAGTAAAATAGCTTACACTTGCACTATCAATGGAAAAAGGGAAATAAAGAGTAGATTAGAACCGTGGAAGAGGAAAACCACAGTTATTGTTTACTGGGGTATACCACACTTTTTTAAATAGAGATATTTGCGGCTGAACAGTGAGCGACACACTCAAACTGCTTTTTTTTTAGATACCAAAGGCCCAAAACTGGATAGTACAACGATTTGACCCGTGGAACTGCGAAACCACACTGGGATGTCGGGCCTACACAAGACTATTTTCAACAGATATATTTTTGTGTCACAACAGTCAGGAGACACTACTGTTTTTCTTTACGGAAAAAACTACCAAAACCTGAATAATAGAGATTTTTTACTGTGGGATGGCAAAACCACAGTTATTGTTTACTGGGGTATACCACACTTTCTTAAATAGAGATATTTGCGGCTGAACAGTGAGCGACACACTCAAACTGCTTTTTTTTTAGATACCAAAGGCCCAAAACTGGATAGTACAGCGATTTGACCCGCGGAACTGCGAAACCACACTGGGATGTCGGGCCTACACAAGACTATTTTCAACTGATATATTTTTGTGTCACAACAGTCAGGAGACACTACTGTTTTTCTTTACGGAAAAAAACTACCAAAACCTGAATAATAGAGATTTTTTACCGTGGGATGGCAAAACCACCGTTATTGTTTACTGGGGTATACCACACTTTTTTAAATAGAGATATTTACGTCTGAACAGTGAGCGACACACTCAACTGTTTTTTTTTTTAGATACCAAAGGCCCAAAACTGGATAGTACAGCGATTTGACCCGTGGAACTGCGAAACCACACTGGGATGTCGGGCCTACACAAGACTATTTTCAACAGATATATTTTTGTGTCACAACAGTCAGGAGACACTACTGTTTTTCTTTACGGAAAAAACTACCAAAACCTGAATAATAGAGATTTTATACCGTGGAACAGCAAAACCACAGTTATAATTTACTGGTGTATACCAGACTTGTTTAAATATATATATTTGCCTCTGAACAGTGAGCGACACACTCAAACTGCTTTTTTTTTAGATACCAAAGGCCCAAAACTGGATAGTACAGCGATTTGACCCGTGGAACTGCGCAACCACACTGGGATGTCGGGCCTACACAAGACTATTTTCAACAGATATATTTTTGTGTCACAACAGTCAGGAGACACTACTGTTTTTCTTTACGGAAAAAAACTACCAAAACCTGAATAATAGAGATTTTTTACCGTGGGATGGCAAAACCACCGTTATTATTTACTGGGGTATACCGCACTTTTTTAAGTAGAGATATTTACGTCTGAACAGTGAGCGACACACTCAACTGTTTTTTTTTAGATACCAAAGGCCCAAAACTGGATAGTACAGCGATTTGACCCGTGGAACTGCGAAACCACACTGGGATGTCGGGCCTACACATAGACTATTTTCAACAGATATATTTTTGTGTCACAACAGTCAGGAGACACTACTGTTTTTCTTTACGGAAAAAACTACCAAAACCTGAATAATAGAGATTTTATACCGTGGAACAGCAAAACCACAGTTATAATTTACTGGTGTATACCAGACTTGTTTAAATATATATATTTGCGTCTGAACAGTGAGCGACACACTCAACTGTTTTTTTTTTAGATACAAATGGCCCAAAAGTGGATAATACAGAGGTTTGAACCGTGAAACTGCAAAGCCACACTTGTATTTCTCGGGCCTACACC
Organism: Phyllobates terribilis; assembly: GCF_046119375.1. NCBI lineage: Eukaryota > Metazoa > Chordata > Amphibia > Anura > Dendrobatidae > Phyllobates > Phyllobates terribilis. Next base: position 237,539,283 of record NW_027362765.1, read on the forward strand.
AGACTATTTTCAACAGATATATTTGTGTCTGAACAATCAGGAGACACTATTTATTTTTTACGGCAAAAAATGCCAAAAGCAGGATAATAGAGATGTTTTACCGTGGAACAGCAAAACCACAGTTATAATTTACTGGTGTATACCAGACTTTTTTGAATATATATATATTTGCGGCTGAACAGTGAGCGACACACTCAAACTGTTTTTTTAGATACAAATGGCCCAAAAGTGGATAATACAGAGGTTTGAACCGTGGAACTGCAAAACCACACTTGTATTTCTCGGGCCTACACCAGACTATTTTCAACAGATATATTTGTGTCTGAACAATCAGGAGACACTATTTATTTTTTACGGCAAAAAATGCCAAAAGCAGGATAATAGAGATTTTTTACTATGGAACAGCAAAACCACAGTTATAATTTACTGGTGTATACCAGGCTTTTTAAAATATATATATATTTGCGGCTGAACAGTGAGCGACACACTCAAACTGTTTTTTTAGATACAAATGGCCCAAAAGTGGATAATACAGAGGTTTGAACCGTGAAACTGCAAAGCCACATTTGTATTTCTCGGGCCTACACCAGACTATTTTCAACAGATATATTTGTGTCTGAACAATCAGGAGACACTATTTATTTTTTACGGCAAAAAATGCCAAAAGCAGGATAATAGAGATGTTTTACCGTGGAACAGCAAAACCACAGTTATAATTTACTGGTGTATTCCAGACTTTTTTGAATATATATATATTTGCGGCTGAACAGTGAGCGACACACTCAAGCTGTTTTTTTTAGATACAAATGGCCCAAAAGTGGATAATACCGAGGTTTGAACTGTGGAACTGCAAAACCACACTTGTATTTCTCGGGCCTACACCAGACTATTTTCAACAGATATATTTGTGTCTGAAAAATCAGGGAGACACTATTATTTTTTTTTTTTTACAGCAAAAAATGCAAAAAGCAGAATAATAGAGATTTTTTACCGTGGAACAGCAAAAGCACACTTCTGTCTCTCTGGCCTACACCAGACTATTTTCAACAGATATATTTGTGTCTGAAAAATCAGGGAGACACTATTATTATTTTTATACAGCAAAAAATGCCAAAAACAGGATAATAGAGATGTTTTACCGTGGAACATCAAAACCACAGTAATAATTTACTGGTGTATACCAGACTTTTTTAAATATCTATATTTGCGGCTGAACAGTGAGCGACACACTCAAACTGTTTTTTTTAGATACAAATGGCCCATAGAACTGCAAAACCACACTTCTATTTCTCGGGCCTACACCAGACTATTTTCAACAGATATATTTGTGTCTGAAAAATCAGAGGCACACTTTTTTTTTTGGGGGGGGGGGACACCAAAAGGTTAATAAGATGGGTATTTGTACATTGTGAAGGAGGAAAAAAAAAAGAGGATTTAGATAAAAAAAAAGGATTTTTCCTGGCCCCCGGGACCTGGAGCTAAGTCCAGCAATTTCAGCAACAGGAGCAGCACACAGGACTGTAATGCAGCGTTTGCTGGTATAACCACTGCGTCTCATATACAGCCTGCCTGCCTGCCTGATATACCTGGGATGGATATTAGTCCTGAGAAGGACTGTTTGTTTGATCTGGCAGCCTTTACAGACCCTACACTAACTATTTTGCAGGATATATCTCTCCCTAAATTAGCAGCGCTGTCCCTACACTGTCTGATCCGGAGCGACTGTGTCCAAGATGGCAGCGCCCGGTTTTAAATACTCGACTGGCTGGCAATCCCTGCTTGTTCATTGGCTCTGTAAAGAGTGCCAAACAAGCAGGGCGGAGACCCGAGCTCCCACCCGAGTAACCCGGAAATGCTCGGTGCTCGCCGAACATCCCGAGTAGCGTGATGCTCGGGCGAGTACCGAGCAGTATCGAGCATGTTCGCTCAACACTACTTATCAGGCCTAATTTTTTTTAGGGTCGCTTCTATTTTACCCCAAAATGGTCTACTCTTCGAGCATGACCAAAAGATATGTGTCATATTGCCCACAGCTAGGTTGCATCTCCAACATAAGTTAGAGTAACTCAGACCAAATTGGTGTAATAATTCGGGGGTTCTGTACCAACGCAAAATAATTTTATATGAATTCTCTTGTGAAGTTATACATTTTGAGAAGCTATGTGCATTGGAAAGGATGGAGTCAGCTTCCTCTTCGGACAGTGTAATATTCAATTAATTCTCCCAGGAATATACAGTACAGACCAAAAGATTGGACACACCTTCTCATTTAAAGATTTTTCTGTATTTTCATGACTATGAAAATTGTACATTCACACTGAAGGCATCAAAACTATGAATTAACACATGTGGAATGATATACTTAACAAAAAAGTGTGAAACAACTGAAATTATGTCTTATATTCTAGATTCTTCAAAGTAGCCACCTTTTGCTTTGATGACTGCTTTGCACACTCTTGGCATTCTCTTGATGAGCTTCAAGAGGTAGTCACCGGAAATGGTTTTCACTTCACAGGTGTGCCCTGTCAGGTTTAATAAGTGGGATTTCTTGCCTTATATAAGTATAATTCCACATGTGTTAATTCATAGTTTTGATGCCTTCAGTGTGAATGTACAATTTTCATAGTCATGAAAATACAGAAAAATCTTTAAATGAGAAGGTGTGTCCAAACTTTTGGTCTGTACTGTATGAAAGTGGGTTTTTTAGAGAACTGGGATAATGTCAAATGGTCATATATCTTTGATATACCTTTGGAAAAAGGGAAAGAAAGTCTACTTTCAATCCAAGAGCCCTTCCTAAAGTTAGAGAATCTAGTTCTAAACTGGGAGAAGATATGAGAGACATGATTATGTTGCAAGAAGTTTTTGGGTCGCTTCGAGGTACCAATTGGCCAAGAGTCCAGCATAGGGATCTCATTTGAAAGGAATTGTTTAATAGAAAAATTTGCTAACTCTGAGCAGAGGTTATAAGGGTCAGTGTACTTGGGGTCTAAAAAGTATGGGATAGTAGATATTGGGCATCAGACATAGGGATAGAGTCACCATGGCGTTCTTGAACTAGATTACATTTAATAGCCAGAGAGGTGGATGTAATGGTGTTCCTCGACATCTCAGAGACAGGAATTACATCTGCCCATATGAACTTATGGGGGTTGTTACCTAGTAGAAGATAGTCAATATCTGTAGTATCTCTTCTTTTGGAGGCATTGGCCATCTTTAGCCATCTGAGCATGTGAATAGATTTCTAATATCTTAGGATGTCCGGAAGTCCAATGCCACCTCTATGGTTTGGTTAGGATAATAATTTGTGTGAGAGCCTAGGTCTTTTATGTTTCCTTATGTATTGAGCTAGTACTTGTTTAATGGAAGAAAAAAAAGACATAGGGAGGCATATGGGAAGCATATTTATGAGGTAGATGATTTTAGGGAGAATGTATGCTTTTACAACATTTGTCCTACCAATCCAAGATAACAGTGTGTTATCGTAAGTTTTAAGGAGGGATCTAATTTTCTCAAGCAATGGTGTAAAATTTTTCTCATATAAGAGATCTGGGTTATTAGTAATCTGGATCCCTAAATATTTAGTACAGCCGTGTGGCCACTTAAAGGGGATAGAACTCTGTAGAAATTCAACATCAGATGTGGGGGTGGAGGTATTTAATGCTTTCGATTTCTCGTAGTTAATTTTAAAATTAGAGAGCTCTCCGAATTGATCAAAAATAGACATGAGTTTGGGGAATGCTTTAATTGGATTGGAAAGCATGAGGAGCAGATCATCTGCAAAAATTGGCGACAAAAGTTCAGTATTTTTAATTTTAACTCCCTGAATGTCAGGATCTTATCTGATTACTTGGGCAAGTGTTTCCATGAGGAGAATAAAGAGTGGAGGCGAGAGGGGGCAACCTTGCCTCATCCCATTTTGAATAGTGAAACTTTGTGAAAGAGTACCATTTACCCGTATTCTAGCAGAAGGGGAGGAGTAAAGAGAGAAGATAGCATTTACAAAAATTTCAGGGAAGGCAAATTTTTCTAGAGTATATGCTAAGAACCTCCAACTCACTCTGTCGAACACCTTTTCGGCGTCCGTAGAGAGCAAGATCAAAGGGAATGATTTTACTAGAGTTATCTTTTCCCTCCCTACCCTTCACAAAACCCACCTGGTCACGATGTATTAGATATGGGAGCACATATTCCAGCCTCCTAGCAAGGAGTTTAGCCCATAGTTTAATATCAGCATCAAATAGAGAAATTGGACGGTAATTACCGCAATGTGTAGGGTTTTTGCCCTCCTTATGAACAACCGAAACATGTGCCTCCAAAGTTTGAGTAGCCGGAGTGTCTCCTGACAGGAATGCATTAAATAATTCTACTAAGTATGGGAAAAAAGATTTGATAAGTTTTTTATAGTAAATTATGGGAAGGCCATCTGGGCCAGGTGTTTTACCGTTAGGAATGGATTTTAGCGTGTCCAGAATTTCTTGTTGGGTGACCTTTTTTGTTAATAAATGTATGTCTTCTGGTTTAAGAGTGGGAAGATTCAGCGAGTTTAAAAAATCTTTAATTTTTGTAGAAGGCAAATATGGATCAAGCATAGAGGGCGGAGATTCTATATTATATAGATCTTGATAGTAAGATTTAAATGAGTGTGAAATGTCTGTCGTATCTTCACTTAAGGTACCATCTTTGGAGCGGATTTTTTTAATAAAAGATCGCTCAAGATTTTTTTTGAGCAAAGAGGAAGTAATCTTACTCCCTCTATTACCATGTAGGAGGGACAGTCAATAAGTAATGCCTCCTATTTTTCTTCTCCTTTTAATTGGCAAGAAATTCAAATGCAATTACATAGGTTGAAAACCACAACATTAACGATTAATTTGTCACTTTTCAATATAATCTCCATCCATTTCCACAGTCTTGGTCCACCATTTAACAAGGGCATATATTCCAGCATGTTAAAAAAGTATTCTTGGGACCCACCTTGCACAAACTTTTCTGTATCCCAGTTGTCCAATAATTTTCATCACACTGCCTTTACTGTGGCAGATAATGCCACACAATTCATCTGCTGTCACCCGGCGGTCACCACGAATGATGTCATCGACTCGCTGAATGTTGCTTGGAGTCACTGCTGTTACTGGCCTGCCACTCCGCATTTTGTCAGCCAACGGTGATGGCCCTTCGGCTGTGTTACAGCGACGAACCCATCGTCTAACAGTACTGACATCCACTGTTGCATCACCGTACACATTTTTCAGTCTCTCATGAATTCGAATGGGCGTTTCACCTTCTGCATGCAAGAATTCAATCACAGAATGTTGTCTAATATGAACATCGATGTCAGCCATTTTGCAAACGGATACAGTCCTGCCACCTGTTGATGCAGGAAGTTGCAATTGCTGTGGATTGGAGAAGAAGGTTTGAGGAATTGTGCCACATTCGAATATTTAACATAACTACCTTATTTAAGGAGAAAAAAAATAGGAGGCATTACTTATTGACTGACCCTCGTAGATAAATTCTTTGCTTACACCTTTGAAATAGTTTAGCAGATTTTATATTTAAAGCATCCTTGAGTTTATTTCTTAAGACCAGAAGGTCATTTTGAGCTTTATCCACTAGACACTTTTTATGGAGTTCTTCTAAAGTATTGATTTGATGGAGCAAGGAAAAAATTTCTTTATCTCTAGTTTTTTTTAGATGGGCGTTTAATGAGATTAGTTCACCCCTTATGACAGCCTTATGGGCTTCCCAAATCACCGGAACAGAGGGACTAGAGTTCAAATTTTCCTGGAATAAGTCAAGAGATTTGGAGATCTTAGAGATGTATTCTTCATTGTTTATTAGAGACTCATTTAATCTTCAAGTCATTTCTCTTTTTGGTAGTGAGGATGTGGATGATTCCAAGAAAATTGAGGCATGGTCCGATAGTGTTATAGAACCAATTGAGGCAGATTTTAGAAGAGATAAAGAAGAGTTTTGAATAAATAAATAGTCTATTCTGTGATAGGTGGAGTGAGGGTGGGAAAAGAAGGTGTAATCCTTTGAAGAGGGATTTAGAAGTCTCCAAGTATCTATTAGGTGCAAAGCATTCAGGGACATATGTATTTTCCTCAAAGTCTTTTGAGAAAGAGCAGATAATCCTGAGGAAACGTCAAACTGGGGATTTAATGAGGAATTAAGGTCACCGCCTACTATTAAGAGGCCTTCTTTAAAGGAGTTTAGAGTATCCAGAGTTTCCATCAACCAGCCAGCTTGAACCTGATTTGGGACATGAATATTGCATAATGTAACAATGGTCTTTGCGATACTTCCTTTAGCGAAAACATATCCACCTTCAGCATCTGAAAGTTGGTCCTTGAAAGAGAAGGGTACATTTTTATGAAGAGCAATACTGGTACCTCTGGATACTGAAGAGCCGCAGCTGTGGTACCAAGTTGGGAATTTAGATCTGGACAACTCAGGAGTGCGTTCTGCTTTGAAATGTGTTTCTTGTATGAAAGCTATGGAAGTGTTATTTTTATTTAACAGGTGAAGGATTTGATTGCATTTCTGCAGGGAGTTAAACCCCTTAACATTAAATGACGCGATTAATATAGTGTCATTTGGGGTCATATTTGACATCATAATTTCTTTCAAAGACATGAGGATGTAAAGAGGTCCAATCAGTAGGGTACGAGCATAAACATATATAACTTATTAGAACTATAGTAAAATTAATATACAACTTATCTGCTGCAGGGAGGGGGGTCATCCCAAGAATAGCAGACAAGGTAAATCAGGAGGTGATACCTTAAAGAGATAATAGGTAATACACAAACCAATAACAGGTATGACAGTAATGAACAAAGCTAGTCATAATCATAACATTTTTTTCAGGTGAGAACAAAACTAGTACGGAGAAAAACAATCAGGGGGGAAATTCCAAGAAAAGCCGATTAAGGCAAGTGAAGAACAATATAACTGAACTTCTTCCAAAAGTAAAGTTTCAACATATACTGGAAACCGGTAGGAGAAGTCTTGTTCATCATGGAGGGGGATGTCTAGGTGATCTTCCCTTGAGCCTATTAGCGGTGCTTTTCCCCTGCATCAACCATTTTTCAGGTCTCTGTAGCAGAGGAAAGGTGAAAATTTCATCATCTAAGCGCAACCATGAAGGAATGTCAATTTTTTTAATTAAAAGTATGTCCCACGAAGCCTGAAGGTCTTCTGGAGTACGTATGTAGATTTGTTTGCCATCTTTTAAAATGGCTAAGCCAAAGGGAAAAAGCCATCTATCCACCAACTTATTGATCCGAAGAGCATCTAGGAGGGGTTTAATTTTTCTCCTCTTGGCCAAAGTGGAGGGTGCTATGTCTTGAAATATTTGTATCGGGTTATTGTCGTAAGTTATAGGACCCGCTTCCCTTATCTTGGATAGGATTGCTGCAGTATCAACGTAGCTTAACAGACCGCAGATTAGGTCCCTTGGTGGGTCAGAGGGCTTGGGTTTAGGTCTTAGAACACGATGTATTCGTTCAATAGTAATGCTTTCGGCCCTTTCTGGACCAAGAAGGGATGTAAAAATCTCATTGGCGACACTTCTAAGGGTGTCAGGAGCGAAGGATTCTGAGACTCCCTTTATCCTGAGGTTCTTGCGTCTGCTTCTATTTTCCTGATCTTCTATGGCGAGCAGTGCAGAATTCAGTTGTTGTTTATGGTAGGACATTTGGTCTTTCAGGGTGTCCGAAAAGTCTAGTAAATCCGTCTGTATGATTTCCAGGGATTCAACTCTCTGACCTACTTGTTTAATGTCTGCCCTCAGGCTGGACAATTCTTGCATTATTGGTTGCATCGCCCGTGAAAGTGTTTTCTTTAGGAAAGATCTAGAGATTGGTGTAGAGTTAGAGGATTGAGAGCTTGAGTCCGAATCTTCGCTACCTAAATCTGTGTCTGCAGCAGAAGTAAGCAATGGTGAGTTAGAGGCAATTTTTCTAGAAGTTTTTTGAGGTGTGGGAATTTTTTTCTTAACAAACTTGTCTAATTCTCCTTGCTTGCGAGGAGTGGCATTACTTTCAGAGTCTTTTTCTTTTACATGCTCTTTAGCTGTTTTAACCATTTTGAAGTAGTGATTTGAGCGTGTATAAAAAGGTATCACCTCCTGTTAACGTTACATGTCACACTGTCATTGAAAAAATAGAGCAACATCAAAAGATCATTGGTGATAGGTTATTGTTTACTTGAGGTAAATGTAAAGTTAGACAGGTGAAAGAAAAAAAAAGGTGTAAGAATTTTTTCTCCTACAGATCAGTAGGTGTCTCTCTGTACCCACGCTAATAAACTAGAGCTCAACTGGGTGGGTAATATTCAATAGTACTAAAAGTTCACTTTAGTGGTTTAATGGATAAAGCTCAGTTGAATATAGAGGCTGTAGTTCCACTGTTGGATGATAGGTGCCAGCTAAACTCTTTATATATTGTAAAAAGATATAAGAGATTATATCAATAGAGTGTCTTCAATAAATGTAAAAAAAATTATGAAAAAAGGATTACAAAGATGCTGAGCAAAGTTCTTTGTGCAGGACACAGAAAGTGAGCTGAAAAGAGGTAAGTTACCTGCTTCCCTGCAGCAGGGGAGAGAGGCAAGAGGGAGCAACAAGCTTCACAAGATGGCGTGTTTTGGCGCCAAAATCCACAAGTGGCATCAGCGACTGGGCCCAGCCGGTTCTCAGGGAGAAGGCCCCAGCCATGCTGGTCCTCTCAGCAGGGTTCCAGAGGAGGAAGCGTCACACCAGTGGTCGCACCGCAGCCCGTCAGAGTCAGCACGAGGTGAGGCAAGGCAGAGGCCCTTTGTGCCTCTCTAAGTTGAGCCTCCCAGGCGCTGCAAATGGGAAGGTGGAGGTAGGGAGGAGCGCGGCTGCAGGCTCGTCGCACACCGGACCGCCGCCGGTAACAGTGGAGCCCAGAGCCGTAAAGAGTCCTTTACTATGGGGGAACCCCGTGTTCTGATGCTCCTCACCTCCTACTTCACAGGCGCTGTCTCCTCTACACAGGTGTGACACGCCGGGCGCTTCGCTGTACTCCGCAAGGCCTCTGTCAGATGGTCGCAGGAAGAAGCGGTAAAGTTGCTCCTGAGGGTAGAATTTTGCTTCCGGCGGCTTCTCAGGGTCTCTTCAGCAGAAGGTACTAAGGGAGAGGTAAAAAATACCCTGAAAAGTGGGAAAGAGGGTATATTTAAGAGGTCTTGGAGCAGGAGCTGCACAAGTACACGTCCTGTCAATTTTTATCCATTTTTGGTCAGTGTAGATGGATTTTTTTTACCAGTCATGTGTGTCATCCATTTTTCTCATATGAGAAAAAAACAGATTGAGGTTTCCTAATCTTCTACTAGCATTAGTCAGTCAAAAAGGGATACTGCACAAATTCACTGAAATCGATACGTTTTATCCGCAAAATAGATCCAAATTGGAAATGACTTTGGGTTCGTGAAAAAGGCCATTGCCTATAACAGGTATGTATTCTATCATGACTTTGGGTGTACTAAGCAGTTTGGCATTTTCATCTAACATTTTGATAAATTTTTCAAACGCTGGGTCATCATACTCAAACCTTTTCCCAAAAATAATACATTGGAAACGGCACTGTTTAACAGCAGGTGAGTATTGAATGGTTGAATGATTTGCCCATTATACAGCTCCTCAGTAGTGTTGAGCGAGCACTAAAATGCTCGGGTGCTCGAAGCTCGGGCCGAGCTCGCCGTGATACTCGGGTGCTCGACCCGAGCAACGAGCCCAATGTTAGTCTATGGGAGACCCGAGCATTTTTGCGGCGGCACCCCCGGCAGTCTTTTAAAAGCCTAACAAGTGCCCAAAACGATAGTGACAGTGCTCAAATGACATGGGGACAGCATGGGGATCGCCCCAGGAAGCACTTCCTGCTGTCAACAACGTGGTAAGAGATATTAAGCCACTTTTAAGGGCTCACAATAAAACGTTCAAAAACGAAACTGAAGCTGCTTTTCTGTTAAGGAAGTTCCTTTCCTGGGTAAAGACTTGTGTATAAGGTAAAATAAATAACCAAAGAAAAAATTACTCCTCCACACCTTGGGCTATGTTCACAAGTAGCATTTTTTATGCGTTTTTGCACTTTTGTATTGCTTTCAACTGTGACAAATGCATTCACCGGGAAATGTCATTTTAACATTTTACAACCTTATCTGGCCATGTGCTGTGTGACGCATGCATACAGTGCTGAAAAGACATGGGAACAACATGGGGAACACCCCTTGAAGCATCTCTGACACCCAGGTCACTGCCTATAAGTGTGCCCATCAGAAGTCATCCTTGCCGCATTAGAACATGCAGACTTGCAACTATCCCCGTGCAAGTTCTTGTCCCAGGGCAGTGTTCAATTGTACCACTCCCATTCCTTGCAATGCAAGCGCAAGTATGCAGCCTGCCAAAGGCTGCAATACCATACTGCTTGCTTGCAATTGAAATTGGGCCTTTTAGGAATGTGGAGGCGGAATCTGGCCACCACGTCATGGCTGCGTTGGCGGCCTGGTATCCATACTCAGTCCCCAGCCGCCCCGCGGCCGGGTGTCCACACACGGTCCCCAGCCGCCTGGGGGCAGCCGGGTGTCCATAAACGGTCCCCAGCCGCCCCTATTTCTCCTTGTAACATCCCCCCACACATTTTTCTTAGCCCGGCCTGCTTTAGGGCAGCATTGGACGATCCCACCAGAGAACCAGACTCCTCCGGTGGGCCCTGGCTTCTCCATCAGGGGAGTTGAGAGTGCCAAGGTGAAGACCATGATGATGATGACAGAAGTTAGCATCTGCTTTGTTTTCTTGGAATGCAAGCGTAAGTGTGCAGCCTGCCACCCACCCACACCCAGGCTGCAATGCCATACTGCTAGCTTGCACTTGAAATGGGGCCTTTTAGTTTGGAGGAAGCCGAAGCTGGCCACTACCTCATGGCTGCTTCGGCAGCGAGGTATCCATACTCAGACCCCAGCCGCCCCTATTTGTCCCTGTGTGCCTTATACATAAGATTAAGCACGCATACCAAAACATTACCTGTGCGCTCCCCAGTGCATTTAGTGGGAAGGACAGCCTATTCCGCTGTAGTGTGTGCATGCCAAACCCCTGTTCATGCGAAGATGCCTCCCACCCTGCACCTGTCGTTGCAGACTTCAACTATCCCCGTTCAAGTCCTTGTCCCAGGGCAGTGTTCAATTGTACCTCTCCCATTCCTTGCAATGCAAGCGCAAGTATGCAGCTTGCCACCCACCCACCCACCCCCAGGCTGCAATACCATACTGCTTGTTTGCTTGCACTTGAAATTGGGCCTTTTAGGTATGTGGAGGCGGAATCTGGCCACCACGTCATGGCTGCGTTGGCGGCCTGGTATCCACACTCGGTCCCCAGCCGCCAGGGGGCAGCCAGGTGTCCATACTCGGTCCCCAGCCGTCACGCCGCCAGGTGTCCACACACGGTCACCAGCCGCCTGGGGGCAGCCAGGTGTCCATAAACGGTCCCCAGCCGCCCCTATTTTCTCCCATCCCCCCACACACTTTTCTTAGCCCGGCCTGCTTTAGGGCAGCATTGGACGATCCCACCAGAGAACCAGACTCCTCCGGTGGGCCCTGGCTTCTCCATCAGGGGAGTTGAGAGTGCCAAGGTGAGGACCATGATGATGATGATGATAGAAGTTAGCATCTGCTTTGTTTTCTTGGAATGCAAGCGCATGTATGTAGTAGCGGCTAGGCCTGAGGTGGTCAGCGTTTTGGTGCATATCATACCTCCTCCGAGGATTGCTGGATGTTTTCTTGCAACTATCCCAGTTCTATGACTCCCGTTAAAACAAAGCTTCAGGTGATAAATGATGGATGAGGTGGTGGCAAAGGAGAAAGAGCAGGAGGAACAGGGACCATTCACATCAATATCAGGCCAGTCAACCACATATGTCTTGTAGGATATGTTTCTGTAACAAAATGAGCGGTTCGGCTACACAGTTATAGGGCATACAGTGAGTGCAATGCCTACCAAAAATTTTGAGGCACTCCAATGCCCCTTGGAAATGACATGGAGGTCAGAGGGCCTTAACTAAACCATTTTTTCCATTTATAGCAACTGGGTCTCCTGTACAGTGTTGGCCTAAGCAGTGAATGGAAGGCTTTCCAAAAATTATGAGGAACTGCAATGCCCCTTGAAACAGACGTGGATTACAGCATGCTAAAAACCTTCTACCCATTATTGGGGAGTGGGTCTCCCTTAGTTTTCGCCTTTTCATTGAAAAGCAAAAGCTGACTAAAATTAGGAGGAAATTCAATGCCCGTTGGAAGAGTCGTGGAGGTTAGAGGTAATTAAAAACAACATTTCAATGCCTCTTGGAAGAGCTGTGGAGTTCAGAGTGGCTTAAGAAGACGCTTTTAATGCCCCTTTGAAAAGACGTGGAGGTCCCAGTAGCTTAACAAGACGGTTTTAATGCCCCTCGGAAAAGACGTGGAGGTCCTAGTAGCTTAACAAGACGGTTTGAATGCCCCTTGGAAGAGACGTGGAGGTCACAGTAGCTTAACAAGACGGTTTTAATGCCCCTTGGAAAAGTGCTGGAGGTCGCAGTGGCTTAACAAGACAGTTTTAATGCCCCTTACAAGAGCCATACAGTACAGCATATTAGAAACATTATTCCCATTATTGGGGAGTGTGTCTCCCATAGTCTTTGCTTATGCCTTCCAAGCAAAAGCTGCCAAAAAATAAGACGGAGGAACTTGCAATGCCCCTTACAAGAGCCATGCAGTACAGCATATTACAAACATTATTCCCATGATTGGGGAGTGGGTCTTCCATAGTATTTGCTTATGCCTTCCAAGCAAAAGCTGCCAAAAATTAGGATGGAGGAACTTGCATTGCCCCTTACAAGAGCTATGCAGTACAGCATATTACAAACATTATTCCCATTATTGGGGAGTGGGTCTCCCATAGTCTTTGCTTATGCCTTCCAAGCAAAACCTGCCAAAAATTAGGAGGAAATGCAATGCCCGTTTGAAGAGTCGTGGAAGTTAGAGTTAATTAAAAACAACATTTCAATGCCCCTTGGAACAGCTGTGCAGTTCAGAGTGGTTTAAGAAGACACTTTTAATGCCCCTCAGAAGAGAGGTGGAGGTCCCAGTAGCTTAACAAGACGCTTTTAATGCCCCTCGGAAAGGTGGTGGAGGTCCCAGTAGCTTAACAAGACGCTTTTAATGACCCTCGGAAAAGTGGTGGAGGTCTCAGTAGCTTAACAAGACGCTTTTAATGCCCCTCAGAAGAGACGTGGAGGTCACAGTAGCTTAACAAGACGCTTTTAATGCCCCTCAGAAGAGACGTGGAGGTCCCAGTAGCTTAACAAGGCGCTTTTAATGCCCCTCAGAAGAGATGTGGAGGTCCCAGTAGCTTAACAAGATGCTTTTAATGCCCCTCAGAAAAGTGGTGGAGGTTGCAGTAGCTTAACAAGATGCTTTTAATGCCCCTCGGAAAAGTGGTGGAGGTCGCAGTAGCTTAACAAGACGCTTTTAATACCCCTTACAAGAGCCATACAGTACAGCATCTTAAAAACATTATTCCCATTATTGGGGAGTGTGTCTCCCATAGTATTTGCTTATGCCTTCCAAGCAAAAGCTGCCAAAAATTAGGATGGAGGAACTTGCAATGCCCCCTACAAGAGCCATGCAGTACAGCATATTACAAACATTATTCCCATTATTGGGGAGTGTGTCTCCCATAGTCTTTGCTTATGCCTTCCAAGCAAAATCTGCCATAAATTACGATGGAGGAACTTGCAATGCCCCTTACAAGAGCAATGCAGTACAGCATATTACAAACATTATTCCCATTATTGGGGAGTGTGTCTCCCATAGTATTTGCTTATGCCTTCCAAGCAAAAGCTGCCAAAAATTAGGACGGAGGAACTTGCAATGCCCCTTACAAGAGCCATGCAGTACAGCATATTACAAACTTTATTCCCATGATTGGGGAGTGGGTCTCCCATAGTATTTGTGTAACATACCTGGCGGCGTCCTTGCATAGTGGTCCATCTCCCACTGTGCAAGAGCGCACACTTGATCTCCAGTCCAGTCTACTAGCCTGGCTTCCCTCCATGCTGTCTGCTTGCCTCTGTTTCTGCTGCTTAAAGGCGGCGCCCGATCACTTCCTGTTTCTTGTACCTGCTGCAGACACACCCCTTGTGCGTCCTCAGCCTATTGCTGTCTGTCACCTGGTATTTAACCCAGCTCCTCCCAAGAAACCCTGCCTGAGCATTGTGATTCATTCAGTGTGCTCTTTCACTCTGAATGTGCCAGGTTCCTTTCTGTGCTTGCTTGCCTGCCTTTCCTGGAGGCTGTATTTCCAGGCCTGTCTGAACGCGCTCCTAGCCTGTTCCTTCCGCCTTCTAGGGGCTGCATACCTAGACCCGCTCCTGTATCTTTTCTGTCCTGTCTGAACACGCTCCTAGCCTGTTCCTTCCGCCTTCTAGGGGCTGTATACCTAGACCCGCTCCTGTATCTTGCTACTGTGTCTGTTCTTGTCTGAATACTCTTCTAGCCTGTTTCCTGTTTTTCTCTATGTCCGTACCTTTCCTTTTTCTGCAGTCTGAACTCGTACCTAACTCCTGCTCATTGTCACTGTACTTCCGTTTGTGAGTTTGTGGTCCACTCGCTACTTCACTGCAAGTACCCTGTGGGTATCTGGTTCTGCCTTTCCCTTCCTGTCTGTTCCATGTGAACAGAGCCCTGTCCCCTCTGCCTTGCCTCGCTCTCCGCTCCTGCGGTTTCCGCTCTGCTCTGACCCTTTGCTCGCTGCTCCGGCAGTCTCGCTCTGCTCTGACCCTTTGCTCGCTGCTCCGGCAGTCTCGCTCTGCTCAGACCCTTTGCTCGCTGCTCCTGCAGTCTCGCTCTGCTCTGACCCTTTGCTCGCTGCTCCGGCAGTCTTGCTCTGCTCTGATCCTTTGCTCGCTGCTCCGGCAGTCTCACTCTGCTCTGACCCTTTGCTCGCTGCTCCGGCAGTCTCGCTCTGCTCTGACCCTTTGCTCGCTGCTCCAGCAGTCTCGCTCTGCTCTGACCCTTTGCTCGCTGCTCCGGCAGTCCCGCTCTGCTCTGACCCTTTGCTCGCTGCTCCGGCAGTCTCGCTCTGCTCTGACCCTTTGCTCGCTGCTCCGGCAGTCTCACTCTACTCTGACCCTTTTCTCGCTGCTCCGGCAGTCTCACTCTACTCTGACCCTTTGCTCTCTGCTCCGGCAGTCTCGCTCTGCTCTGACCCTTTGCTCGCTGCTCTGGCAGTCTCGCTCTGCTCTGACCCTTTGCTCACTGCTCCAGGCGGCCTCGTCCTACTCTACTCTTGCTCACCGCTCCAGGCGGTCTCGTCCTGCTCTACTCTTGCTCACCGCTCCAGGCGGCCTCGTCCTGCTCTACTCTCGCTCACCGCTCCAGGTGGCCTCGTCCTGTTCTTCTCTCGCTCACCGCTCTAGGCGGTCTCGTCTTGCCCTGCTCTCGCTCACCACTCTGGGCGGCCTCACTCTGCTGTGTTTGTCTGCCACATCTGTGGTTCTGTTCCTGAGTTCCAGTGTGTACTGGGTCCTATACCGCCTGTGTTCCTACCTGCTAGTGCCTCCCTGTCTGCACTCTAGCCGTGCTTGCCTGTACCCCCCTGCCTGCATACCCGCCTGCCTGCATACCAGTCGTGCCTGCCTATACCCACCAGTCTGTGTGCCAGCCTAACCTGTCTGTTCCTTTATTCCCCTGTGTTGGTCAACAGCCGTGTCCGGGGTCTGTCCTGGAGTAGCACCTGGTCCCTCTGCTCAGTTCCTCCTTGGCGCACTGGCGTCGTATGTCGTCGTGCGACCCTGGTCGGATCGGGTGAATACTTAGTTACGCCCCTCCAGGCATTCACTCTCCAGCACGGTCAAGTGGAATCACTACATATACACGCACACGCCGCTCAGCCCGGGCATGTGCATTACAATTTGCTTATGCCTTCCAAGGAAAAGCTGCCAAAAATTAGGATGGAGGAACTTGCAATGCCCCTTACAAGAGCCATGCAGTACAGCATATTACAAACATTATTCCCATGATTGGGGAATGGGTCTCCCATAGTATTTGCTTATGCCTTCCAAGCAAAAGCTGCCAAAAATTAGGATGGAGGAACTTGCAATGCCCCTTACAAGAGCCATGCAGTACAGCATATTACAAACATTATTCCCATTATTGGGGAGTGGGTCTCCCATAGTCTTTGCCTATGCCTTCCAAGCAAAAGCTGCCAAAAATTAGGATGGAGGAACTTGCAATGCCCCTTACAAGAGCCATGCAGTACAGCATATTACAAACATTATTCCCATGATTGGGGAATGGGTCTCCCATAGTATTTGCTTATGCCTTCCAAGCAAAAGCTGCCAAAAATTAGGATGGAGGAACTTGCAATGCCCCTTACAAGAGCCATGCAGTACAGCATATTACAAACATTATTCCCATTATTAGGGAGTGGGTCTCCCATAGTGTTTGCTTATGCCTTCCAAGCAAAAGCTGACAAAAATAAGGAGAGAGGAACTTTCAATAATGGCAACACGGACCACGGTCACCCTGGTGGTATAGTGGTGGTGGAGGCTGAGGATAAAACAGCCTAAATGAGGAAGCGTATACCCATGTGTGGGTGTGAAGCGGTGCATGTGAATACACCTCCCGAAAAAACACAGTGGATTTGACTTTATGTTACTCTGCGGTCATTTGGTGGTGATGAGAAGTCTGGCCCAATCCAGCCCTTGTTCATTTTGATAAGGGTCAGCTTGTCAGCATTGTCAGTTGACAGGCGAGTGCGCTTATCAGTTATAATTCCCCCAGCGGCACTAAAAACACGCTCCGATAACACGCTAGCGGCAGGGCAGGCCAGGACCTCCAAGGCTTACAGAGCGAGTTCATTCCAAGTGTCCAGCTTGGATACCCAATAATTAAAAGGCACAGAGGAATCACGGAGGATGCTGGTACGGTCGACAAGGTACTCCCTCACCATCTTTTGAAACTTTCCACTCCTTGTGAGAGTACCCCGCGCCTCAGGGTCTGTCCGAAGGGAGGGTCTGAGAAACTGTCCCAGAACGTTGACAGTGTTCCCCTGCCTCTGCTGGATTGAATTTGCGTCTCTCTCGCATGTACACTTTGGTTGGGCAACGAAGTGTGACCTCTGCCGCTAGCGTGTTCAGATGGGAATTTTTTAACAGTTCTGCAGCAAGGGCCTTCTGGTACTGCCCCATTTTTGTAGACCTCTCCACCTCAGGAATAAGAGAGAGAAAGTACTCCTTGTAGCGGGGGTCGGTCTAAAAGTGTCACCAACCAGTAATGATTGTCACCCAACATTTTGACAACGCAAGGCTCACGGTTAAGACAGCATAACATAAAGTCAGCCATGCGTGCCAGACTGGTAACGGGCAAGACTTCCATGTCCTCACCAAAATGACGATTGACCATGCTCTCCTCCTCCTCCCCCCTGTCCTCAGGCCACCCACGCTGAACCGACGGTATGACAGTTGTACAGGTACTACCGTCTACAGCGCATGATAAAAGCTCCTGTTCTTCATCCTCCTCCCCCTCATTGTCCCCCAATGCACATTGGAATGAGATGAGGCTGGGCTGTGTGTAATCGACCGCTACGGCTTCTTGATCCATCTCATCATACTCTGGCTGCAATCTCTCCTCTTTAATTCTCTGCAGAGAGCGTTGCAAGAGACAGACAAGTGGAATGCTGATGCTAATGATGGCGTCATCGCCACTCACCATCTTGGTGGAATCCTCAAAGTTTGTCAGGATGGTACATATGTCAGACATCCAGGTCCACTCCTGAGGTCTTATGTGTGGAGTCTGACCTGAATATCGACTGCCTTGTTGCAGCTGGTACTCCACAACTGCTCTCTTCTACTCACAAATCCTTTGCAAAATGTGGAGGGTAGAGTTCCAACGTGTGGGGACATCACACACCAGTCGGTGTGACGGAAGCTGCAAACGCTGCTGCAACACAGCAAGGGCGGCGGAAGCTCTAGCCGACTTGCAAAAATGAACTGACAGGTGGTGTACTTTGACGAGCCGATCTGGCAACTCGGGGTACGATTTAAGAAACCGCTGAACCACGAGGTTAAGCACATGAGCCAGGCATGGTACGTGTGTGATCTCGCCTCGCCTCAGAGCCGCCACCAGGTTACGGCCTTTGTCACACACAACCATGCCTGGATGCAGGTTCAGTGGTCTCAGCCACAGATCTGCCTGCTCTTTCACAGCTGTCCACAACTCACAAGCAGTGTGCGGTTTATCACCTAAGCTTATGAGTTTCAGCACAGCCTGTTGCCGCTTGGCGGAGGCAGTACTGCAGTGCTTCCAGCTTGTAACTGATGTGGTGATATCTGAGATGGAAGCTGAACATGAGGAGGAGGAGGAGGAGGATGATGCGCAGGAGCTGTACACTGTGGGGGCAACTCTGACTGACATAGGGCCCGCAATCCTCGGTGTTGGGAGGATGTGTTCCGTCCCAAGGTCCGACTGGGTCCCGGCTTCCACTATGTTTACCAGTGTGCCGTCAGGGAGATGTACCGTCCCTGGCCACAAGCACTTGTCCACGTGTCCGTTGTCAGGTGGACTCTCCCTGTAACTGCGTTGTTGAGGTCACGGCAGATGTTTTGGGACACGTGCTTGAGTAGTGCAGGGATGGCATACTGGGCAAAATAATGTCAGCTGGGGACCGAGTACCGAGGGATGGCCACCGCCATAAGGTTGCGGAAGGATTCCGTCTCCACCAGCCTAAAAGGCAGCATTTCCAACGCAAGCAGTCGTGAAATGTGCGAATTTAGAACTGTGGCCTGTGGGGCGTTGGCTGCGAATTTCCGCTTTCGTTCAAAAGTCTGGGATATGGACAATTGAACGCTGCGGTGGGACGTGGACGTGGATGCTGTTTCTTGAGAAACTGCCATAACAAGTGAAGACTGAGAGGAGGGAGCATCTTTGCATGCAGTATGAACAGGGGATTGCCTTGCACACACAACAGGGGGTTCTATTGCATGCACAACAGCGGAAGAAGCAGTGGTGACCCCCACTGACACTGGTCGTGGACCCTGGGGTTCACCCCACAAAGTCGGGTGCTTTGTTGCCATGTGCCTGATCATGCTGGTGGTGGTCAGGCTGGTAGTTTTGTCACCCCTGCTGATGCTGGCATGGCAGGTGGTACAAATGGCCTTTTTGGGGTTATCAGCAGAGTCTTTAAAAAAATTCCAGACTCTTGAAGACCTACAGGTTGTACTGGCAACGTCCCTCGTGTTGGTGTTATGGGGAACTGCTGCCTGCCTTCTGTGTGCGGCCACCACACTGCTTCTTCCTGCCTGTTGGGGTACCCTGCCTCCCTCACCCTGTGTGCTGCTGGCCTCGCTCTGCATGTTCTCCTGCCACATTCGGTCAGTTACTAGATCATCCACCACCTCCTCCTCTTCCACTTGCGCACCACGATCCTCCTCCTCACTTCCTGGCAATTTTGTCTCGTCATCGTCCACCTCTTGTGACAAATTGCCAGCGTCGACTTCCTGTGGCCGTGGCTGTTCAAATTTTTGGACATCGCTACATGGGATCTCCTCTTCCACCACTTCAAGCGGAGCAGGCGAGGGGCACAAATCTGGAAAAGGACCAGTGAACAGCTCTTCAGAGTGTCCAAGTGTGGGATCAGTTGATTTCTGACGACACTCTGCATGATGGGAGGAAGGAGCATCAAGGTGAGGAGGAGTATGTGGTCGAGACTCACGGCTACTAAGATTTGACCGTGTGGAAGACAGACCGGAGGTGGTGGTGCCCAGTTAACTAGAAGTATTATCTGCTATCCAATTAACCTGTTCACACTGATCAGTTCGCAATACTGGTGTTGTTCTGTGCTTCCCTAGTAATTCGGTCAAGAAGTGGGAGCGAGAAGATGTGGCTGTTGGTTGTGGCACATTTTCACCTTGGCCACGGCCCCGTCCTCTGCACGCATCATCACTAGAATGTCCAGTTCCACGTCCCTTGCCACGCGCCTTTCCCATTGTAAAGGAAGTAAAATAGCTTACACTCGCACTATCAATGGAAAAAGGGTAATAAAAAGTAGATTAGAACCGTGGAAGAGGAAAACCACAGTTCTATTTCTCTGGCCTACACCCGACTAGAGATGAGCGGTGTTCGACTTGAACTGTTCTCCAATCTCAAATTTGAGCTGTTTTGGGCGGTGTTCGAGCCGTTCGGCGAACACGAACGATTTGAAAAAAATTTGGCTGTTCGAGGTTATGTTCGATAACTGTTCGTGCACCAAAATCATAACTGGATTTTTTCTCAGTAATGATGAAAAGTAATGTTAATACGCAGTTTGAGTGTACAGCGGGGCGGGGGGAGGGGCAGGGGATGGATCTCTGCAGGAATAATGAAGATCTCCATTTATTTTTTCTCTTTCCCGCATTTACAGTGGGGAGGTGCAATCTGTCAGCCTATCAGCAGCGCACACACGGAGCGAAGTGCTTTTTTTCACACAAGCAAGGGCATGTGTCATTGGCAGTGTATGTCACATGTCCTTGCCCTATAAGACCCAGCCATTTTCCCCGTCGCCACCATTTTCTCACTGCTGCAGCTGCGTGTTAGGCTGCACCGCTGTTGCTGTGTGCGCTATACCTTGTTAATTTCAAGCCAATTTTCGCACAAATCTACAGATAGCTTGGGAGTATGGAATAGTTGTGATTGCAGTCCTTTTAAGGACTAGGTTACAGCATTTCCTACGACTTTTATCAGGCAGGTCTGTGCTCTTAAATAGATAGGTTGGGAGTAAAGACTAATTGTAATTGCAGTCCTTTTCAGGACTAAGTTATATCAGTTCCTATCAGTTTTTGCAAGGCAGGTCTGTGCCAGTGCTGTGCAAGTTTTTTTCACAGCATTTCGCTAAATCTAGCAAAGCTAATCCTTTTTGGCCTATTGCAGAGTGTGTTAGTCAGTGGAGTAGCCTATCTGTGTTGCAAGCTACACCACCTGTGTATAGAATACCAATTTTTTTACTGCACCTAGTGAAGTAAAACCTTTTGGGCATAGCATCATTCTATTAGTCCATCTATACTGACCTCCATAAGGTTGCAAATTGAATATAATTTTTTTCTGCATCTACCTCTGAAAAAATATTTGGGCTTCTAGCTGTGTGTGGGACTTGTTCTATTAGTCCATCTATACTGACCTCCATCAGGTTGCAAACTGAATATAATTTTTTTCTGCATCTAGCTCTGAAAAAATATTTGGCCTTCTAGCATTGTGTGGGACTTGTTCTATTAGTCCATCTATACTGACCTCCATCAGGTTGCAAATTGAATATCATTTTTTTCTGCATCTAGCTCTGAAAAAGTATTTGGCCTTCTAGCAGTGTGTGAGACTTGTTCTATTAGTCCATCTATACTGACCTCCATCAGGTTGCAAATTGAATATAATATTTTTCTTCATCTAGCTCTGAAAAAATATTTGGCCTTCTAGCAGTGTGTGGGACTTGTTCTATTAGTCCATCTATACTGACCTCCATCACGTTGCAAATTGAATATAATTTTTTTCTGCATCTAGCTCTGAAAAAATATTTGGCCTTCTAGCTGTGTGTGGGACTTGTTCTATTAGTCCATCTATACTGACCTCCATCAGGTTGCAAACTGAATATAATTTTTTTCTGCATCTAACCCAAACAATAGTTTTGGCCTAATACCACAGTTTGGCCACTCAGCTCTCCTCGGTTCCCATCCATTGTTTTTTTGTGCCAACAACTCCAGAGTTGTGAATTAGTTAACCACCAAAATGAGTGGAAAAAGGCCTGCTGCTGGTGGAAAGGGGAATAGGCGTGTTGGGAAGGGGAAAAAAGGTTGTGTCCGTGGAGTAGATGTTAAAGCAACAGTAACATCTGCAGAAGAAAGACCATCTTCCAGCAAAACTAAAATGTCTACTTCTTTTAGCGGACAATGTGATAAGATCCCTTTCTTACGGCCACGCCAATCGCTACAAATTCCAGATGAGGCACAAAAACAGCAGGTGCTTCAACGGATATCAAGTGCTCCTTTAAGTGGGCTCTCCTCCACATCAACTTCAACATCACAAATACTCCAGTCCTCAGAGGTGTCACCCCAATCGCACTTGCTTCCTCACAGCTCCCAAATCTCCAGCTGCCCGTCTGAGTATGAGGTAGAACAGATGGTTGAGTCTGCAGAGCTGTTTACTCATACTATAGCCTGGGAATCAGAGGTCGGTTCCAGCGCTTCTGTGAATCCAGACGAGGAAATGATCTGCACTGATGCCCAGAATCTTTATGAGTCGGATCCAGGACCAGACGCAGAACGTTCTGACCATAATGTAGACCCTCATTCCCAAACTGTAACTCCTGTTGGTGGAGACAATGAGTAAGATGATGATGAGACTCAAATACCTGATTGGAGCGACAATTTTAGTTTTTTGTCAGGGCAGGAACAGGTTGGCTCTGAGGACGACGGGTGTGATAACACACAGGGTGATGATGATGAGGTTGGAGATCCCACTTACTGTCAACCCACAGTCAGCCAAGAGATGAGGTCAGCAGAGGAGGTGGAGGAGGATGCTAGTGACGACGAGGTCAGGTTGCGCCTTCCTGGACAGAGACGTAGTACTGGAAGCACGTCAACAACTGCATCCTCAAACACAACTCTGCCTCTGACCACAAGTCGTGGTGGCTCTTCAGGTCGCATGGGTGCTAAGCCTTGCATAGCCTGGGCATTTTTTCAGATTGATAAAGATGACCCAACTCGTGTTATCTGTAACATTTGTCAACAAAAGCTAAGTAGAGGCCAAAAAATACATAGTTTGAGTACTTCATGCATGAACCGGCACATGGACATGAAGCATAAGTTGCAGTGGGAAGCTCACTGTGCTACAATGCGGCCTAGCTGGCCGGGCCAACCACCGTCTGCCCCATCTTGTGCATCTGCGGCCTCTTCATCCTCTGTGACTGGGGGGACAGCAGTCACACCTGTTTTGGGACGCAGACCTGCCACCTCTTTACCCGCAACAGCCAGCGTGATTGGCAGGTCATCATTTTCTTTGGAGGTGGTAACACCAGCTGGTGTTGAGCGCTGTCCGACATCGATAGCACCACCTTTGGATCAATGCAACCTAACATGTCCGCCTGCATCTTCCTCACAGACCGGCAGTTTGCCGGGGACACCCTTATCAACCCCGTCTAAGCACAACAGCCAGCCCTCAGTCCCTCAGATGTGGACAAGTAAAAGACCATTTCCTCCTAGCCATGAGAGAGCTAAGAGGTTGAATTTCACCATCTGCAAGCTCTTGGCTACAGAAATGCTGCCTTTCTGCCTGGTGGACACAGAGGATTTTCGAGACCTTATGTCCGTCGCAGTGCCCCAGTACCAGATGCCCAGTCGGCACTACTTCTCAAAGAAAGGTGTGCCTGCGCTCCACCAGCATGTCGCACACAACATCACCGCTTCTTTGAGAAACTCTGTGTGTGACAGGGTGCATTTCACCACAGACACTTGGACGAGTAGGCATGGACAGGGGCGTTACATGTCACTAACTGGGCACTGGGTTACTATGGTGACAGCAGGACAATGGGCTGCTGTCTAAGTCTTGCCGTCCCCACGAGTTGTGCGTCAATCCTCTTTATGTCAAAGTTCCTCCACTGCTTCTGCTTCCTCAACCTCCTCTCGGTCCTCCACCTGCACCCAAAGCCTGTCTGGTCATGCCACAAGCTTTCTAACAGCGCAGAAGGGATCCTGCACACCTCCTTACTATGCTGGCAGTAGGGCTCAATGTCATCAGGCGGTTTTTACTTTGAAATGTCTGGGAAATGTGAGTCACACAACTGAGGAGTTGTGGTCAGCTCTGGAGAACCAATTTCATGAATGGTTGTCTCCACTGGACCTGAATCCAGGGCCGTGTGCGACAATGCTGCAAACCTGGGTGCGGCCCTTCGCCGGGGCAATGTCACACACGTGCCTTGTATGGCTCACGTGTTAAACCTGGTTGTCCAGCAATTTTTAGCCCACTATCCCGGACTAGATGGCCTTCTGCAGAGGGCACGGTCGCTGTGTGCTCACTTCCGCCGTTCGCATCCCGCAGCTCAGCGACTTACATCTCTACAGAAGTCATTGGGCCTGCCACTTCACCGGCTAAAATGCGATGTGCCTACTCGGTGGAATTCAACTCTGCACATGTTGCAGCGACTGTGGCAGCACCGACAAGCCCTGGTGCAATACGTTCTGACGTATAGCCTAGGCCAACGGGATCCAGAGGTGGGGCAAATCACGCTGGAGGAGTGGTCTCAGATCAGGGACCTATGCACCCTTCTGCACAGTTTTGAAATGGTGACGAAGATGTTTAGTGGTGACGATGCCATTATCAGCATGACTATTCCGGTGATTTACATGCTGGAGCACATGTTAAACAGAATTCGGAGTCAGGTGGTGGCACAAGAGGAGGTGGAGGAAGTAGAGGAGGAGGAGTTGTATGCGGAAGGGCTAACATCTGCAAGGTCCAGACGGTCGGCAGCACCAAGGCGGCAGGCATGTGAGGGTGGGGGAGATGGTTTTACCAGGGCGCATGGTAGCAGCCAAACTAGTGAGGAAGGTGCAGGTGCCCAGGAAGAAGTGGAGGACGAACTGATGGAAGACTCATCAGATGAGGGAGACCACATTTCTGTTGTGCGAGGTTGGGGGGAGAGGACAGAGGAAGGAAGCATGATTGTTAACTCGCCACCAACACAACAGGGACTTGGTGCTCCTGGATGCGCAAGACACATGAGTGCCTTCTTGCTGCACTACCTGCAACATGACCCTCGAATTGGGAGAATTAGAAATAATCCTGACTACTGGGTTGCCACACTGTTAGATCCCTGGTACAAAAGTAAATTTGCAGAAATAATTCCTGCCATAGAAAGGGATGCACGCATGCAGGAGTATCAGCAGAGACTGTTGCAGAATCTTACATGTGCTTTTCCACAAAACACCAGTGGTGCACGTAGTGAATCTCACAGCTCCAACTTGCCAACCGTGGGACCGTCGAGTGTTCAGCACTCAAACCGTAACAGAAACACAGTATCTGCTGGTAACATCAATTTTGCGGAATCATTTCACCACTTTTTTAGCTCATCCTTTGCAAGGCCACAGGAGACAAGAAGTCTGACACATAGTAAACGCCTAGAGACGATGGTACAGGAGTATCTCCAAGTAAACATTGAAGCCATGACTGTGTCACTGGACCCTTGCTCTTTTTGGGCTTCCAATCTGGATAAAGGGCCGGAGCACGCCACTTACACCTTGGAGATCTTGTCATGCCCCGCAGCCAGCGTTCTGTCTGAACGTGTGTTCAGCGCTGCTGGTGGTGTGCTGACAGATAAGCGCACGCGGCTCTCCACTGATAATGTAGACAGACTCACGTTCATAAAGATGAACAAATCATGGATCCGAAACGACTTTTCTACCCCTGTGTCATCCTGGGGAGAGTAAAAGCTTGATGATTGGTTAAAATCTCCTCACCAACCATTTTAAGCTTTCAAATTACTAATCATGTTTATCTGTATCTTGGCTGGAAAATAATTTGGGCTTTGTAGCAGTGTGCAGTACTGATTCTATTAGGCCATCTATACTAAGCTCCACCAGATTTAAAATTAATAATAATTTTTAGCTGCATCTAGCCCGGAAAATAATTTTGGGGCTCCGAGATGCGCAAGACACATAAGTGCCTTCTTGCTGCACTACCTGCAACATGACCCTCAGATTGTCAGAATTCTAAGTAATCCTGACTACTGGGCTGCCACACTCTTAGATCCCCCACACTCTTCGATCAACCTTTTCATTTTAATAAAGACCAAAAAAATGGTCATTTTTGAAATTATAAGCATTAGCAGGTTATTAGAAACTGAAATCAAACAGTTTTCAACTCAAAACTTTATTCTAGGTGATGTTACATTTGCACATAGGACCCCTTGTTCTAAAGGAGCTTCTGAACTCTCTCGTCCATTGAATTTGTCAGGTTTTGGATGGTTTCTGCTTCAATTTTTTTGCATGAGGACAGAATACCCTCCCAGAGCTGTTGCTTAGATGTGAACTGCCTCCCGCCATCATAGACACTCCTTTTGATGATGCTCCAGAGGTTCTGAATGGGGTAGAGGTCAGGGGAGCATGGGGGTCACACCATAAATTTGTCCCCTTTTATGCCCATATCAGCCAGAGATGCAGATGTGTTATGTGCAGCATGAGACGGTGCATTATCATGCATGAAAATAATCTTGCTGCGGAATACACGGTTCTTCTTCTTGAACCATGGCAGGAAGTGCTGTTTGAGAAACTCCACATACATTATGGAGTTCATCTTTACCCCTTCAGGGATCCTAAAGGGGCTGACAATCTCTCTCCCCATGATTCCAGCCCAAAACATTACTCCACCTCCTCCTTGTTGGCGCTGTAGCCGTGTTTGCGTGGGGTGTCCATCAACCAGCCATCCTCCACTCCATCCATCTGGACCATCGAGCATTGCACGGCACTCATCCATGAACAAAACAGTTTTGAAATCAGTCTTCATGTAATGTTTGGCCAACTGGAGCCATTTCTGCTTGTGTGCAGTGGATAGAGGAGGTCGACAGGATGGCGTACGCACAGCTGCAAACCTCTGAAGGACTCTGCATCTTGTTGTTCGGGGGACGTTGGAGGCACCAGCAGCTTCAAAAACTTGTCTGCTGCTATGACAAGGCTTTTTTGCCGCTGCTCTTTTAATCTGACGTAATTGCCTGTAGGAAAGAGTCCTCAATTTGCCCTTATCAGCACGCACACGTGTGTACTGTGAATCAGCTACATACTTCTTGATTGCCAAGACACTTCATCCTGATCATCGCACAATGTTGATTGTAGTCATGCCTTGACCTAAACACTCCACAATTTGTTGCTTCTCAGCAGCCGACACATCCTTTTTCTTTCCCATTTTGGCAGAAAATGTAGGCTGCTTAAAAAGGTGGGACAGCCTTCTTAAGTAGTCTTGCCGTTCATTGGACACACCTGCCAAACTAATTAGCACAGGTGTCTGCAATTGCTTACAGTGATATAAAGAGCCCTGACACATATCACCATCAATGAGTTTAACTGACAAACAAACAAATTCTTCCCTTATCACTCCTAAACACTTTTTGCATAATAATTTGGAACACAGTGTACATGTGCTTTTCCACAAAACACCAG
Source organism: Phyllobates terribilis (assembly GCF_046119375.1). Lineage (NCBI taxonomy): Eukaryota > Metazoa > Chordata > Amphibia > Anura > Dendrobatidae > Phyllobates > Phyllobates terribilis. The sequence goes on from NW_027362765.1 coordinate 237,566,513, forward strand.
TGGTTCACATAGTGAATCTTACAGTTCTAACTTGCCAACCGTGGTCTGTATGGAGTTGTTCAATAAAGGGCCCAAAATTAAGATAACATAGATGGGAGAGGTCTCTATGAATAGGAATTCCTAAGAATTTGATACCCTGTGAGGGCCAGGCAAAGGGAAAGTTGGACTGGATGGAATCCTGTATGGATTTGGCGAGGGAGACATCGAGGGCCTCAGACTTCGCTGTATTGATTTTAAAATTTGACCATGTAACAAAGTGATCTATTTCAGCCATAACAGCAGGGATGGATATATGTGATTGAGTGATATATACTAGGACATCATCAGCAAATAGAGAGCACTTGTACTCGGTGCCTCCCACCTCAATCCACCTAATATTGGGGTTATGGCGAATTGATGAGAGCAGATGCTCCGTCACTAGGATGTATAAGAGAGGGGACAGAGGACATCCCTGCCATGTCCCATTGGTGATTATGAAAGGTGATGAAAATGTTCTGACGCGCCCCCTGGGCCTTGGGACATCCGGAGCCGGACCCTTTTTGGTGGATGCTGGTGGTTGTAGTCTCCGTGGCGGCGACCCGGTTCCGTGGCTCAGGGCGGTCAAACCAGTGGCGGAACTATTTATGTGGTTTTGATGTTTAAATGTCCGACTACGCCACCCGTGGATTGTGGTCAGAGTGAACCGCCGCTGCAGGGCAGACCGCTGAGTCTGGTGTTGTGGGTGCAGCAGAGCGTAGCATAACTCCCCACGGCGGGAGGAGTATAGCCTCAGGGCAGTGTATGCTGAGGATGGGGGTGATGGTGCAGGGCAGCAGCAGTAAGGACACGGAGTCAGTGATGCAGTCAAGGGCCTTTACTCACAGTTGTTATTATCCAGACCACTTCTGCAGGTAACGGCTGCCCACGTCGTACTGTGCTCACCAGGTGAGGGGCTCAGACAACTCCCAGCCCCACGTTGGGCGGTTGCTTATTGCTGCCTTTTACTACTTATGCTAACCACTGTCAACACAGATAACCCCTTACGAACTGCCCCCTTCTGCTTGCTACAAAACATGACAAACAGCATAGCCTTGCAGGATAAAGAGCAGGGAAGGCCCAAAAGGATGGGAAGCGAAAGAAAAGCAGCAAGTGCCCAATGTTTTCGCAAGTGTTTGCAAAGTCAATGAGGGAAGAGATGCGCTGCAATGGTCAGCAAATGAGAAAAGGAGCTGTGCTGCATTGGCCAGGAATCAAACCCGGGCCACCCGCATGGCAGGCAAGAATTCTACCACAGAACCACCAATGCTTGGATGAGTCATTCATGTCAGTGGTGCCTGCCAGATCCAGGTGCCAGGATCAGACGGCCACCATCGCCCGACCTGACCACATGAAGCTCTTGCGGTGCGGTGTGGTGCCGTGTGGTGCCGTGTGGTGCGGTGTGGTGCGGTGTGGTGCGGTGTGGTGCGGTGTGGTGCGGTGTGGTGCAGTGTGGTGCAGTGTGGTGCAGTGTGGTGCAGTGTGGTGCAGTGTGGTGCAGTGTGGTGCGTGAGTGTGTGTCTGCAGCCTGGCTAGCTCAGTCGGTAGAGCATGAGACTCTTAATCTCAGGGTCGTGGGTTCGAGCCCCACGTTGGGCGGTTGCTTATTGCTGCCTTTTACTACTTATGCTAACCACTGTCAACCCAGATAACCCCTTAAGAACTGCCCCCTTCTGCTTGCTACAAAACATGATAAACAGCATAGCCCTGCAGGATAAAGGGCAGGGGAGGCCCAAAAGGATGGGAAGCAAAAGAAAAGCAGCAAGTGCCCAATGTTTTCGCAAGTGTCTGCAAAGTCAATGAGGGAAGAGATGCGCTGCAATGGTCAGCAAATGAGAAAAGGAGCTGTGCTGCATACATTACATTACATTAAAAGATCATAGTAACATAAAAAACGGAAAAAAACAAAATAAGGACAACAGCATAAACAAGCTCGTAGCCCATGACATATGAGTAAAGACATATGAATATGGAATAAAATAAAATAAAATAATTCCAGTCAAATAATCCTATAAAGGAATAGTAGGTCTCTTAAAGCTTAGTGACATAAAAAAGTTAGAGGTTGATAAACACTCGACCAAGGGAGTACTTTATTCGCAGAAGGGTGGAGGGAGTGGATGGGTGTAAACAAAAGGGAAAAGGGATAAGAATAGGGACTAAGAATAGAAAGAATATCATATCAGGAGATTGATATGGTTTTCTAGGGGGGGGGGGCAAGGAAAGAATTAAACCTCCTGGCTCCGTTGGCTCCACACTTTAGAAAATTTGGGATGGGATAGGTTTCCCAGCTGGTGAGTTCCTCTAAGCGTCTAATCATGTTTACTTTATTTATCCATTCGGAGTGAGTAGGGGGAGATTCTTGTTTCCAATGTAGAGCGATCAGTTGTTTTGCAGAATCCAACAACAAGGGGATCAAGTCATGTTTTTTTTGCTTATAATTATCTGTTATAGAATTTCTTTAGGGGATAATGATTGTCTTATCAGTAGTGTTGAGCGAGCACTAAAATGCTCGGGTGCTCGAAGCTCGGGCCGAGCTCACTGTGATACTCGGGTGCTCGACCCGAGCAACGAGCCCAATGTTAGTCTATGGGAGACCCGAACATTTTTGCGGCGGCTCCCCCGGCAGTCTGTAGAAAGCCTAAAAAGTGCCCAAAACGATAGTGACAGTGCTCAAATGACATGGGGACAGCATGGGGATCGCCCCTGGAAGCATTTCTGACCCCCAGGTCACTGCTGTCAACAACGAGGTATTAAGCCACTTTTACAGGCTCACAATAAAACGTTCAAAAACGAAAGTGAAAGTGCTTTCCTGTGAAATATGTTAACCCCTTAACGACCATGGGTCTTTCTGTTTTTGTGTTTTCCTTTTTTGCTCCCCTTCTTCCCAGAGCCAGAACTTTTTTAATTTTCGTTCAATATGGCCATGTGAGGGCTTATTTTTTGCGAGACGAGTTGTACTTTTAAACACCATCACTGGTTTTACCATATCGTGTGCTGGAAAATGGGAAAAAAATTCCAAGTGTAGTGAAACTGCAAAAAAAATGCAATTCCACAGTTGTTTTTTGGGTCCTTTTTTTACCACGTTCACAGATTGCTAAAACTGACCTGCCATCATTATTTTCCAGGTCGTTACGAGTTCATAGACACCAAACATGTATAGGTTCTTTTTTATTTAAGTGGTGAAAAAAAAATCCAAAGCTTGCTAAAAAAAACAAAAAAAATGGCGCCATTTTCCGAGACCCTTAGCTTCTCCATTTTTCGGGATCTGGGGCCAGGTGAGGGCTTATTTTTTGCGTGCCGGGCTGACGTTTTTATTGATACCATTTTGGGGTAGATCCGATGTTTTAATCGCCCGTTATTGCATTTTATTGCAAAGTTGTAGCGACCAAAAAAACTTAATTCTGGCGTTTAAAATTTTTTTCTCGTTACGCCGTTTACTGATTGTATTAATTCTTCTTTTATATTGATAGATCGGGCGATTCTGAACGCGGCGATACCAAATATGTGTATGTGGGTTTTTTTTTATATGTATATATATATATTTTATTTTGAATGGGGCGAAAGGGGGGTGACTTAAACTTTTATATATTTTTTATTTTTTTTATTTTTTTAAAAACTTTTTTTTTACACTTTCTGCTTGCTTCTATAGTCTCCAGAGGAGGCTAGAAGCAGCAGTTGTCTGATTGCTTCTACTGCATACAAGCGATGAGCAGATCGCTTGTATGCAGGAGAAATGCTCACTTGCTATGAGCGCTGACCACTAGGTGGCGCTCATAGCAATTGAGACATGACAACCATAGGCGTCTGCTGCAGACCCTGAGTTGTCATGCCCACCCATTGGTGACCCGCGATCATGTGACGGGGTCACTGATGGGCGGGGCTTAGGACTCCCGGAAGCGCGAGTTAAATGCCACTGTTAGAGATTTAACATGTTAACAGCCGCGGGTGGATTGCGATTCCAATAATCAGCTGACATGTGCTCGCTTCAGTGCGGGCTCACCGCCCGCCGGAGCCCCCGCTGAACCGGCCTTCCCGACCTGGTGCGTACTATTACTGACCAGATCGGAAAGGGGTTAAGGAACATCCTTTCCAGGGTAAAGACTTGTGTATAAGGTAAAATAAATAACCAAAAACAAAAATGCTCCTCCACACCTTGGGCTATGTTCACAGGTAGCATTTTTTATGCATTTTTGCATGTTTGTATTGCTTTCAACTGTGACAAATGCATTCACCGGGAAATGTCATTTTAACATTTTACAACCTTATCTGGCCATGTGCTGTGTGACACATGCATACAGTGCTAAAAAGACATGGGAACAGCATGGGGAAGACCCCTGGAAGCATCTCTGACACCCAGGTCACTGCCTAAAAGTGTGCCCATCAGAAGTGATCCTTGCCGCATCAGAAGATGCAGACTTGCAACTATCCCCGTGCAAGTCCTTGTCCCAGGGCAGTGTTCAATTGTATCTCCCCCATAACTTGCAATACAAGCGCAAGTATGCAGCCAGCCACCCACCCACCCCCAGGCTGCAATACCATACTGCTAGCTTGCTTGCACTTGAAATTGGGCCTTTTAGGCATGTGGAGATGGAATCTGGCCACCACGTCATGGCTGCGTCGGTAGCCTGGTATTCATACTCAGTCCCCAGCCGCCCGGCGGCCGGGTGTCCACGCTTGGTCCCCAGCCGCCAGGGGGCGGCCGGGTGTCTATACTCAGTCCCCAGCCGCCCCGCGGCCGGGTGCCCACACACAGTCCCCAGCCGCGTGGGGGTGGCCGGGTGTCCATAAAAGGTCCCCAGCCGCCCCTATTTGCCCCGGTGCGCCTTATACACAAGCGCGCATGCCAAAACATTACCTGTGCCTTCCCCAGTGCATTTAGTGGGAAGGACAGCCTAACCACAAACACGTGGACAAGTGAATGTGGCCAGGAATGGTCCATCTCACTGACGCCTTCACACTGGGTTAATATTGTGGAAGCCGGGACACAGTTGGACACTGGGATGCAACACGTCCTCCAGACATAGAGGATTGCGGGTCCTGGGTCAATCAGGCTTCAACACAACGTTCAGAAGGTAGACAGCAGCAGTGGTCGGCCTCCTACACAACGAGTAAATTATTCATGATCATGAGGCCATCGACCTCCTTAGCTTTCTGTTCCTTGGAATGCAAGCGCATGTATGTAGTAGCAGCTAGGCCTGAGGTGGTCAGCGTTTTGGCGCATATTCTACCTCCTTCGAGGATTGCTGGATGTTTTCCTGCTACTATCCCAGTTCTATGACTCCCGTTAAAACAAAGCTTCAGGTGATGAATGATGGATGAGGTGGTGGCAAAGGAGAAAGAGCAGGAGGAACAGGGACCATTCACATCAATATCAGGCCAGCCAACCAAACATGTCTTGTAGGATATGTCTCTGTACCAAAAGGAGCGGTTCAGCTACACAGTTATAGGGCATACAGTGAATGCAATGCCTACCAAAAATTTCGAGGCACTCCAATGCCCCTTGGAAGTGACATGGAGGTCAGAGCGCCTTAACTAAACCGTTTTTTCCATTTATAGCAACTGGGTCTCCTGTACACTGTTGGCCTAAGCAGGGAATGGAAGGCTTTCCAAAAATTATTAGGCACTGCAATGCCCCTTGAAACAGACATGGATTACAGCGTATTAAAAACCTTCTACCCATTATTGGGGAGTGGGTCTCCCTTAGTGTTCGCCTATGCATTGAAAAGCAAAAGCTGACAATAATTAGGAGGAAATGCAATGCCCGTTGCAAGAGTCGTGGAGGTTAGAGGTAATTAAAAACAACATGTCAATGCCCCTTGGAAGAGCTGTGGAGTTCAGAGTGGTTTAACAAGACGGTTTTAATGCCCCTTAGAAGAGACGTGGAGTTCAGAGTGTTATAACAAGACAGTTTTAATGCCCCTTGGAAGAGATGTGGAGGTCACAGTGGAATAAAAAGACAATATCAATGCCCCGTGGAAGAGACGTGGAGGTCACAGTAGCTTAACAAGACGGTTTTAATGCCCCTTGGAAGAGTGGTGGAGGTCGCAGTGGAATAAAAAGACAATATCAATGCCCCTTGGAAGAGTGGTGGAGGTTGCAATGGAATAAAAAGACAATATCAACGCCCTGTGGAAGAAACGTGGAGGTCACAGTAGCTTAACAAGACGCTTTTAATGCCCCTTGGAAGAGTGGTGGAGGTCGCAGTGGAATAAAAAGACAATATTAACGACCCTTGGAAGAGACGTGGAGGTCACAGTAGCTTAACAAGATGATTTTAATGCCCCTTACAAGAGCCATGCAGTACAGCATATTAAAAACATTATTCCCATTATTGGGGAGTGGGTCTCCCATAGTCTTTGCCTATGCCTTCCAAGCAAAAGCTGCCAAAAATTAGGAAGGGGGAACTTGCAATGTCCCTTACAAGAGCCATGCAGTACAGCATATTAAAAACATTATTCCCATTAATGGGGAGTGGGTCTCCCATAGTCTTTGCCTATGCCTTCCAAGCAAAAGCTGCCAAAAATTAGGACAGAGGAACTTGCAATGCTGGCAACATGGACCACGGTCACCCTGGTGGTATAGTGGTCGTGGAGGCTGAGGATAAGGAGAAGAGCAAAAAACAGCCGAAATGAGGAAGCGTATACCCATGTGTGGGTGTGAAGCGATGCATGGGAATACACCTCCTGAAATAACACAGTGGATTTGACTTTATGTTACTCTGCTGTCATTTGGTGGTGATGAGAAGTCTGGCCCAATCCAGCCCTTGTTCATTTTGATAAGGGTCAGCTTGTCAGCATTGTCAGTTGACAGGCAAGTGTGCTTATCAGTTATAATTCCCCCAGCGGCACTAAAAACACGCTCCGATAACACGCTAGCGGCAGGGCAGGCCAGGACCTCCAAGGCGTACAGAGCGAGTTCATTCCAAGTGTCCAGCTTGGATACCCAATAATTAAAAGGCACAGAGGAATCACGGAGGACGCTGGTACTCCCTCACCATCTTTTGAAACTTTCCACTCCTTGTGAGAGTACCCTGCGCCTCAGAGCCTGTAAGCTGGGCAGGTCTCAGAAAACTGTCCTAGAACATTGATAGTGTTCCCCTGCCTCTGCTGGATTGGAGTTGTGTCTCTCTCGCCTGTATGCCTTAGTTTGGCAGCGAACTGTGACCTCTGCCGCTATCGTGTTCAGATGGGAATTTTTTTAATAGTTCTGCAGCAAGGGCCTTCTGGTACTGCCCCATTTTTGTAGACCTCTCCAACTCAGGAATAAGAGAGTGAAAGTTCTCCTTGTAGAGGGGGTCTAAAAGTGTCATCAACCAGTAATGACTGTCACCCAACATTTTGACAATGCGAGGATCACGGTTAAGGCAGCGTAACATAAAGTCAGCCATGGGTGCCAGACTGGTAACGGGCAAGACTTCCGTGTCCTCACCAACATGACGACTGATAGTGTTGAGCGATCACTAAAATGCTCGGGTGCTCGAAGCTCGGGCCGAGCTTACCGTGATACTCGGGTGCTCGACCCGAGCAACGAGCCCAATGTTAGTCTATGAGAGACCCGAGCATTTTTGCGGCAGCACCCCCGGCAGTCTGTAGAAAGCCTAAAAAGTGCCCAAAACGATAGTGACAGTGCTCAAAAGACATGGGGGCAGCATGGGGATCGCTCCTGGAAGCATTTCTGACCCCCAGGTCACTGCTGTCAACAATGTGGTCAGAGGTATTAAGCCACTTTTGCGGGCTCACAATAAAACGTTCAAAAACGAAACTGAAACGGTTTTCCTGTGAAATATGTTAAGGAATTTCCTTTCCAGGGTAAAAACTTGTGTATAAGGTAAAATAAATAACCAAAAACAAAAATACTCCTCCACACCTTGGGCTATGTTCACAAGTAGCATTTTTCATGCGTTTTTGCACTTTTGTATTGCTTTCAACCGTGACAAATGCGTTCACCGGGAAATGTAATTTTAACATTTTACAACCTTATCTGGCCATGTGCTGTGTGACACATGCATACAGTGCTGAAAAGACAAGGGATCAGCATGGGGAAGACCCCTGGAAGCATCTCTGACCCCCAGGTCACTGTCTAAAAGTGTGCCCATCAGAAGTGATCCTTGCCGCATCAGAAGATGCAGACTTGCAACTATCCCCGTGCAAGTCCTTGTTTCAGGGCAGTGTTCAATTGTACCTCCCCCATTCCTTGCAATGCAAGCGAAAATATGCAGCCAACCACCCACCCACCCGCAGGCTGCAATACCATACTGCTAGCTTTCACTTGAAATGGGGCCTTTTAGTTTGGAGGAGGCCGAAGCTGGCCACTACCTCATGGCCGCTTCGGCAGCGAGGTATCCATACTCTGTCCCCAGCCGCCCGGCGGCCGGGTGTCCACGCTCTGTCCCCAGCCGCCAGGTGGCGGCAAGGTGTCCATACTCGGTCCCCAGCCGTCCTGATTTCTCCTGTCACCTTCCCCCACACTTTTCTTAGCCTGGCCTGCTTTAGGGCAGCATTGGACGAGCCCACCAGAGAACCAGACTCCTCCGGTGGGCCCTGGCTTCTCCATCAGGGGAGTTGAGAGTGCCTAGGTGAGGAGCATGATGATGATGATAGAAGTTAGCATCTGCTTTGTTTTCTTGGAATGCAAGCGCATGTATGTGGTAGCGGCTAGGCCTGAGGTGGTCCGCGTTTTGGCGCATATCCTACCTCCTCCGAGGATTGCTGGATGTTTTCCTGCTATTATCCCAGTTCTATGACTCCCGTTAAAACAAAGCTTCAGGTGATAAATGATGGATGAGGTGGTGGCAAAGGAGAAAGAGCAGGAGGAACAGGGACCATTCACATCAATATCAGGCCAGTCAACCAGATATGTCTTGTAGGATATGTTTCTGTAACAAAAGGGGCGGTTCGGCTACACAGTTATAGGGCATACAGTGAGTGCAATGCCTACCAAAAATTTCCAGCCACTTCAATGCCCCTTGGAAATGACATGGAGGTCAGAGGGCGTTAACTAAACCTTTTTTTCGATTTATAGCAACTGGGTCTCCCGTGCACTGTTGGCCTAAGCAGTGAATGGAAGACTTTCCAAAAATTATGAGGAATTGCAATGCCCCTTAGAAGAGCCATGTGTGGCACCCCATGGGTCTGGTCACCACAGTAATAGAGATATTACGTTGGAGAGCAAGTGGGAGGTTTCCTGGTCAGGATCCCTTAAACATGCAACATCCTCCTGCCCCAGTCCTGGGAGGGGAGAATTCTGCCCTTATAAACTGGATCTGGGGCGGGGTTGAGTAAGTCAGAGAACAGTCAGAGTCAGAGTGAGAGCAAGGGAAAGTAACAGCAAGGAGCTCTGTAGGAGCTAGGAGCTAAAGACCAGGGGCTGGAAGCTGAGCAGAGCTCGCCCTGGCAGAAGACAATAGGAACCGGACACAGGAGTCCGAAGCTGTGAGGACTTATATATCCAGCAGCAGAAACCAGCCGGCAGGGGATTTCAGGTCCTCTGGCCATAGAAGCCCGGAGGCTCAGTCACAAGCAAGGGACCAGCACCGCCGTCGTGGAGCGGAGGCTAACAGAAGGCCCCAAGTCACCAGCCATACGGGTGAGCACTACACGGTACACTCTGGGACGCGGGCAACTTCTATCCGCTTACAGCAAGGTAGCCAGGAAGAGTGCAGACAGAAGGGGAGGCCTACAACTCCACCTGGCCAGGGGAACTCCTGCTTGCTCACAGACTGACCAGGCCTCTTATGCTAGCCAGTACTCCCGGGAGGGTCTACTTTATAATCATCAATAAAGACCCTGAACTGCACTGCAAAGACTCTGAGTCGTTCCTGCTGCGCTCATGCACCATCACCCCCATCATCCACACTCACTGCCCTGAGGCTATACTCCTCCCGAGGGGAGTTATCCCATTCTATGCTGAGCACACAACACCAGCCTCAGCGGTCTGCCTCGCAGCGGTGGTACTCCCTGACCGCAATCCACGGGTGGCGCAGTTGGACAATTCACCTCAAAACCTAAGAAAGACTGCCACTGGTTTGACCAGCCTGAGCCACGGGACCGGGTCACCGCCACGGAGACTACAGACCCAAGAGACCCGGCACCGGGTATCCCACACACGTGTACACACGGCCCAGGGGGCGCGTCACATGCAGTACAGCATATTGCAAACATAAGTCCCATTATTGGGGAGTGGGTGTCCCATAGTATTTTCTTATGCCTTGCAAGCAAAAGCTGCCAAAAATTAGGACGGAGCAACTTGCAATGCCCCTTACAAGAGCCATGCAGTACAGCACATTACAAACATAAGTTCCATTATTGGGGAGTGGGTCTCCCATAGTATTTGCTTATGCCTTGCAAGCAAAAGCTGCCAAAAATTAGGACGGAGCAACTTGCAATGCCCCTTACAAGAGCCATGCAGAACAGCATATTACAAACATAAGTCCCATTATTGGGGAGTGGGTCTCCCATAGTATTTGATTATGCTTTCCCAGCAAAAGCTGCCAAAAATTAGGATGGAGCAACTTGCAATGCCCCTTACAAGAGCCATGCAGTACAGCATATTACAAACATAAGTCCCATTATTGGGGAGTGGGTCTCCCATAGTATTTGCTTATGCTTTCCCAGCAAAAGCTGCCAAAACTTAGGACGGAGCAACTTGCAATGCCCCTTACAAGAGCCATGCAGTACAGCATATTACAAACATAAGTCCCATTATTGGGGAGTGGGTGTCCCATAGTATTTGCTTATGCCTTGCAAGCAAAAGCTGCCAAAAATTAGGACGGAGCAACTTGCAATACCCCTTACAAGAGCCATGCAGTACAGCATATTACAAACATAAGTCCCATTATTGGGGAGTGGGTCTCCCGTAGTATTTGCTTATGCTTTCCCAGCAAAAGCTGCCAAAAATTAGGATGGAGCAACTTGCAATGCCCCTTACAAGAGCCATGCAGTACAGCATATTACAAACATAGGTCCCATTATTGGGGAGTGGGTGTCCCATGGTATTTGCTTATGCTTTCCCAGCAAAAGCTGCCAAAAGTTAGGACGGAGGAACTTGCAATGCTGGCACCCTGGTGGTATAGTGGTGGTGGAGGCTGAGGATAAGGAGAAGAAGATTAAACAGCCGAAAAGTGGAAGCGTATACCCATGTGTTGGTGTGAAGCGGTACATGTGAATACACCTCCCGAAATAACACAGTGGATTTAACTTTATGTTACTCTGCTGTCATTTGGTGGTGATGAGAAGTCTGGCCCAATCCAGCCCTTGTTCATTTTGATAAGGGTCAGCTTGTCAGCATTGTCAGTTGACAGGCGAGTGCGCTTATCAGTTATAATTTCCCCAGCGGCACTAAAAACACGCTCCGATAGCACGCTAGCGGCAGCGCAGGCCAGGACCTCCAAGGCGTACAGAGCGAGTTCATTCCAAGTGTCCAGATTGGATACCCAATAATTAAAAGGCACAGAGGAATCACGGAGGACGCTGGTACGATCGGCAAGGTACTCCCTCACCATCTTTTGAAACTTTCCACTCCTTGTGAGAGTACCCCGCGCCTCAGGGCCTATAAGCTGGGCGGGTGTCAGAAAACTGTCCCAGAACATTGACAGTGTTCCCCTGCCTCTGCTGGATTGGAGTTGCATCTCTCTCGCCTGTATGCCTTGGTTGGGCAACGAACTGTGACCTCTGCCGCTAGCGTGTTCAGATGGGAATTTTTTTAAGAGTTCTGCAGCAAGGGCCTTCTGGTATTGCCCCATTTTTGTAGATCTCTCCACCTCAGGAATAAGAGAGTGAAAGTTCTCCTTGTAGCGGGGGTCTACAAGTGTCATCAACCAGTAATGACTGTCACCCAACATTTTGACAACGCGAGGGTCACGGTTAAGGCAGCGTAACATAAAGTCAGCCATGCGTGCCAGACTGGTAACGAGCAAGATTTCCGTGTCCTCACCAAGATGACGACTGACCATGCTCTCCTCCTCCTCCTCCTCTTCCTCCTCCCCCCTGTCCTCAGGCCACCCACGCTGAACCGACGGTATGACACTTGTACAGGTACTACCGTCTACAACACATGATAGCAGCTCCTGTTCTTCCTCCTCCTCCTCCTCCTTCTCTCCCTCATTGTCCCCCAATGCACGTTGGGATGAGATGAGGCTGGGCTGTGTGTAATCGCCCGCTACGGCTTCTTGATCCATCTCATCATACTCTGGCTGCAATGCCTCCTCTTTAATTCTCTGCAGAGAGCGTTGCAAAAGACAGACAAGTGGGATGCTGACACTAATGATGGCGTCATCGCCACTCACCATCTTGGTGGCCTCCTCAAAGTTTGTCAGGATGGTACATATGTCAGACATCCAGGTCCACTCCTGAGGTCTTATGTGTGGAGTCTGACCTGAATATCGACGGCCTTGTTGCAGCTGGTACTCCACAACTGCTCTCTTCTGCTCACAAATCCTTTGCAACATGTGGAGGGTAGAGTTCCAACGTGTGGGGACATCACACACCAGTCGGTGTGCCGGAAGCTGCAAATGCTGCTGCAACACAGCAAGGGCGTCGGAAGCTGTAGCCGACTTGCAAAAATGAGCTGACAGGCGGCGTTCTTTCACGAGCAGATCTGGCAACTCGGGGTACGATTTAAGAAACTGCTGAACCACGAGGTTAAGCACATGAGCCAGGCATGGTACGTGTGTGATCTCACCTCGCCTCATAGCCGCCACCAGGTTACGGCCATTGTCACACACGACCATGCCGGGATGTAGGTTCAGCGGTCTCAGCCACAGATCTGCCTGCTCTTTCACAGCTGTCCACAACTCACAAGCAGTGTGAGGTTTATCACCTAAGCTTATGAGTTTCAGCACAGCCTGTTGCCACTTGGCGGAGGCAGTGCTGCAATGCTTCCAGCTTGTAACTGATGTGGTGATATCTGAGATGGAGGCTGAACATGAGGAGGAGGAGGAGGAGGATGCGCAGGAGCTGTACACTGTGGGGGCAACTCTGACTGACATAGGGCCCGCAATCCTCGGTGTGGGGAGGATGTGTTCCGTCCCAAGGTCCGACTGGGTCCCGGCTTCCACTATGTTTACCCAGTGTGCCGTCAGAGAGATGTACCGTCCCTGGCCACAAGCACTTGTCCACGTGTCCGTTGTCAGGTGGACTCTCCCTGTAACTGCGTTGTTGAGGGCACGGCAGATGCTTTGGGACACCTGCTTGTGTAGTGCGGGGATGGCACACCGGGCAAAATAGTGTCGGCTGGGGACCGAGTAACGAGGGACGGCCACCGCCATAAGATTGCGGAAGGATTCCGTCTCCACCAGCCTAAAAGGCAGCATTTCCAATGCAAGCAGTCGTGAAATGTGCGAATTTAGGATTGTGGCCCGTGGGGCTTTAGCTGCGAATTTCCGCTTTCGTTCAAAGGTCTGGGATATGGACAATTGAACGCTGCGGTGGGAAGTGGACGTGGACGTTGATGCTGTTTCTTGAGAAACTGCCATAACAAGTGAAGACTGAGAGGAGGGGGCATCTCTACATGCAGTATGGACAGGGGATTGCCTTGCACACACAACAGGGGGTTCTATTGCACGCACAACAGTGGAAGAAGCAGTGGTGACACCCGCTGACACCGGTCGTGGACCCTGGGTTTCGCCCTACAAAGTCGGGTGCTTTGCTGCCATGTGCCTGATCATGCTGGTGGTGGTCAGGCTGGTAGTTTTGTCACCCCTGCTGATGCTGGCATGGCAGGTGGAACATATGGCCTTTTTGGGGTTATCAGCAGAGTCTTTAAAAAATTCCAGACTCTGGAAGACCTACCGCTTGTACTGGCAACGTCCCTCGTGTTGGTGTTACGGGGAACGGTTGCCTGCCTTCTGTCTGCGGCCACCACACTGCTTCTTCCTGCCTGTTGGGGTACTCTGCCTCCCTCCCCCTGTGTGCTGCTGGCCTCACTCTGCATGTCCTCCTTCCACGTTGGGTCAGTTACTAGATCATCCACCACTTCCTCCTCTTCCACTTGCGCACCACGATCCTCCTCCTCACTTCCTGGCAATTGTGTCTCGTCATCGTCCACCTCTTGTGACAGATTGCCAACGTCGACTTCCTGTGGCCGTGGCTGTTCAAATATTTGGGCATCGCAACATGGGATCTCCTCTTCCACCACTTCAAGCGTATCAGGCGAGGGGCCCAAATATGGAAATGGACAAGTGAACAGCTCTTCAGAGTGTCCAAGTGTGGGATCACTTGCTGTCTGACGACACTCAGCATGGTGGGAGGAAGGAGCATCAGGGTGAGGAGGAGTATGCGGTCGAGACTCACGGCTACTAAGAGTTGACCGTGTGGAAGACAGACCGGAGGTGGTGGTGCCCAGGTAACTGGAAGTATTGTCTGCTATCCAATTAATAACCTGTTCACACTGATCAGTTCTCAATACTGGTGTTGTTCTGTGCTTCCCTAGTAATTCGGTCAAGAAGTGGGAGCGAGAAGATGTGGCTGTTGGTTGTGGCACATTTTCACCTTGGCCACGGCCCCGTCCTCTGCACGAACCATCACCAGAACGTCCACATCCACGTCCCTTGCCACGCGCCTTGCCCATTGTAAATGAAGTAAAATAGCTTACACTTGCACTATCAATGGAAAAAGGGAAATAAAGTGTAGATTAGAACCGTGGAAGAGGAAAACCACAGTTATTGTTTACTGGGGTATACCACACTTTTTTAAATAGAGATATTTGCGGCTGAACAGTGAGCGACACACTCAAACTGCTTTTTTTTTAGATACCAAAGGCCCAAAACTGGATAGTACAGCGATTTCACCCGTGGAAATGCGAAACCACACTGGGATGTTGGGCCTACACAACACTATTTTCAACTGATATATTTTTGTGTCACAACAGTCAGGAGACACTACTGTTTTTCTTTATGGAAAAAAACTACCAAAACCTGAATAATAGAGATTTTTTACCGTGGGATGGCAAAACCACCGTTATTGTTTACTGGGGTATACCACACTTTTTTAAATAGAGATATTTACGTCTGAACAGTGACCGACACACTCAACTGGTTTTTTTTTTAGATACCAAAGGCCCAAAACTGGATAGTACAGCGATTTGACCCGTGGAACTGCGAAACCACACTGGGATGTCGGGCCTACACAAGACTATTTTCAACAGATATATTTTTGTGTCACAACAGTCAGGAGACACTACTGTTTTTCTTTACGGAAAAAACTACCAAAACCTGAATAATAGAGATTTTATACCGTGGAACAGCAAAACCACAGTTATAATTTACTGGTGTATACCAGACTTGTTTAAATATATATATTTGCGTCTGAACAGTGAGCGACACACTCAAACTGCTTTTTTTTTTAGATACCAAAGGCCCAAAACTGGATAGTACAGCAATTTGACCCGTGGAACTGCGAAACCACACTGGGATGTCGGGCCTACACAAGACTATTTTCAACAGATATATTTTTGTGTCACAACAGTCAGGAGACACTACTGTTTTTCTTTACGGAAAAAACTACCAAAACCTGAATAATAGAGATTTTTTACTGTGGGATGGCAAAACCACAGTTATTGTTTACTGGGGTATACCACACTTTTTTAAATAGAGATATTTGCGGCTGAACAGTGAGCGACACACTCAAACTGCTTTTTTTTTAGATACCAAAGGCTCAAAACTGGATAGTACAGCGATTTGACCCGTGGAACTGCGAAACCACACTGGGATGTCGGGCCTACACAAGACTATTTTCAACTGATATATTTTTGTGTCACAACAGTCAGGAGACACTACTGTTTTTCTTTACGGAAAAAAACTACCAAAACCTGAATAATAGAGATTTTTTACTGTGGGATGGCAAAACCACCGTTATTGTTTACTGGGGTATACCACACTTTTTTAAATAGAGATATTTACGTCTGAACAGTGAGTGACACACTCAACTGTTTTTTTTTTAGATACCAAAGGCCCAAAACTGGATAGTACAGCGATTTGACCCGTGGAACTGCGAAACCACACTGGGATGTCGGGCCTACACAAGACTATTTTCAACAGATATATTTTTGTGTCACAACAGTCAGGAGACACTACTGTTTTTCTTTATGGAAAAAAACTACCAAAACCTGAATAATAGAGATTTTATACCGTGGAACAGCAAAACCACAGTTATAATTTACTGGTGTATACCAGACTTGTTTAAATATATATATTTGCGTCTGAACAGTGAGCGACACACTCAACTGTTTTTTTTTTAGATACAAATGGCCCAAAAGTGGATAATACAGAGGTTTGAACCGTGAAACTGCAAAGCCACACTTGTATTTCTCGGGCCTACACCAGACTATTTTCAACAGATATATTTGTGTCTGAACAATCAGGAGACACTATTTATTTTTTACGGCAAAAAATGCCAAAAGCAGGATAATAGAGATGTTTTACCGTGGAACAGCAAAACCACAGTTATAATTTACTGGTGTATACCAGACTTTTTTGAATATATATATATTTGCGGCTGAACAGTGAGCGACACACTCAAACTGTTTTTTTTAGATACAAATGGCCCAAAAGTGGATAATACAGAGGTTTGAACCGTGGAACTGCAAAACCACACTTGTATTTCTCGGGCCTACACCAGACTATTTTCAACAGATATATTTGTGTCTGAACAATCAGGAGACACTATTTATTTTTTACGGCAAAAAATGCCAAAAGCAGGATAATAGAGATTTTTTACTATGGAACAGCAAAACCACAGTTTTAATTTACTGGTGTATACCAGGCTTTTTAAAATATATATATATTTGCAGCTGAACAGTGAGCGACACACTCAAACTGTTTTTTTAGATACAAATGGCCCAAAAGTGGATAATACAGAGGTTTGAACCGTGAAACTGCAAAGCCACATTTGTATTTCTCGGGCCTACACCAGACTATTTTCAACAGATATATTTGTGTCTGAACAATCAGGAGACACTATTTATTTTTTACGGCAAAAAATGCCAAAAGCAGGATAATAGAGATGTTTTACCGTGGAACAGCAAAACCACAGTTATAATTTACTGGTGTATACCAGACTTTTTTGAATATATATATATTTGCGGCTGAACAGTGAGCGACACACTCAAGCTGTTTTTTTTAGATACAAATGGCCCAAAAGTGGATAATACCGAGGTTTGAACTGTGGAACTGCAAAACCACACTTGTATTTCTCGGGCCTACACCAGACTATTTTCAACAGATATATTTGTGTCTGAACAATCAGGAGACACTATTTATTTTTTTACGGCAAAAAATGCCAAAAGCAGGATAATAGAGATGTTTTACCGTGGAACAGCAAAACCACAGTTATAATTTACTGGTGTATACCAGGCTTTTTAAAATATATATATATTTGCGGCTGAACAGTGAGCGACACACTCAAACTGTTTTTTTTAGATACAAATGGCCCAAAAGTGGATAATACAGAGGTTTGTACCATGGAACTGCAAAACCACACTTGTATTTCTCGGGCCTACACCAGACTATTTTCAACAGATATATTTGTGTCTGAAAAATCAGGGAGACACTATTATTTTTTTTTTTACAGCAAAAAATGCAAAAAGCAGAATAATAGAGATTTTTTACCGTGGAACAGCAAAAGCACACTTCTGTCTCTCTGGCCTACACCAGACTATTTTCAACAGATATATTTGTGTCTGAAAAATCAGGGAGACACTATTATTATTTTTATACAGCAAAAAATGCCAAAAACAGGATAATAGAGATGTTTTACCGTGGAACATCAAAACCACAGTAATAATTTACTGGTGTATACCAGACTTTTTTAAATATCTATATTTGCGGCTGAACAGTGAGCGACACACTCAAACTGTTTTTTTTAGATACAAATGGCCCATAGAACTGCAAAACCACACTTCTATTTCTCGGGCCTACACCAGACTATTTTCAACAGATATATTTGTGTCTGAAAAATCAGAGGCACACTTTTTTTTTTTGGGGGGGGGGGGACACCAAAAGGTTAATAAGATGGGTATTTGTACATTGTGAAGGAGGAAAAAAAAAAGAGGATTTAGATAAAAAAAAAGGATTTTTCCTGGCCCCCGGGACCTGGAGCTAAGTCCAGCAATTTCAGCAACAGGAGCAGCACACAGGACTGTAATGCAGCGTTTGCTGGTATAACCACTGCGTCTCATATACAGCCTGCCTGCCTGCCTGATATACCTGGGATGGATATTAGTCCTGAGAAGGACTGTTTGTTTGATCTGGCAGCCTTTACAGACCCTACACTAACTATTTTGCAGGATATATCTCTCCCTAAATCAGCAGCGCTGTCCCTACACTGTCTGATCCGGAGCGACTGTGTCCAAGATGGCAGCGCCCGGTTTTAAATACTCGACTGGCTGGCAATCCCTGCTTGTTCATTGGCTCTGTAAAGAGCGCCAAACAAGCAGGGCGGAGACCCGAGCTCCCACCCGAGTAACCCGGAAATGCTCGGTGCTCGCCGAACATCCCGAGTAGCGTGATGCTCGGGCGAGTACCGAGCAGTATCGAGCATGTTCGCTCAACACTACTTATCAGGCCTAATTTTTTTTAGGGTCGCTTCTATTTTACCCCAAAATGGTCTACTCTTCGAGCATGACCAAAAGATATGTGTCATATTACCCACAGCTAGGTTGCATCTCCAACATAAGTTAGAGTAACTCAGACCAAATTGGTGTAATAATTCGGGGGTTCTGTACCAACGCAAAATAATTTTATATGAATTCTCTTGTGAAGTTATACATTTTGAGAAGCTATGTGCATTGGAAAGGATGGAGTCAGCTTCCTCTTCGGACAGTGTAATATTCAATTAATTCTCCCAGGAATATACAGTACAGACCAAAAGATTGGACACACCTTCTCATTTAAAGATTTTTCTGTATTTTCATGACTATGAAAATTGTACATTCACACTGAAGGCATCAAAACTATGAATTAACACATGTGGAATGATATACTTAACAAAAAAGTGTGAAACAACTGAAATTATGTCTTATATTCTAGATTCTTCAAAGTAGCCACCTTTTGCTTTGATGACTGCTTTGCACACTCTTGGCATTCTCTTGATGAGCTTCAAGAGGTAGTCACCGGAAATGGTTTTCACTTCACAGGTGTGCCCTGTCAGGTTTAATAAGTGGGATTTCTTGCCTTATATAAGTATAATTCCACATGTGTTAATTCATAGTTTTGATGCCTTCAGTGTGAATGTACAATTTTCATAGTCATGAAAATACAGAAAAATCTTTAAATGAGAAGGTGTGTCCAAACTTTTGGTCTGTACTGTATGAAAGTGGGTTTTTTAGAGAACTGGGATAATGTCAAATGGTCATATATCTTTGATATACCTTTGGAAAAAGGGAAAGAAAGTCTACTTTCAATCCAAGAGCCCTTCCTAAAGTTAGAGAATCTAGTTCTAAACTGGGAGAAGATATGAGAGACATGATTATGTTGCAAGAAGTTTTTGGGTCGCTTCGAGGTACCAATTGGCCAAGAGTCCAGCATAGGGATCTCATCTGAAAGGAATTGTTTAATAGAAAAATTTGCTAACTCTGAGCAGAGGTTATAAGGGTCAGTGTACTTGGGGTCTAAAAAGTATGGGATAGTAGATATTGGGCATCAGACATAGGGATAGAGTCACCATGGCGTTCTTGAACTAGATTACATTTAATAGCCAGAGAGGTGGATGTAATGGTGTTCCTCGACATCTCAGAGACAGGAATTACATCTGCCCATATGAACTTATGGGGGTTGTTACCTAGTAGAAGATAGTCAATATCTGTAGTATCTCTTCTTTTGGAGGCATTGGCCATCTTTAGCCATCTGAGCATGTGAATAGATTTCTAATATCTTAGGATGTCCGGAAGTCCAATGCCACCTCTATGGTTTGGTTAGGATAATAATTTGTGTGAGAGCCTAGGTCTTTTATGTTTCCTTATGTATTGAGCTAGTACTTGTTTAATGGAAGAAAAAAAAGACATAGGGAGGCATATGGGAAGCATATTTATGAGGTAGATGATTTTAGGGAGAATGTATGCTTTTACAACATTTGTCCTACCAATCCAAGATAACAGTGTGTTATCGTAAGTTTTAAGGAGGGATCTAATTTTCTCAAGCAATGGTGTAAAATTTTTCTCATCTAAGAGATCTGGGTTATTAGTAATCTGGATCCCTAAATATTTAGTACAGCCGTGTGGCCACTTAAAGGGGATAGAACTCTGTAGAAATTCAACATCAGATGTGGGGGTGGAGGTATTTAATGCTTTTGATTTCTCGTAGTTAATTTTAAAATTAGAGAGCTCTCCGAATTGATCAAAAATAGACATGAGTTTGGGGAATGCTTTAATTGGATTGGAAAGCATGAGGAGCAGATCATCTGCAAAAATTGGCGACAAAAGTTCAGTATTTTTAATTTTAACTCCCTGAATGTCAGGATCTTATCTGATTACTTGGGCAAGTGTTTCCATGAGGAGAATAAAGAGTGGAGGCGAGAGGGGGCAACCTTGCCTCATCCCATTTTGAATAGTGAAACTTTGTGAAAGAGTACCATTTACCCGTATTCTAGCAGAAGGGGAGGAGTAAAGAGAGAAGATAGCATTTACAAAAATTTCAGGGAAGGCAAATTTTTCTAGAGTATATGCTAAGAACCTCCAACTCACTCTGTCGAACGCCTTTTCGGCGTCCGTAGAGAGCAAGATCAAAGGGAATGATTTTACTAGAGTTATCTTTTCCCTCCCTACCCTTCACAAAACCCACCTGGTCACGATGTATTAGATATGGGAGCACATATTCCAGCCTCCTAGCAAGGAGTTTAACCCATAGTTTAATATCAGCATTCAATAGAGAAATTGGACGGTAATTACCGCAATGTGTAGGGTTTTTGCCCTCCTTATGAACAACCGAAACATGTGCCTCCAAAGTTTGAGTAGCCGGAGTGTCTCCTGACAGGAATGCATTAAATAATTCTACTAAGTATGGGAAAAAAGATTTGATAATTTTTTTATAGTAAATTATGGGAAGGCCATCTGGGCCAGGTGTTTTACCGTTAGGAATGGATTTTAGCGTGTCCAGAATTTCTTGTTGGGTGACCTTTTTTGTTAATAAATGTATGTCTTCTGGTTTAAGAGTGGGAAGATTCAGCGAGTTTAAAAAATCTTTAATTTTTGTAGAAGGCAAATATGGATCAAGCATAGAGGGCGGAGATTTTATATTATATAGATCTTGATAGTAAGATTTAAATGAGTGTGAAATGTCTGTCGTATCTTCACTTAAGGTACCATCTTTGGAGCGGATTTTTTTAATAAAAGATCACTCAAGATTTTTTTTGAGCAAAGAGGAAGTAATCTTACTCCATCTATTACCATGTACGAGGGACAGTCAATAAGTAATGCCTCCTATTTTTCTTCTCCTTTTAATTGGCAAGAAATTCAAATGCAATTACATAGGTTGAAAACCACAACATTAACGATTAATTTGTCACTTTTCAATATAATCTCCATCCATTTCCACAGTCTTGGTCCACCGTTTAACAAGGGCATGTATTCCAGCATGTTAAAAAAGTATTCTTGGGACCCACCTTGCACAAACTTTTCTGTATCCCAGTTGTCCAATAATTTTCATCACACTGCCTTTACTGTGGCAGATAATGCCACACAATTCATCTGCTGTCACCCGGCGGTCACCACGAATGATGTCATCGACTCGCTGAATGTTGCTTGGAGTCACTGCTGTTACTGGCCTGCCACTCCGCATTTTGTCAGCCAACGGTGATGGCCCTTCGGCTGTGTTACAGCGACGAACCCATCGTCTAACAGTACTGACATCCACTGTTGCATCACCGTACACATTTTTCAGTCTCTCATGAATTCGAATGGGCGTTTCACCTTCTGCATGCAAGAATTCAATCACAGAATGTTGTCTAATATGAACATCGATGTCAGCCATTTTGCAAACGGATACAGTCCTGCCACCTGTTGATGCAGGAAGTTGCAATTGCTGTGGATTGGAGAAGAAGGTTTGAGGAATTGTGCCACATTCGAATATTTAACATAACTACCTTATTTAAGGAGAAAAAAAATAGGAGGCATTACTTATTGACTGACCCTCGTAGATAAATTCTTTGCTTACACCTTTGAAATAGTTTAGCAGATTTTATATTTAAAGCATCCTTGAGTTTATTTCTTAAGACCAGAAGGTCATTTTGAGCTTTATCCACTAGACACTTTTTATGGAGTTCTTCTAAAGTATTGATTTGATGGAGCAAGGAAAAAATTTCTTTATCTCTAGTTTTTTTTAGATGGGCGTTTAATGAGATTAGTTCACCCCTTATGACAGCCTTATGGGCTTCCCAAATCACCGGAACAGAGGGACTAGAGTTCAAATTTTCCTGGAATAAGTCAAGAGATTTGGAGATCTTAGAGATGTATTCTTCATTGTTTATTAGAGACTCATTTAATCTTCAAGTCATTTCTCTTTTTGGTAGTGAGGATGTGGATAATTCCAAGAAAATTGAGGCATGGTCCGATAGTGTTATAGAACCAATTGAGGCAGATTTTAGAAGAGATAAAGAAGAGTTTTGAATAAATAAATAGTCTATTCTGTGATAGGTGGAGTGAGGGTGGGAAAAGAAGGTGTAATCCTTTGAAGAGGGATTTAGAAGTCTCCAAGTATCTATTAGGTGCAAAGCATTCAGGGACATATGTATTTTCCTCAAAGTCTTTTGAGAAAGAGCAGATAATCCTGAGGAAACGTCAAACTGGGGATTTAATGAGGAATTAAGGTCACCGCCTACTATTAAGAGGCCTTCTTTAAAGGAGTTTAGAGTATCCAGAGTTTCCATCAACCAGCCAGCTTGACCCTGATTTGGGACATGAATATTGCATAATGTAACAATGGTCTTTGCGATACTTCCTTTAGCGAAAACATATCCACCTTCAGCATCTGAAAGTTGGTCCTTGAAAGAGAAGGGTACATTTTTATGAAGAGCAATACTGGTACCTCTGGATACTGAAGAGCCGCAGCTGTGGTACCAAGTTGGGAATTTAGATCTGGACAACTCAGGAGTGCGTTCTGCTTTGAAATGTGTTTCTTGTATGAAAGCTATGGAAGTGTTATTTTTATTTAACAGGTGAAGGATTTGATTGCATTTCTGCGGGGAGTTAAACCCCTTAACATTAAATGACGCGATTAATATAGTGTCATTTGGGGTCATATTTGACATCATAATTTCTTTCAAAGACATGAGGATGTAAAGAGGTCCAATCAGTAGGGTACGAGCATAAACATATATAACTTATTAGAACTATAGTAAAATTAATATACAACTTATCTGCTGCAGGGAGGGGGGTCATCCCAAGAATAGCAGACAAGGTAAATCAGGAGGTGATACCTTAAAGAGATAATAGGTAATACACAAACCAATAACAGGTATGACAGTAATGAACAAAGCTAGTCATAATCATAACATTTTTGTCAGGTGAGAACAAAACTAGTACGGAGAAAAACAATCAGGGGGGAAATTCCAAGAAAAGCTTTCTCAGCCGATTAAGGCAAGTGAAGAACAATATAACTGAACTTCTTCCAAAAGTAAAGTTTCAACATATACTGGAAACCGGTAGGAGAAGTCTAGTTCATCATGGAGGGGGATGTCTAGGTGATCTTCCCCTGAGCCTATTAGTGGTGCTTTTCCCCTGCATCAACCATTTTTCAGGTCTCTGTAGCAGAGGAAAGGTGAAAATTTCATCATCTAAGCGCAACCATGAAGGAATGTCAATTTTTTTAATTAAAAGTATGTCCCACGAAGCCTGAAGGTCTTCTGGAGTACGTATGTAGATTTGTTTGCCATCTTTTAAAATGGCTAAGCCAAAGGGAAAAAGCCATCTATACACCAACTTATTGATCCGAAGAGCATCTAGGAGGGGTTTAATTTTTCTCCTCTTGGCCAAAGTGGAGGGTGCTATGTCTTGAAATATTTGTATCGGGTTATTGTCGTAAGTTATAGGACCCGCTTCCCTTATCTTGGATAGGATTGCTGCAGTATCAACGTAGCTTAACAGACCGCAGATTAGGTCCCTTGGTGGGTCAGAGGGCTTGGGTTTAGGTCTTAGAACACGATGTATTCGTTCAATAGTAATGCTTTCGGCCCTTTCTGGACCAAGAAGGGATGTAAAAATCTCATTGGCGACACTTCTAAGGGTGTCAGGAGCTAAGGATTCTGAGACTCCCTTTATCCTGAGGTTCTTGCGTCTGCTTCTATTTTCCTGATCTTCTATGGCGAGCAGTGCAGAATTCAGTTGTTGTTTATGGTAGGACATTTGGTCTTTCAGGGTGTCCGAAAAGTCTAGTAAATCCGTCTGTATGATTTCCAGGGATTCAACTCTCTGACCTACTTGTTTAATGTCTGCCCTCAGGCTGGACAATTCTTGCATTATTGGTTGCATCGCCCGTGAAAGTGTTTTCTTTAGGAAAGATCTAGAGATTGGTGTAGAGTTAGAGGATTGAGAGCTTGAGTCCGAATCTTCGCTACCTAAATCTGTGTCTGCAGCAGAAGTAAGCAATGGTGAGTTAGAGGCAATTTTTCTAGAAGTTTTTTGAGGTGTGGGAATTTTTTTCTTAACAAACTTGTCTAATTCTCCTTGCTTACGAGGAGTGGCATTACTTTCAGAGTCTTTTTCTTTTACATGCTCTTTAGCTGTTTTAACCATTTTGAAGTAGTGATTTGAGCGTGTATAAAAAGGTATCACCTCCTGTTAACGTTACATGTCACACTGTCATTGAAAAAATAGAGCAACATCAAAAGATCATTGGTGATAGGTTATTGTTTACTTGAGGTAAATGTAAAGTTAGACAGGTGAAAGAAAAAAAAGGTGTAAGAATTTTTTCTCCTACAGATCAGTAGGTGTCCCTCTGTACCCACGCTAATAAACTAGAGCTCAACTGGGTGGGTAATATTCAATAGTACTAAAAGTTCACTTTAGTGGTTTAATGGATAAAGCTCAGTTGAATATAGAGGCTGTAGTTCCACTGTTGGATGATAGGTGCCAGCTAAACTCTTTATATATTGTAAAAAGATATAAGAGATTATATCAATAGAGTGTCTTCAATAAATGTAAAAAAAATTATGAAAAAAGGATTACAAAGATGCTGAGCAAAGTTCTTTGTGCAGGACACAGAAAGTGAGCTGAAAAGAGGTAAGTTACCTGCTTCCCTGCAGCAGGGGAGAGAGGCAAGAGGGAGCAACGAGCTTCACAAGATGGCGTGTTTTGGCGCCAAAATCCACAAGTGGCATCAGCGACTGGGCCCAGCCGGTTCTCAGGGAGAAGGCCCCAGCCATGCTGGTCCTCTCAGCAGGGTTCCAGAGGAGGAAGCGTCACACCAGTGGTCGCACCGCAGCCCGTCAGAGTCAGCACGAGGTGAGGCAAGGCAGAGGCCCTTTGTGCCTCTCTAAGTTGAGCCTCCCAGGCGCTGCAAATGGGAAGGTGGAGGTAGGGAGGAGCGCGGCTGCAGGCTCATCGCACACCGGACCGCCGCCGGTAACAGTGGAGCCCAGAGCCGTAAGGAGTCCTTTACTATGGGGGAACCCCGTGTTCTGATGCTCCTCACCTCCTACTTCACAGGCGCTGTCTCCTCTACACAGGTCTGACACGCCGGGCGCTTCGCTGTACTCCGCAAGGCCTCTGTCAGATGGTCGCAGGAAGAAGCGGTAAAGTTGCTCCTGAGGGTAGAATTTTGCTTCCGGCGGCTTCTCAGGGTCTCTTCAGCAGAAGGTACTAAGGGAGAGGTAAAAAATACCCTGAAAAGTGGGAAAGAGGGTGTATTTAAGAGGTCTTGGAGCAGGAGCTGCACAAGTACACGTCCTGTCAATTTTTATCCATTTTTGGTCAGTGTAGATGGATTTTTTTTACCAGTCATGTGTGTCATCCATTTTTCTCATATGAGAAAAAAACAGATTGAGGTTTCCTAATCTTCTACTAGCATTAGTCAGTCAAAAAGGGATACTGCACAAATTCACTGAAATCGATACGTTTTATCCGCAAAATAGATCCAAATTGGAAATGACTTTGAGTTCGTGAAAAAGGCCATTGCCTATAACAGGTATGTATTCTATCATGACTTTGGGTGTACCCAGCAGTTTGGCATTTTCATCTAACATTTTGATAAATTTTTCAAACGCTGGGTCATCATACTCAAACCTTTTCCCAAAAATAATAGAGAAGAATACATTGGAAACGGCACTGTTTAACAGCAGGTGAGTATTGAATGGTTGAATGGTTTGCCCATTATACAGCTCCTCAGTAGTGTTGAGCGAGCACTAAAATGCTCGGGTGCTCGAAGCTCGGGCCGAGCTCGCCGTGATACTCGGGTGCTCGACCCAAGCAACGAGCCCAATGTTAGTCTATGGGAGACCCGAGCATTTTTGCGGCGGCACCCCCGGCAGTCTTTTAAAAGCCTAACAAGTGCCCAAAACGATAGTGACAGTGCTCAAATGACATGGGGACAGCATGGGGATCGCCCCAGGAAGCACTTCCTGCTGTCAACAACGTGGTAAGAGATATTAAGCCACTTTTAAGGGCTCACAATAAAACGTTCAAAAACGAAACTGAAGCTGCTTTTCTGTTAAGGAAGTTCCTTTCCTGGGTAAAGACTTGTGTATAAGGTAAAATAAATAACCAAAGAAAAAATTACTCCTCCACACCTTGGGCTATGTTCACAAGTAGCATTTTTTATGCGTTTTTGCACTTTTGTATTGCTTTCAACTGTGACAAATGCATTCACCGGGAAATGTCATTTTAACATTTTACAACCTTATCTGGCCATGTGCTGTGTGACGCATGCATACAGTGCTGAAAAGACATGGGAACAACATGGGGAACACCCCTTGAAGCATCTCTGACACCCAGGTCACTGCCTATAAGTGTGCCCATCAGAAGTCATCCTTGCCGCATTAGAAGATGCAGACTTGCAACTATCCCCTTGCAAGTTCTTGTCCCAGGGCAGTGTTCAATTGTACCACTCCCATTCCTTGCAATGCAAGCGCAAGTATGCAGCCTGCCAAAGGCTGCAAAACCATACTGCTTGCTTGCAATTGAAATTGGGCCTTTTAGGAATGTGGAGGCGGAATCTGGCCACCCCGTCATGGCTGCGTTGGCGGCCTGGTATCCATACTCAGTCCCCAGCCGCCCCGCGGCCGGGTGTCCACACATGGTCCCCAGCCGCCTGGGGGCAGCCGGGTGTCCATAAACGGTCCCCAGCCGCCCCTATTTCTCCTTGGAACATCCCCCCACACATTTTTCTTAGCCCAGCCTGCTTTAGGGCAGCATTGGACGATCCCACCAGAGAACCAGACTCCTCCGGTGGGCCCTGGCTTCTCCATCAGGGGAGTTGAGAGTGCCAAGGTGAAGACCATGATGATGATGACAGAAGTTAGCATCTGCTTTGTTTTCTTGGAATGCAAGCGTAAGTGTGCAGCCTGCCACCCACCCACCCCCAGGCTGCAATGCCATACTGCTAGCTTGCACTTGAAATGGGGCCTTTTAGTTTGGAGGAAGCCGAAGCTGGCCACTACCTCATGGCTGCTTCGGCAGCGAGGTATCCATACTCAGACCCCAGCCGCCCCTATTTGTCCCTGTGTGCCTTATACATAAGATTAAGCGCGCATACCAAAACATTACCTGTGCGCTCCCCAGTGCATTTAGTGGGAAGGACAGCCTATTCCGCTGTAGTGTGTGCATGCCAAACCCCTGTTCATGCGAAGATGCCTCCCACCCTGCACCTGTCGTTGCAGACTTGCAACTATCCCCGTTCAAGTCCTTGTCCCAGGGCAGTGTTCAATTGTACCTCTCCCATTCCTTGCAATGCAAGCGCAAGTATGCAGCCTGCCACCCACCCACCCACCCCCAGGCTGCAATACCATACTGCTTGTTTGCTTGCACTTGAAATTGGGCCTTTTAGGTATGTGGAGGCGGAATCTGGCCACCAGGTCATGGCTGCGTTGGCGGCCTGGTATCCACACTCGGTCCCCAGCCGCCAGGGGGCAGCCAGGTGTCCATACTCGGTCCCCAGCCGTCACGCCGCCAGGTGTCCACACACGGTCACCAGCCGCCTGGGGGCAGCCGGGTGTCCATAAACGGTCCCCAGCCACCCCTATTTTCTCCCATCCCCCCACACACTTTTCTTAGCCCGGCCTGCTTTAGGGCAGCATTGGACGATCCCACCAGAGAACCAGACTCCTCCGGTGGGCCCTGGCTTCTCCATCAGGGGAGTTGAGAGTGCCAAGGTGAGGACCATGATGATGATGATGATAGAAGTTAGCATCTGCTTTGTTTTCTTGGAATGCAAGCGCATGTATGTAGTAGCGGCTAGGCCTGAGGTGGTCAGCGTTTTGGTGCATATCATACCTCCTCCGAGGATTGCTGGATGTTTTCTTGCAACTATCCCAGTTCTATGACTCCCGTTAAAACAAAGCTTCAGGTGATAAATGATGGATGAGGTGGTGGCAAAGGAGAAAGAGCAGGAGGAACAGGGACCATTCACATCAATATCAGGCCAGTCAACCACATATGTCTTGTAGGATATGTTTCTGTAACAAAATTAGCGGTTCGGCTACACAGTTATAGGGCATACAGTGAGTGCAATGCCTACCAAAAATTTTGAGGCACTCCAATGCCCCTTGGAAATGACATGGAGGTCAGAGGGCCTTAACTAAACCATTTTTTCCATTTATAGCAACTGGGTCTCCTGTACAGTGTTGGCCTAAGCAGTGAATGGAAGGCTTTCCAAAAATTATGAGGAACTGCAATGCCCCTTGAAACAGACGTGGATTACAGCATGCTAAAAACCTTCTACCCATTATTGGGGAGTGGGTCTCCCTTAGTTTTCGCCTTTTCATTGAAAAGCAAAAGCTGACTAAAATTAGGAGGAAATTCAATGCCCGTTGGAAGAGTCGTGGAGGTTAGAGGTAATTAAAAACAACATTTCAATGCCTCTTGGAAGAGCTGTGGAGTTCAGAGTGGCTTAAGAAGACGCTTTTAATGCCCCTTTGAAAAGACGTGGAGGTCCCAGTAGCTTAACAAGACGGTTTTAATGCCTCTCGGAAAAGACGTGGAGGTCACAGTAGCTTAACAAGACGGTTTTAATGCCCCTTGGAAAAGTGCTGGAGGTCGCAGTGGCTTAACAAGACAGTTTTAATGCCCCTTACAAGAGCCATACATTACAGCATATTAGAAACATTATTCCCATTATTGGGGAGTGTGTCTCCCATAGACTTTGCTTATGCCTTCCAAGCAAAAGCTGCCAAAAATTAAGACGGAGGAACTTGCAATGCCCCTTACAAGAGCCATGCAGTACAGCATATTACAAACATTATTCCCATGATTGGGGAGTGGGTCTTCCATAGTATTTGCTTATGCCTTCCAAGCAAAAACTGCCAAAAATTAGGATGGAGGAACTTGCATTGCCCCTTACAAGAGCTATGCAGTACAGCATATTACAAACATTATTCCCATTATTGGGGAGTGGGTCTCCCATAGTCTTTGCTTATGCCTTCCAAGCAAAACCTGCCAAAAATTAGGAGGAAATGCAATGCCCGTTTGAAGAGTCGTGGAGGTTAGAGTTAATTAAAAACAACATTTCAATGCCCCTTGGAAGAGCTGTGCAGTTCAGAGTGGTTTAAGAAGACACTTTTAATGCCCCTCAGAAGAGACGTGGAGGTCCCAGTAGCTTAACAAGACGCTTTTAATGCCCCTCGGAAAGGTGGTGGAGGTCCCAGTAGCTTAACAAGACGCTTTTAATGACCCTCGGAAAAGTGGTGGAGGTCCCAGTAGCTTAACAAGACGCTTTTAATGCCCCTCAGAAGAGACGTGGAGGTCACAGTAGCTTAACAAGACGCTTTTAATGCCCCTCAGAAGAGACGTGGAGGTCCCAGTAGCTTAACAAGGCGCTTTTAATGCCCTTCAGAAGAGACGTGGAGGTCCCAGTAGCTTAAAAAGATGCTTTTAATGCCCCTCAGAAAAGTGGTGGAGGTCGCAGTAGCTTAACAAGATGCTTTTAATGCCCCTCGGAAAAGTGGTGGAGGTCGCAGTAGCTTAACAAGACGCTTTTAATACCCCTTACAAGAGCCATACAGTACAGCATCTTAAAAACATTATTCCCATTATTGGGGAGTGTGTCTCCCATAGTATTTGCTTATGCCTTCCAAGCAAAAGCTGCCAAAAATTAGAATGGAGGAACTTGCAATGCCCCCTACTAGAGCCATGCAGTACAGCATATTACAAACATTATTCCCATTATTGGGGAATGTGTCTCCCATAGTCTTTGCTTATGCCTTCCAAGCAAAATCTGCCAAAAATTACGATGGAGGAACTTGCAATGCCCCTTACAAGAGCAATGCAGTACAGCATATTACAAACATTATTCCCATTATTGGGGAGTGTGTCTCCCATAGTATTTGCTTATGCCTTCCAAGCAAAAGCTGCCAAAAATTAGGACGGAGGAACTTGCAATGCCCCTTACAAGAGCCATGCAGTACAGCATATTACAAACTTTATTCCCATGATTGGGGAGTGGGTCTCCCATAGTATTTGTGTAACATACCTGGCGGCTAGAGATGAGCGTTGTTCTACTCGAACTGTTCGCCAATCTCAAATTCGAGCTGTTTTGGGCGGTGTTCGAGCCGTTCGGCGAACACAAACAATTTGAGAAAAATTCGGCTGTTCGAGGTTATGTTCGATAACTGTTCGTGCACCAAAATCATAACTGGATTTTTTCTCAGTAATGATGAAAATTAATGTTAATACGCAGTTTGAGTGTACAGCGGGGTGGGGGGAGGGGCAGGGGATGGATCTCTGCAGGAACAATGAAGATCTCCATTTTTTTTCTCTTTCCCGCATTTACAGTGGGGAGGTGCAATCTGTCAGCCTATCAGCAGTGCACACACGGAGCGAAGTGCTTTTTTTCACACAAGCAAGGGCATGTGTCATTGGCAGTGTATGTCACATGTCCTTGCCCTATAAGACCAAGCCATTTTCCCCGTCGCCACCATTTTCTCACTGCTGCAGCTGCGTGTTAGACGGCACCGCTGTTGCTGTGTGCGCTATACCTTGTTAATTTCAAGCCAATTTTCGCACAAATATACAGATAGCTTGGGAGTAGGGAATAGTTGTGATTGCAGTCCTTTTAAGGACTAGGTCACAGCATTTCCTACGACTTTTATCAGGCAGGTCTGTGGTCTTAAATAGATAGGTTGTGGGAGTAAAGACTAATTGTAATTGGAGTCCTTTTCAGGACTAGGTTACATCAGTTCCTATCAGTTTTTGCCAGGCAGGTCTGTGCCAGTGCTGTGCAAGTTTTTTTCACAGCATTTGGCTGAATCTAGCAAAGCTAATCCTTTTTGGCCTATTGCAGAGTGTGTTAGTCAGTGGAGTAGCCTATCTGTGTTGCAAGATATACCACCTGTGTATAGAATACCAATTTTTTTACTGCACCTAGTGAAGTAAAATCTTTTGGGCATAGCATCATTCTATTAGTCCATCTATACTGACCTCCATCAGGTTGCAAACTGAATCTAATTTTTTTCTGCATCTAGCTCTGAAAAAATATTTGGCCTTCTAGCAGTGTGTCGGACTTTCTCTATTAGTCCATCTATACTGACCTCCATCAGGTTGCAAATTCAAAATAATTTTTATCTGCATCTACAGTACCTCTGAAAAAATATTTGGGCTTCTAGCTGTGTGTGGGACTTGTTGTATTAGTCCATCTATACTGACCTCCATCAGGTTGCAAACTGAATATATTTTTTTCTGCATCTACCTCTGAAAAAATATTGGGCTTCTAGCTGTGTGTGGGACTTGTTGTATTAGTCCATCTATACTGACCTCCATCAGGTTGCAAACTGAATATATTTTTTTCTGCATCTACCTCTGAAAAAATATTGGGCTTCTAGCTGTGTGTGGGACTTGTTGTATTAGTCCATCTATACTGACCTCCATCAGGTTGCAAACTGAATATAATTTTTTTCTGCATCTAGCTCTGAAAAAATATTTGGCCTTCTAGTAGTGTGTCGGACTTTCTCTATTAGTCCATCTATACTGACCTCCATCAGGTTGCAAATTAAAAATAATTTTTATCTGCATCTACAGTACCTCTGAAAAAATATTTGGCCTTCTAGCAGTGTGTCGGACTTTCTCTATTAGTCCATCTATACTGACCTCCATCAGGTTGCAAATTCAAAATAATTTTTATCTGCATCTACAGTACCTCTGAAAAAATATTTGGATATTTGGGCTTCTAGCTGTGTGTGGGACTTGTTGTATTAGTCCATCTATATTGACCTCCATCAGGTTGCAAACTGAATATATTTTTTTCTGCATCTACCTCTGAAAAAATATTGGGCTTCTAGATGTGTGTGGGACTTGCTGTATTAGTCCATCTATACTGACCTCCATCAGGTTGCAAACTGAATATATTTTTTCTGCATCTACCTCTGAAAAAATATTGGGCTTCTAGCTGTGTGTGGGACTTGTTGTATTAGTCCATCTATACTGACCTCCATCAGGTTGCAAACTGAATCTAATTTTTTTCTTCATCTAGCTCTGAAAAAATATTTGGCCTTCTAGCAGTGTGTCGGACTTTCTCTATTAGTCCATCTATACTGACCTCCATCAGGTTGCAAATTCAAAATAATTTTTATCTGCATCTACAGTACCTCTGAAAAAATATTTGGGCTTCTAGCTGTGTGTGGGACTTGTTGTATTAGTCCATCTATACTGACCTCCATCAGGTTGCAAACTGAACATATTTTTTTCTGCATCTACCTCTGAAAAAATATTGGGCTTCTAGCTGTGTGTGGGACTTGTTGTATTAGTCCATCTATACTGACCTCCATCAGGTTGCAAACTGAATATAATTTTTTTCTGCATCTAGCTCTGAAAAAATATTTGGCCTTCTAATAGTGTGTCGGACTTTCTCTATTAGTCCATCTATACTGACCTCCATCAGGTTGCAAATTAAAAATTATTTTTATCTGCATCTACAGTACCTCTGAAAAAATATTTGGGCTTCTAGCTGTGTGTGGGACTTGTTGTATTAGTCCATCTATACTGACCTCCATCAGGTTGCAAACTGAATATATTTTTTTCTGCATCTACCTCTGAAAAAATATTGGGCTTCTAGCTGTGTGTGGGACTTGTTGTATTAGTCCATCTATACTGACCTCCATCAGGTTGCAAATTGAATATAATTTTTTTCTGCATCTAACCCAGCCAATAGTTTTGGCCTAATACCACAGTTTGGCCACTCAGCTCTGCTCGGTTACCATCCATTGTTTTTTTGTGCAAACAACTCCAGAGTTGTGAATTAGTTAACCACCAAAATGAGTGGAAAAAGGCCTGCTGCTGGTGGAAAGGGGAATAGG
This sequence comes from Phyllobates terribilis, assembly GCF_046119375.1. Classification (NCBI taxonomy): domain Eukaryota; kingdom Metazoa; phylum Chordata; class Amphibia; order Anura; family Dendrobatidae; genus Phyllobates; species Phyllobates terribilis. The sequence goes on from NW_027362765.1 coordinate 237,599,950, forward strand.
CGTGTTGGGAAGGGGAAAAAAGGTTGTGTCCGTGGGGTAGGTGTTAAAGCAACAGTAACATCTGCAGAAGAAAGACCATCTTCCAGCCAAACTAAAATGTCTACTTCTTTTAGCGGACAATGTGATAAGATCCCTTTCTTACGGCCACGCCAATCACTACAAATTCCAGATGAGGCACAAAAACATCAGGTGCTTCAACGGATATCAAGTGCTCCTTTAAGTGGGCTCTCCTCCACATCAACTTCAACATCACAAATACTCCAGTCCTCAAAGGTGTCACCCAAATCGCACTTGCTTCCTCACAGCTCCCAAATCTCCAGCTGCCCGTCTGATTATGAGGTAGAACAGATGGTTGAGTCTGCAGAGCTGTTTACTCATACTATAGCCTGGGAATCAGAGGTCGACTCCAGCGCTTCTGTGAATCCAGACGAGGAAATGATCTGCACTGATGCCCAGAATCTTTATGAGTCGGATCCAGGACCAGACGCAGAAGGTTCTGACCATAATGTAGACCCTTATTCCCAAACTGTAACTCCTGTTGGTGGAGACAATGAGGAAGACGATGATAAGACTCAAATACTTGATTGGAGCGACAACTTTAGTTTGTGGTCAGGGCAGGAACAGGTTGGCTCTGAGGACGACGGGTGTGATAACACACAGGGTGATGATGATGAGGTTGGAGATCCCACTTACTGTCAACCCACAGTCAGCCAAGAGATGAGGTCAGCAGAGGAGGTGGAGGAAGATGCTAGTGACGACGAGGTCAGGTTGCGCCTTCCTGGACAGAGACGTAGTACTGGAAGCACGTCAACAACTGCATCCTCAAACACAACTCTGCCTCTCACCACAAGTCGTGGTGGCTCTTCAGGTCGCATGGGTGCTAAGCCTTGCATAGCCTGGGCATTTTTTCAGATCGATAAAGATGACCCAACTCGTGTTTTCTGTAACATTTGTCAGCAAAAGCTAAGTAGAGGCCAAAAAATACATAGTTTGAGTACTTCATGCATGAACCGGCACATGGACATGAAGCATAAGTTGCAGTGGGAAGCTCAGTGTGCTACAATGCGGCCTAGCCGGCCGGGCCAACCACTGTCTGCCATATCTTGTGCATCCGCGGCCTCTTCATCCTCTGTGACTGGGGGGACAGCAGTCACACCTGTTTTGGGGCGCAGACCTGCCACCTCTTTACCCGCAACAGCCAGCGTGATTGGCAGGTCATCATTTTCTTTGGAGGTGGTAACACCAGCTGGTGTTGAGCGCTGTCCGACATCGATAGCACCACCTTTGGATCAAGGCAACCTAACATGTCCGCCTGCATCTTCCTCACAGACCGGCAGTTTGCCGGGGACACCCTTATCAACCCCGTCTAAGCACAATAGCCAGCCCTCGGTCCCTCAGATGTGGACAAGTAAAAGACCATTTCCTCCTAGCCATGAGAAAGCTAAGAGGTTGAATTTCACCATCTGCAAGCGCTTGGCTACAGAAATGCTGCCTTTCCGCCTGGTGGACACAGAGGATTTTCGAGACCTTATGTCCGTCGCAGTGCCCCAGTACCAGATGCCCAGTCGGCACTACTTCTCAAAGAAAGGTGTGCCTGCGCTCCACCAGCATGTCGCACACAACATCACTGCTTCTTTGAGAAACTCTGTGTGTGACAGGGTGCATTTCACCACAGACACTTGGACGAGTAGGCATGGACAGGGGCGTTACATGTCGCTGACTGGGCACTGGGTAACTATGGTGACAGCAGGACAAGGGGCTGCTGTCCAAGTCTTGCCGTCCCCACGAGTTGTGCGTCAATCCTCTTTATGTCAAAGTTCCTCCACTGCTTCTGCCTCCTCAACCTCCTCTCGGTCTTCTACCTGCACCCAAAGCCTGTCTGGTCATGCCACAAGCTTTCTAACTGCGCAGAAGGGATCCTGCACACCTCCTTACTATGCTGGCAGTAGGGCTCAACGTCATCAGGCGGTTTTTACTTTGAAATGTCTGGGAAATGTGAGTCACACAGCTGAGGAGTTGTGGTCACCTCTGGAGAACCAATTTCATGAATGGTTGTCTCCACTGGACCTGAAACCAGGGAAGGCCGTGTGCGACAATGCTGCAAACCTGGGTGCGGCCCTTCGCCGGGGCAATGTCACACACGTGCCTTGTATGGCTCACGTGTTGAACCTGGTTGTCCAGCAATTTTTAGCCCACTATCCCAGACTAGATGGCCTTCTGCAGAGGGCACGGTCGCTGTGTGCTCACTTCCGTCGTTCGCATCCCGCAGCTCAGCGACTTACATCTCTACAGAAGTCGTTGGGCCTGCCACTTCACCGGCTAAAATGCGATGTGCCTACCCGGTGGAATTCAACTCTGCACATGTTGCAGCGACTGTGGCAGCACCGACAAGCCCTGTTGCAATACGTTCTGACGTATAGCCTGGGCCAACGAGATTCAGAGGTGAGGCAAATCACGCTGGAGGAGTGGTCTCAGATCAGGGACCTATGCACCCTTCTGCACAGTTTTGAAATGGCGACGAAGATGTTTAGTGCTGACGATGCCATTATCAGCATGACTATTCCGGTGATTTACATGCTGGAGCACATGTTAAACAGAATTCGGAGTCAGGTGGTGGCACAAGAGGAGGTGGAGGAAGTAGAGGAGGAGGAGTTGTATGCGGAAGGGCTAACATCTGCAAGGTCCAGACGGTCGGCAGCACCAAGGCGGCAGGCATGTGAGGGTGGGGGAGATGGTTTTACCAGGGCGCATGGTAGCAGCCAAACTAGTGAGGAAGGTGCAGGAGCCCAGGAAGAAGTGGAGGACGAACTGATGGAAGACTCATCAGATGAGGGAGACCTTGATCACATTTCTGTTGTGCGAGGTTGGGGGGAGAGGACAGAGGAAGGAAGCATGATTGTTACCTCGCCACCAACACAACAGGGACTTGGTGCTCCTGGATGCGCAACACACATGAGTGCCTTCTTGCTGCACTACCTGCAACATGACCCTCGAATTGGGAGAATTAGAAATAATCCTGACTACTGGGTTGCCACACTGTTAGATCCCCGGTACAAAAGTAAATTTGCAGAAATTATTCCTGCCATAGAAAGGGATGCACGCATGCAGGAGTATCAGCAGAGACTGTTGCAGAATCTTACATGTGCTTTTCCACAAAATACCAGTGGTGCACGTAGTGAATCTCACAGTTCCAACTTGCCAACCGTGGGACCGTCAAGTATTCAGCACTCAAACCGTAACAGAACCACAGTATCTGCTGGTAACATCAATTTTGCGGAATCATTTCACCACTTTTTTAGCCCATCCTTTGCAAGGCCACAGGAGACAAGAAGTCTGACACATAGTCAACGCCTAGAGACGATGGTACAGGAGTATCTCCAAGTAAACATTGAAGCCACGACTGTGTCACTGGACCCTTGCTCTTTTTGGGCTTCCAATCTGGATAAATGGCCGGAGCTAGCCACTTACGCCTTGGAGATCTTGTCATGCCCCGCAGCCAGCGTTCTGTCTGAACGTGTGTTCAGCGCTGCTGGTGGTGTGCTGACAGATAAGCGCACGCGGCTCTCCACTGATAATGTAGACAGACTCACGTTCATAAAGATGAACAAATCATGGATCCGAAACGACTTTTCTACCCCTGTGTCATCCTGGGGAGAGTAAAAGCTTGATGATTGGTTAAAATCACCCTACCAACCGTTTTAAGCTTTCAAATTACTAATCATGTTTATCTGTATCTTGACTGGAAAATAATTTGGGCTTTGTAGCAGTGTGCAGCACTGATCCTATTAGGCCATCTATAATAAGCTCCACCAGATTTAAAATTAAAAATAATTTTTAGCTGCATCTAGCCCGGAAAATAATTTTGGGGCTCCGAGATGCGCAAGACACATAAGTGCCTTCTTGCTGCACTACCTGCAGCATGACCCTCATATTGTCAGAATTCGAAGTAATCATGACTACTGGGTTGCCACACTCTTAGATCCCCCAAACTTTTCGATCAACCTTTTCATTTTAATAAAGACCAAAAAAATGGTCATTTTTGAAATTATAAGCATTAGCAGGTTGTTAGAAACTGAAATCAAACAGTTTTCAACTCAAAACTTTATTCTAGGTGATGTTACATTTTCACATAGGACCCCTTGTTCGAAAGGAGCTTCTGAACTCTCTCGTCCATTGAATTTGTCCGGTTTTGGATGGTTTCTGCTTCAATTGTTTTGCATGAGGACAGAATACCCTCCCAGAGCTGTTGCTTAGATGTGAACTGCCTCCCGCCATCATAGACACTCCTTTTAATGATGCTCCAAAGGTTCTGAATGGGGTAGAGGTCAGGGGAGCATGGGGGTCACACCATAAGTTTGTCCCCTTTTATGCCCATATCAGCCAGAGATGCAGATGTTTTATGTGCAGCATGAGATGGTGCATTATCATGCAGAAAAATGATCTTGCTGTGAAATACACGGTTCTTCTTCTTGAACCATGGCAGGAAGTGCTGTTTGAGAAAATCCACATACATTATGGAGTTCATCTTTACCCCTTCAGGGATCCTAAAGGGGCCGACAATCTCTCTCCCCATGATTCCAGCCCAAAACATTACTCCACCTCCTCCTTGTTGGCGCTGTAGCCGTGTTTGCGTGGGGTGTCCATCAACCAGCCATCCTCCACTCCATCCATCTGGACCATCGAGCGCTGCACGGCACTCATCCGTGAACAAAACAGTTTTGAAATCAGTCTTCATGTAATGTTTGGCCCACTGGAGCCGTTTCTGCTTGTGTGAAGTGGATAGAGGAGGTCGACAGGATGGCGTATGCACAGCTGCAAACCTCTGAAGGACCCTGCATCTTGTTGTTCGGGGGACGTTGGAGGCACCAGCAGCTTCAAAAACTTGTCTGCTGCTATGACAAGGCTTTCTTGCCGCTGCTCTTTTAACCTGACGTAATTGCCTGTAGGAAAGAGTCCTCAATTTGCCCTTATCAGCACGCACACGTGTGTACTGTGAATCAGCTACATACTTCTTGATTGCCAAGACACTTCATCCTGATCATCGCACAATGTTGATTGTAGTCATGCCTTGACCTAAACACTCCACAATTTGTTGCTTCTCAGCAGCCGACACATCCTTTTTCTTTCCCATTTTGGCAGAAAATGTAGGCTGCTTAATAATGTGAGAGAGCCTTCTTAAGTAGTCTTGCCTTTCATTGGACACACCTGCCAAACTAATTAGCACAGGTGTCTGCAATTGCTTACAGTGATATAAAGAGCCCTGACACACATCACCATCAATGAGTTTAACTGACAAACAAACAAATTCTTCCCTTATCACTCCTAAACACTTTTTGCATAATAATTTGGAACGCAGTGTACATGTGCTTTTCCACAAAACACCAGTGGTTCACGTAGTAAATCTTACAGTTCTAACTTGCCAACCGTGGTCTGTATGGAATTGTTCAATAAAGGGCCCAAAATTAAGATAACATAGATGGGAGAGGTCTCTATGAATAGGAATTCCTAAGTATTTGATACCCTGTGAGGGCCAGGCAAAGGGAAAGTTGGACTGGATGGAATCCTATATGGATTTGGGGAGGGAGACATCGAGGGCCTCAGACTTCGCTGCATTGATTTTAAAATTTTACCATGTAACAAAGTGATCTATTTCAGCCATAACAGCAGGGATGGATATATGTGATTGAGTGATATATACTAGGACATCATCAGCAAATAGAGAGCACTTGTACTCGGTGCCTCCCACCTCAATCCACCTAATATTGGGGTTATGGCGAATTGATGAGAGCAGGTGCTCCGTCACTAGGATGTATAAGAGAGGGGACAGAGGACATCCCTGCCTTGTCCCATTGGTGATTGTGAAAGGTGATGAAAATGTTCTGACGCACCCCCTGGGCCTTGGGACACCCAGAGCCGGACCCTTTTTGGTGGATGCTGGTGGTTGTAGTCTTCGTGGCGGCGACCCGGTTCCGTGGCTCAGGGCGGTCAAACCAGTGGCGGAACTATTTATGTGGTTTTGATGTTTAAATGTCCGACTACGCCACCCGTGGATTGCGGTCAGAGTGAACCGCCGCTACAGGGCAGACCGCTGAGGCTGGTGTTGTGGGTGCAGCAGAGCGTAGCATAACTCCCCACGGGAGGAGTATAGCCTCAGGGCAGTGTATGCGGAGGATGGGGGTGATGGTGCAGGGCAGCAGCAGTAACGACACGGAATCAGTGATGCAGTCCAGTGCCTTTACTCACAGTTCTTATTATCCAGACCACGTCTGCAGGTAACGGCTGCCCACGTCGTACTGTGCTCACCAGGTGAGGGGCTCAGACAACTCCCAGATAACTTTGGAGCACTTCACAGGACCCCCTTTGTGTGTCCTTTGTCTGGCCTTTCTTACCAACACTTCTGTCCGGCTGCCTCGGGCCTCCTCTTGGTAAACTTGGCGCCAGTTTCCCTGACCCTATGTGGTGCCTTCCTAGCGGGTGTAGCGAGGGGCTGCGCCACATAAAATGTCAGAGCCTCCGGTTTCTAGCTGAGGGTCGTTTCCTGCCTCTACTAGTTCGGGGACCGGTCTACCCCTTTGGCCTGACCCCTCCACGCAGGTGGATTCGGGCGTGCGGTGGCGACTCGCCCGTCCGCACCCCTGGGATCCCTTCATTCCTCGTTCCTGGAGCCTTCTCCGCTCCTCTTCCTTCCTTCTCCCTCTTCCAGGCCTGGGCCTCTGTTACTAGGCCCGCCTCCGGAGCAGAGCTCATGCAGAGCCCCTGCTCCCTGCCACTTCTGCTCAGACTTCTCTGCACTGAACTAAGATGGTGCCCACCTTTTATACTCCCTTCTCAATGCACCCAGGAACTGCTTCCTCCCTGCTCCTGCACTACAGGGTTCCCCTTCCTCAGTGTTCCCTCCCCCCACTCCAGCCAGGGATAGGGACTGTCGTGCCCATCTCAGGGGCATATTGGTCGCCCTGCCCCACGGCAATGTGGTGTAATGCATGCAGGTGTCGGGTCCTGATCCACACTCCATCCTTACCTGAGAGTGAGATATCACACCTCTGGGTGAGGTGCAATACGTCTGTAGCAACCGAGCCCTCAGGGTGCTACAGTTCCATTTATCTTCAGCCTAGGTGACGTATTGCGATACAGGGCCGTGATTTTGGCTATAAAAGGGTCCCCTAGACCCCTACACCAAGCTTTTTAAGAGAATCATATATGGCGTGCCAGGAGACTCTATGGAATGCTTTCTCAGCATCCAACGAGAGTATCTAATTACAAATTTTTAACTGCATCTAGCCCAGGAAATACTTTGTGCCTAGTAGCAGTGTCTGCTAGTCAGCGGATTATCCCGGCTGTTAAGCAAGCTACACCACCTGTAGTTTAGACACTTAATTTTTTCAAAGGAAATGCTTCGGGACCATGGGATACTTAGTGAAGAGCATCAGGAGGCACCCCAAGGCATAGGGGCTGGGACTGGCAGTAGGATGCCTTGCGGTGGACAGCCGAGCTCGATCCTTATAAAAGCTTTTTAACTGCAGCAGCTTTAGTGGACGCTACTGGAGCTGGAATTACCGCGGCTGCTGGCATGAGACTTGCCCTCCAATAGATCCTTGTAAATGGATTTAAAGTGTATTCATTCAAATTAGAGAGACAATTTAAATTAAAAAGCTTAGAGCTGCCTCCACCACAGGGGGGCTCGCTCGACCCACCAGCGGACAGGCACCAGTATTGGGAGAGGGGGGCTGGCCGTCAGGGTTCACCGCGGCTCTGGCACAAACCCGGCGACACGGAGGTGGCACGGGCAGGAGCGGACTGGCCGTGTCGGCTTCTCACTTTTTGGATTTTAGAAGGGCATGACATGCCTATATCTGTGTCTCCCCCTCCTTTTACTCCTCCACCTCTTTTATTTTCGCATGACTATATGTACTTGTCACTTTTCCATGTGTTAGTTATGTCTTCTGAGCAGTTTGTCAGCTTTTGGACACCTTTGAAGGTGTTTTCTATGTGTTTCTATGTGTTTTTGTTTGCCTGCCATTGGTTTTAACGGTGTTCGAAGGTGTTCGACGAACAGTTCGACGAACAGTTCAGCGAACACACGGGTGTTCGACGAACCGAACCGAACTCGAACACTACGGGGGTGGCTCAACACTATTGGCGGCGTCCTTGCATAGTGGTCCATCTCCCACTGTGCAAGAGCGCGCACTTGATCTCCAGTCCAGTCTACTAGCCTGGCTTCCCTCCATGCTGTCTGCTTGCCTCTGTTTCTGCTGCTTAAGGGCGGCGCCCGATCACTTCCTGTTTCTTGCACCTGCTGCAGACACACCCCTTGTGCGTCCTCAGCCTATTGCTGTCTGTCACCTGGTATTTAACCCAGCTCCTCCCAAGAAACCCTGCCTGAGCATTGTGATTCATTCAGTGTGCTCTTTCACTCTGAATGTGCCAGGTTCCTTTCTGTGCTTGCTTGCCTGCCTTTCCTGGAGGCTGTATTTCCAGGCCTGTCTGAACGCGCTCCTAGCCTGTTCCTTCCGCCTTCTAGGGGCTGCATACCTAGACCCGCTCCTGTATCTTTTCTGTCCTGTCTGAACACGCTCCTAGCCTGTTCCTTCCGCCTTCTAGGGGCTGCATACCTAGACCCTCTCCTGTATCTTGCTACTGTGTCTGTTCTTGTCTGAATACTCTTCTAGCCTGTTTCCTGTTTTTCTCTATGTCCGTACCTTTCCTTTTTCTGCAGTCTGAACTCGTACCTAACTCCTGCTCATTGTCACTGTACTTCCGTTTGTGAGTTTGTGGTCCACTCGCTACTTCACTGCAAATACCCTGTGGGTATCTGGTTCTGCCTTTCCCTTCCTGACTGTTCCATGTGAACAGAGCCCTGTCCCCTCTGCCCTGCCTCGCTCTCCGCTCCTGCGGTTTCCGCTCTGCTCTGACCCTTTGCTCGCTGCTCCGGCAGTCTCGCTCTGCTCTGACCCTTTGCTCGCTGCTCCGGCAGTCTCGCTCTGCTCAGACCCTTTGCTCGCTGCTCCTGCAGTCTCGCTCTGCTCTGACCCTTTGCTCGCTGCTCCGGCAGTCTTGCTCTGCTCTGATCCTTTGCTCGCTGCTCTGGCAGTCTCACTCTGCTCTGACCCTTTGCTCGCTGCTCCGGCAGTCTCGCTCTGCTCTGACCCTTTGCTCGCTGCTCCACCAGTCTCGCTCTGATCTGACCCTTTGCTCGCTGCTCCGGCAGTCCCGCTTTGCTCTGACCCTTTGCTCGCTGCTCCGGCAGTCTCGCTCTGCTCTGACCCTTTGCTCGCTGCTCCGGCAGTCTCACTCTACTCTGACCCTTTGCTCTCTGCTCTGGCAGTCTCGCTCTGCTCTGACCCTTTGCTCGCTGCTCCGGCAGTCTCGCTCTGCTCTGACCCTTTGCTCGCTGCTCCGGCAGTCTCTGTCTGCTCTGACCCTTTGCTCACTGCTCCAGGCGGCCTCGTCCTACTCTACTCTTGCTCACCGCTCCAGGCGGTCTCGTCCTGCTCTACTCTTGCTCACCGCTCCAGGCGGCCTCGTCCTGCTCTACTCTCGCTCACCGCTCCAGGTGGCCTCGTCCTGTTCTTCTCTCGCTCACCGCTCTAGGCGGTCTCGTCTTGCCCTGCTCTCGCTCACCACTCTGGGCGGCCTCACTCTGCTGTGTTTGTCTGCCACATCTGTGGTTCTGTTCCTGAGTTCCAGTGTGTACTGGGTCCTATACCGCCTGTGTTCCTACCTGCTAGTGCCTCCCTGTCTGCACTCTAGCCGTGCTTGCCTGTACCCCCCTGCCTGCATACCCGCCTGCCTGCATACCAGTCGTGCCTGCCTATACCCACCAGTCTGTGTGCCAGCCTAACCTGTCTGTTCCTTTATTCCCCTGTGTTGGTCAACAGCCGTGTCCGGGGTCTGTCCTGGAGTAGCACCTGGTCCCTCTGCTCGGTTCCTCCTTGGCGCACTGGCGTCGTATGTCGTCGTGCGACCCTGGTCGGATCGGGTGAATACTTAGTTACGCCCCTCCAGGCATTCACTCTCCAGCACGGTCAAGTGGAATCACTACATATACACGCACACGCCGCTCAGCCCGGGCGTGTGCATTACAATTTGCTTATGCCTTCCAAGGAAAAGCTGCCAAAATTTAGGATGGAGGAACTTGCAATGCCCCTTACAAGAGCCATGCAGTACAGCATATTACAAACGTTATTCCCATGATTGGGGAATGGGTCTCCCATAGTATTTGCTTATGCCTTCCAAGCAAAAGCTGCCAAAAATTAGGATGGAGGAACTTCCAATGCCCCTTACAAGAGCCATGCAGTATAGCATATTACAAACATTATTCCCATTATTGGGGAGTGGGTCTCCCATAGTCTTTGCCTATGCCTTCCAAGCAAAAGCTTCCAAAAATTAGGATGGAGGAACTTGCAATGCCCCTTACAAGAGCCATGCAGTACAGCATATTACAAACATTATTCCGATGATTGGGGAATGGGTCTCCCATAGTATTTGCTTATGCCTTCCAAGCAAAAGCTGCCAAAAATTAGGATGGAGGAACTTGCAATGCCCCTTACAAGAGCCATGCAGTACAGCATATTACAAACATTATTCCCATTATTAGGGAGTGGGTCTCCCATAGTGTTTGCTTATGCCTTCCAAGCAAAAGCTGACAAAAATAAGGACGGAGGAACTTTCAATAATGGCAACAAGGACCACGGTCACCCTGGTGGTATAGTGGTGGTGGAGGCTGAGGATAAAACAGCCTAAATGAGGAAGCGTATACCCATGTGTGGGTGTGAAGCGGTGCATGTGAATACACCTCCCGAAAAAACACAGTGGATTTGACTTTATGTTACTCTGCTGTCATTTGGTGGTGATGAGAAGTCTGGCCCAATCCAGCCCTTGTTCATTTTGATAAGGGTCAGCTTGTCAGCATTGTCAGTTGACAGGCGAGTGCGCTTATCAGTTATAATTCCCCCAGCGGCACTAAAAACACGCTCCGATAACACGCTAGCGGAAGGGCAGGCCAGGACCTCCAAGGCTTACAGAGCGAGTTCATTCCAAGTGTCCAGCTTGGATTCCCAATACTTAAAAGGCACAGAGGAATCATGGAGGATGCTGGTACGGTCGACAAGGTACTCCCTCACCATCTTTTGAAACTTTCCACTCCTTGTGAGAGTACCCCGCGCCTCAGGGTCTGTCCGAAGGGAGAGTCTGAGAAACTGTCCCAGAACGTTGACAGTGTTCCCCTGCCTCTGATGGATTGAATTTGCGTCTCTCTCGCATGTACGCTTTGGTTGGGCAACGAAGTGTGACCTCTGCCGCTAGCGTGTTCAGATGGGAATTTTTTTAACAGTTCTGCAGCAAGGGCCTTCTGGTACTGCCCCATTTTTGTAGACCTCTCCACCTCAGGAATAAGAGAGAGAAAGTACTCCATGTAGTGGGGGTTGGTCTAAAAGTGTCACCAACCAGTAATGATTGTCACCCAACATTTTGACAATGCGAGGGTCACGGTTAAGACAGCGTAACATAAAGTCAGCCATGCGTGCCAGACTGGTAACGGGCAAGACTTCCATGTCCTCACCAAAATGACGATTGACCATGCTCTCCTCCTCCTCCCCCCTGTCCTCAGGCCACCCACGCTGAACCGACGGTATGACAGTTGTACAGGTACTACCGTCTACAGCGCATGATAAAAGCTCCTGTTCTTCATCCTCCTCCCCCTCATTGTCCCCCAATGCACATTGGAATGAGATGAGGCTGGGCTGTGTGTAATCGACCGCTACGGCTTCTTGATCCATCTCATCATACTCTGGCTGCAATCTCTCCTCTTTAATTCTCTGCAGAGAGCGTTGCAAGAGACAGACAAGTGGAATGCTGATGCTAATGATGGCGTCATCGCCACTCACCATCTTGGTGGAATCCTCAAAGTTTGTCAGGATGGTACATATGTCAGACATCCAGGTCCACTCCTGAGGTCTTATGTGTGGAGTCTGACCTGAATATCGACTGCCTTGTTGCAGCTGGTACTCCACAACTGCTCTCTTCTACTCACAAATCCTTTGCAAAATGTGGAGGGTAGAGTTCCAACGTGTGGGGACATCACACACCAGTCGGTGTGACGGAAGCTGCAAACGCTGCTGCAACACAGTAAGGGCGGCGGAAGCTCTAGCCGACTTGCAAAAATGAACTGACAGGTGGTGTACTTTGACGAGCCGATCTGGCAACTCGGGGTACGATTTAAGAAACCGCTGAACCACGAGGTTAAGCACATGAGCCAGGCATGGTACGTGTGTGATCTCGCCTCGCCTCAGAGCCGCCACCAGGTTACGGCCTTTGTCACACACAACCATGCCTGGATGCAGGTTCAGTGGTCTCAGCCACAGATCTGCCTGCTCTTTCACAGCTGTCCACAACTCACAAGCAGTGTGCGGTTTATCACCTAAGCTTATGAGTTTCAGCACAGCCTGTTGCCGCTTGGCGGAGGCAGTACTGCAGTGCTTCCAGCTTGTAACTGATGTGGTGATATCTGAGATGGAAGCTGAACATGAGGAGGAGGAGGAGGATGATGCGCAGGAGCTGTACACTGTGGGGGCAACTCTGACTGACATAGGGCCCGCAATCCTCGGTGTGGGGAGGATGTGTTCCGTCCCAAGGTCCGACTGGGTCCCGGCCTCCACTATGTTTACCCAGTGTGCCGTCAGGGAGATGTACCGTCCCTGGCCACAAGCACTTGTCCACGTGTCCGTTGTCAGGTGGACTCTTCCAGTAACTGCGTTGTTGAGGGCACGGCAGATGTTTTGGGACACGTGCTTGAGTAGTGCAGGGATGGCATACTGGGCAAAATAATGTCGGCTGGGGACCGAGTACCGAGGGATGGTCACCGCCATAAGGTTGCGGAAGGATTCCGTCTCCACCAGCCTAAAAGGCAGCATTTCCAACGCAAGCAGTCGTGAAATGTGTGAATTTAGAACTGTGGCCTGTGGGGCGTTGGCTGCGAATTTCCGCTTTCGTTCAAAGGTCTGGGATATGGACAATTGAACGCTGCGGTGGGACGTGGACGTGGATGCTGTTTCTTGAGAAACTGCCATAACAAGTGAAGACTGAGAGGAGGGAGCATCTTTGCATGCAGTATGAACAGGGGATTGCCTTGCACACACAACACGGGGTTCTATTGCATGCACAACAGCGGAAGAAGCAGTGGTGACCCCCACTGACACTGGTCGTGGACCCTGGGGTTCACCCCACAAAGTCGGGTGCTTTGTTGCCATGTGCCTGATCATGCTGGTGGTGGTCAGGCTGGTAGTTTTGTCACCCCTGCTGATGCTGGCATGGCAGGTGGTACAAATGGCCTTTTTGGGGTTATCAGCAGAGTCTTTAAAAAAATTCCAGACTCTGGAAGACCTACAGGTTGTACTGGCAACATCCCTCGTGTTGGTGTTATGGGGAACTGTTGCCTGCCTTCTGTGTGCGGCCACCACACTGCTCCTTCCTGCCTGTTGGGGTACCCTGCCTCCCTCACCCTGTGTGCTGCTGGCCTCGCTCTGCATGTTCTCCTGCCACATTCGGTCAGTTACTAGATCATCCACCACCTCCTCCTCTTCCACTTGCGCACCACGATCCTCCTCCTCACTTCCTGGCAATTTTGTCTCGTCATCGTCCACCTCTTGTGACAAATTGCCAGCGTCGACTTCCTGTGGCCGTGGCTGTTCAAATTTTTGGACATCGCTACATGGGATCTCCTCTTCCACCACTTCAAGCGGAGCAGGCGAGGGGCACAAATCTGGAAAAGGACCAGTGAACAGCTCTTCAGAGTGTCCAAGTGTGGGATCAGTTGATTTCTGACGACACTCTGCATGATGGGAGGAAGGAGCATCAGGGTGAGGAGGAGTATGTGGTCGAGACTCACGGCTACTAAGATTTGACCGTGTGGAAGACAGACCAGAGGTGGTGGTGCCCAGTTAACTAGAAGTATTATCTGCTATCCAATTAATAACCTGTTCACACTGATCAGTTCGCAATACTGGTGTTGTTCTGTGCTTCCCTAGTAATTCGGTCAAGAAATGGGAGCGAGAAGATGTGGCTGTTGGTTGTGGCACATTTTCACCTTGGCCACGGCCCCGTCCTCTGCACGCATCATCACTAGAATGTCCAGTTCCACGTCCCTTGCCACGCGCCTTTCCCATTGTAAAGAAAGTAAAATAGCTTACACTCGCACTATCAATGGAAAAAGGGTAATAAAAAGTAGATTAGAACCGTGGAAGAGGAAAACCACAGTTCTATTTCTCTGGCCTACACCCGACTAGAGATGAGCGGTGTTCGACTTGAACTGTTCGCCAATCTCAAATTTGAGCTGTTTTGGGCGGTGTTCGAGCCGTTCGGCGAACACGAACGATTTGAAATAAATTTGGCTGTTCGAGGTTATGTTCGATAACTGTTCGTGCACCAAAATCATAACTGGATTTTTTCTCAGTAATGATGAAAAGTAATGTTAATACGCAGTTTGAGTGTACAGCGGGGTGGGGGGAGGGGCAGGGGATGGATCTCTGCAGGAATAATGAAGATCTCCATTTTTTTTTCTCTTTCCCGCATTTACAGTGGGGAGGTGCAATCTGTCAGCCTATCAGCAGCGCACACACAGAGCGAAGTGCTTTTTTTCACACAAGCAAGGGCATGTGTCATTGGCAGTGTATGTCACATGTCCTTGCCCTATAAGACCCAGCCATTTTCCCCGTCGCCACCATTTTCTCACTGCTGCAGCTGCGTGTTAGGCTGCACCGCTGTTGCTGTGTGCGCTATACCTTGTTAATTTCAAGCCAATTTTCGCACAAATCTACAGATAGCTTGGGAGTATGGAATAGTTGTGATTGCAGTCCTTTTAAGGACTAGGTTACAGCATTTCCTACGACTTTTATCAGGCAGGTCTGTGCTCTTAAATAGATAGGTTGGGAGTAAAGACTAATTGTAATTGCAGTCCTTTTCAGGACTAAGTTATATCAGTTCCTATCAGTTTTTGCAAGGCAGGTCTGTGCCAGTGCTGTGCAAGTTTTTTTCACAGCATTTCGCTAAATCTAGCAAAGCTAATCCTTTTTGGCCTATTGCAGAGTGTGTTAGTCAGTGGAGTAGCCTATCTGTGTTGCAAGATATACCACCTGTGTATAGAATTCCAATTTTTTACTGCACCTAGTGAAGTAAAATCTTTTGGGCATAGCATCATTCTATTAGTCCATCTATACTGACCTCCATCAGGTTGCAAATTGAATATAATTTTTTTCTGCATCTAGCTCTGAAAAAATATTGGGCTTCTAGCTGTGTGTGGGACTTGTTGTATTAGTCCATCTATACTGACCTCCATCAGGTTGCAAACTGCATATATTTTTTTTCTTCATCTACCTCTGAAAAAATATTGGGCTTCTAGCTGTGTGTGGGACTTGTTGTATTAGTCCATCTATACTGACCTCCATCAGGTTGCAAACTGAATATATTTTTTTCTGCATCTACCTCTGAAAAAATATTGGGCTTCTAGCTGTGTGTGGGACTTGTTCTATTAATCCATCTATACAGACCTCCATCAGGTTGCAAACTGAATATATTTTTTTCTGCATCTACCTCTGAAAAAATATTGGGCTTCTAGCTGTGTGTGGGACTTGTTGTGTTAGTCCATCTATACTGACCTCCATCAGGTTGCAAACTGAATATATTTTTTTCTGCATCTACCTCTGAAAAAATATTGGGCTTCTAGCTGTGTGTGGGACTTGTTCTATTAATCCATCTATACAGACCTCCATCAGGTTGCAAACTGAATATATTTTTTTCTGCATCTACCTCTGAAAAAATATTGGGTTTCTAGCTGTGTGTGGGACTTGTTGTATTAGTCCATCTATACTGACCTCCATCAGGTTGCAAACTGAATATATTTTTTTCTGCATCTACCTCTGAAAAAATATTGGGCTTCTAGCTGTGTGTGGGACTTGTTCTATTAATCCATCTATACAGACCTCCATCAGGTTGCAAACTGAATATATTTTTTTGTGCATCTACCTCTGAAAAAATATTGGGCTTCTAGCTGTGTGTGGGACTTGTTGTATTAGTCCATCTGTACTGACCTCCATCAGGTTGCAAACTGAATATATTTTTTTCTGCATCTACCTCTGAAAAAATATTGGGCTTCTAGCTGTGTGTGGGACTTGTTCTATTAATCCATCTATACAGACCTCCATCAGGTTGCAAACTGAATATATTTTTTTCTGCATCTACCTCTGAAAAAATATTGGGCTTCTAGCTGTGTGTGGGACTTGTTGTATTAGTCCATCTATACTGACCTCCATCAGGTTGCAAACTGAATACATTTTTTTCTGCATCTACCTCTGAAAAAATATTTGGCCTTCTAGCAGTGTGTGGGACTTTCTCTATTAGTCCATCTATACTGACCTCCATCAGGTTGCAAATTAAAAATAATTTTTATCTGCATCTAGCTCTGAAAAAATATTTGGCCTTCTAGCAGTGTGTGGGACTTTCTCTATTAGTCCATCTATACTGACCTCCATCAGGTTGCAAATTGAATATAATTTTTTTCTGCATCTAACCCAGCCAAAACTTTTGGCCTAATACCACAGTTTGGCCACTCAGCTCTGCTCGGTTCCCATCCATTCTTTTTTTGTGCAAACAACTCCAGAGTTGTGAATTAGTTAACCACCAAAATGAGTGGAAAAAGGCCTGCTGCTGGTGGAAAGGGGAATAGGCGTGTTGGGAAGGGGAAAAAAGGTTGTGTCCGTGGGGTAGGTGTTAAAGCAACAGTAACATCTGCAGAAGAAAGACCATCTTCCAGCCAAACTAAAATGTCTACTTCTTTTAGCGGACAATGTGATAAGATCCCTTTCTTACAGCCACGCCAATCGCTACAAATTCCAGATGAGGCACAAAAACAGCAGGTGCTTCAACGGATATCAAGTGCTCCTTTAAGTGGGCTCTCCTCCACATCAATTTCAACATCACAAATACTCCAGTCCTCAAAGGTGTCACCCCAATCGCACTTGCTTCCTCACAGCTCCCAAATCTCCAGCTGCCCGTCTGAGTATGAGGTAGAACAGATGGTTGAGTCTGCAGAGCTGTTTACTCATACTATAGCCTGGGAATCAGAGGTCGACTCCAGCGCTTCTGTGAATCCAGACGAGGAAATGATCTGCACTGATGCCCAGGATCCAGGACCAGATGCAGAAGGTTCTGACCATAATGTAGACCCTCATTCCCAAACTGTAACTCCTGTTGGTGGAGACAATGAGGAAGACAATGATAAGACTCAAATACCTGATTGGAGCGTCAACTTTAGTTTTTTGTCAGGGCAGGAACAGGTTGGCTCTGAGGACGACGGGTGTGATAACGCACAGGGTGATGATGATGAGGTTGGAGATCCCACTTACTGTCAACCCACAGTCAGCCAAGAGATGAGGTCAGCAGAGGAGGTGGAGGAAGATGCTTGTGACGACGAGGTCAGGTTGCGCCTTCCTGGACAGAGACGTAGTACTGGAAGCACGTCAACAACTGCATCCTCAAACACAACTCTGCCTCTCACCACAAGTCGTGGTGGCTCTTCAGGTCGCATGGGTGCTAAGCCTTGCATAGCCTGGGCATTTTTTCAGATCGATAAAGATGACCCAACTCGTGTTATCTGTAACATTTGTCAGCAAAAGCTAAGCAGAGGCCAAAAAATACATAGTTTGAGTACTTCATGCATGAACCGGCACATGGGCATGAAGCATAAGTTGCAGTGGGAAGCTCAGTGTGCTACAATGCGGCCTAGCCAGCCGGGCCAACCACCGTCTGTCATATCTTGTGCATCCGCGGCCTCTTCATCCTCTGTGACTGGGGGGACAGCAGTCACACCTGTTTTGGGGCGCAGACCTGCCACCTCTTTACCCGCAACAGCCAGCGTGATTGGCAGGTCATCATTTTCTTTGGAGGTGGTAACACCAGCTGGTGTTGAGCGCTGTCCGACATCGATAGCACCACCTTTGGATCAAGGCAACCTAACATGTCCGCCTGCATCTTCCTCACAGACCGGCAGTTTGCCGGGGACACCCTTATCAACCCCGTCTAAGCACAATAGCCAGCCCTCGGTCCCTCAGATGTGGACAAGTAAAAGACCATTTCCTCCTAGCCATGAGAAAGCTAAGAGGTTGAATTTCACCATCTGCAAGCTCTTGGCTACAGAAATGCTGCCTTTCCGCCTGGTGGACACAGAGGATTTTCGAGACCTTATGTCCGTCGCAGTGCTCCAGTACCAGATGCCCAGTCGGCACTACTTCTCAAAGAAAGGTGTGCCTGCGCTCCACCAACATGTCGCACACAACATCACCGCTTCTTTGAGAAACTCTGTGTGTGACAGGGTGCATTTCACCACAGACACTTGGACGAGTAGGCATGGACAGGGGCGTTACATGTCGCTGACCGGGCACTGGGTAACTATGGTGACAGCAGGACAAGGGGCTGCTGTCCAAGTCTTGCCGTCCCCACGAGTTGTGCGTCAATCCTCTTTATGTCAAAGTTCCTCCACTGCTTCTGCCTCCTCAACCTCCTCTCGGTCTTCCACCTGCACCCAAAGCCTGTCTGGTCATGCCACAAGCTTTCTAACTGCGCAGAAGGGATCCTGCACACCTCCTTACTATGCTGGCAGTAGGGCTCAACGTCATCAGGCGGTTTTTACATTGAAATGTCTGGGAAATGTGAGTCACACAGCTGAGGAGTTGTGGTCAGCTCTGGAGAACCAATTTCATGAATGGTTGTCTCCACTGGACCTGAAACCAGGGAAGGCCATGTGCGACAATGCTGCAAACCTGGGTGCGGCCCTTCGCCGGGGCAATGTCACACACGTGCCTTGTATGGCTCACGTGTTGAACCTGGTTGTCCAGCAATTTTTAGCCCACTATCCCAGACTAGATGGCCTTCTGCAGAGGGCACGGTAGCTGTGTGCTCACTTCCGCCGTTCGCATCCCGCAGCTCAGCGACTTACATCTCTACAGAAGTCGTTGGGCCTGCCACTTCACCGGCTAAAATGCGATGTGCCTACCTGGTGGAATTCAACTCTGCACATGTTGCAGCGACTGTGGCAGCACCGACAAGCCCTGGTGCAATACGCTCTGACGTATAGCCTGGGCCAACGAGATCCAGAGGTGGGGCAAATCACGCTGGAGGAGTGGTCTCAGATCAGGGACCTATGCACCCTTCTGCACAGTTTTGAAATGGCGACGAAGATGTTTAGTGCTGACGATGCCATTATCAGCATGACTATTCCGGTGATTTACATGCTGGAGCACATGTTAAACAGAATTCGGAGTCAGGTGGTGGCACAAGAGGAGGTGGAGGAAGTAGAGGAGGAGGAGTTGTATGCGGAAGGGCTAACATCTGCAAGGTCCAGACGGTCGGCAGCACCAAGGCGGCAGGCATGTGAGGGTGGGGGAGATGGTTTTACCAGGGCGCATGGTAGCAGCCAAACTAGTGAGGAAGGTGCAGGAGCCCAGGAAGAAGTGGAGGACGAACTGATGGAAGACTCATCAGATGAGGGAGACCTTGATCACATTTCTGTTGTGCGAGGTTGGGGGGAGAGGACAGAGGAAGGAAGCATGATTGTTACCTCGCCACCAACACAACAGGGACTTGGTGCTCCTGATGCGCAACACACATGAGTGCCTTCTTGCTGCACTACCTGCAACATGACCCTCGAATTGTGAGAATTAGAAATAATCCTGACTACTGGGTTGCCACACTGTTAGATCCCCGGTACAAAAGTAAATTTGCAGAAATTATTCCTGCCATAGAAAGGGATGCACGCATGCAGGAGTATCAGCAGAGACTGTTGCAGAATCTTACATGTGCTTTTCCACAAAATACCAGTGGTGCACGTAGTGAATCTCACAGTTCCAACTTGCCAACCGTGGGACCGTCAAGTGTTCAGCACTCAAACCGTAACAGAACCACAGTATCTGCTGGTAACATCAATTTTGGGAATCATTTCACACTTTTTTAGCCCATCCTTTGCAAGGCCACAGGAGACAAGAAGTCTGACACATAGTCAACGCCTAAAGACGATGGTACAGGAGTATCTCCAAGTAAACATTGAAGCCATGACTGTGTCACTGGACCCTTGCTCTTTTTGGGCTTCCAATCTGGATAAATGGCCGGAGCTAGCCACTTACGCCTTGGAGATCTTGTCATGCCCCGCAGCCAGCGTTCTGTCTGAACGTGTGTTCAGCGCTGCTGGTGGTGTGCTGACAGATAAGCGCACGCGGCTCTCCACTGATAATGTAGACAGACTCACGTTCATAAAGATGAACAAATCATGGATCCGAAACGACTTTTCTACCCCTGTGTCATCCTGGGGAGAGTAAAAGCTTGATGATTGGTTAAAATCACCCTACCAACCGTTTTAAGCTTTCAAATTACTAATCATGTTTATCTGGAAAATAATTTGGGCTTTGTAGCAGTGTGCAGCACTGATTCTATTAGGCCATCTATAATAAGCTCCACCAGATTTAAAATTACTAATCATGTTTATCTGTATCTTGACTGGAAAATAATTTGGGCTTTGTAGCAGTGTGCAGCACTGATCCTATTAGGCCATCTATACTAAAGCTTCACCAGATGTAAAATTAATAATAATTTTTAGCTGCATCTAGCCCGGAAAATAATTTTGGGGCTCCGAGATGCGCAAGACACATAAGTGCCTTCTTGCTGCACTACCTGCAGCATGACCCTCATATTGTCAGAATTCGAAGTAATCATGACTACTGGGTTGCCACACTCTTAGATCCCCCAAACTTTTCGATCAACCTTTTCATTTTAATAAAGACCAAAAAAATGGTCATTTTTGAAATTATAAGCATTAGCAGGTTGTTAGAAACTGAAATCAAACAGTTTTCAACTCAAAACTTTATTCTAGGTGATGTTACATTTTCACATAGGACCCCTTGTTCGAACGGAGCTTCTGAACTCTCTCGTCCATTGAATTTGTCAGGTTTTGGATGGTTTCTGCTTCAATTGTTTTGCATGAGGACAGAATACCCTCCCAGAGCTGTTGCTTAGATGTGAACTGCCTCCCGCCATCATAGACACTCCTTTTAATGATGCTCCAAAGGTTCTGAATGCGGTAGAGGTCAGGGGAGCATGGGAGTCACACCATAAGTTTGTCCCCTTTTATGCCCATATCAGCCAGAGATGCAGATGTTTTATGTGCAGCATGAGATGGTGCATTATCATGCAAAAAAATTATCTTGCTGTGAAATACACGGTTCTTCTTCTTGAACCATGGCAGGAAGTGCTGTTTGAGAAAATCCACATACATTATGGAGTTCATCTTTAGCGCCTTCAGGGATCCTAAAGGGGCCGACAATCTCTCTCCCCATGATTCCAGCCCAAAACATTACTCCACCTCCTCCTTGTTGGCGCTGTAGCCGTGTTTGCGTGGGGTGTCCATCAACCAGCCATCCTCCACTCCATCCATCTGGACCATCGAGCGCTGCACGGCACTCATCCGTGAACAAAACAGTTTTGAAATCAGTCTTCATGTAATGTTTGGCCCACTGGAGCCATTTCTGCTTGTGTGAAGTGGATAGAGGAGGTCGACAGGATGGCGTATGCACAGCTGCAAACCTCTGAAGGACCCTGCATCTTGTTGTTCGGGGGACGTTGGAGGCACCAGCAGCTTCAAAAACTTGTCTGCTGCTATGACAAGGCTTTTTTGCCGCTGCTCTTTTAACCTGACGTAATTGCCTGTAGGAAAGAGTCCTCAATTTGCCCTTATCAGCACGCACACGTGTGTACTGTGAATCAGCTACATACTTCTTGATTGCCAAGACACTTCATCCTGATCATCGCACAATGTTGATTGTAGTCATGCCTTGACCTAAACACTCCACAATTTGTTGCTTCTCAGCAGCCGACACATCCTTTTTCTTTCCCATTTTGGCAGAAAATGTAGGCTGCTTAATAATGTGAGACAGCCTTCTTAAGTAGTCTTGCCTTTCATTGGACACACCTGCCAAACTAATTAGCACAGGTGTCTGCAATTGCTTACAGTGATATAAAGAGCCCTGACACACATCACCATCAATGAGTTTAACTGACAAACAAACAAATTCTTCCCTTATCACTCCTAAACACTTTTTGCATAATAATTTGGAACACAGTGTACATGTGCTTTTCCACAAAACACCAGTGGTTCACGTAGTGAATCTTACAGTTCTAACTTGCCAACCGTGGTCTGTATGGAGTTGTTCAATAAAGGGCCCAAAATTAAGATAACATAGATGGGAGAGGTCTCTATGAATAGGAATTCCTAAGTATTTGATACCCTGTGAGGGCCAGGCAAAGGGAAAGTTGGACTGGATGGAATCCTATATGGATTTGGGGAGGGAGTCATCGAGGGCCTCAGACTTCGCTGCATTGATTTTAAAATTTGACCATGTAACAAAGTGATCTATTTCAGCCATAACAGCATGGATGGATATATGTGATTGAGTGATATATACTAGGACATCATCAGCAAATAGAGAGCACTTGTACTCGGTGCCTCCCACCTCAATCCACCTAATATTGGGGTTATGGCGAATTGATGAGAGCAGGTGCTCCGACACTAGGATGTATAAGAGAGGGGACAGAGAACATCCCTGCCTTGTCCCATTGGTGATTGTGAAAGGTGATGAAAATGTTCTGACGCGCCCCCTGGGCCTTGGGACACCCGGAGCCGGACCCTTTTTGGTGGATGCTGGTGGTTGTAGTCTCCGTGGCGGCGACCCGGTTCCGTGGCTCAGGGCGGTCAAACCAGTGGCGGAACTATTTATGTGGTTTTGATGTTTAAATGTCCGACTACGCCACCCGTGAATTGCGGTCAGAGTGAACCGCCGCTCCAGGGCAGACCGCTGAGGCTGGTGTTGTGGGTGCAGCAGAGCGTAGCATAACTCCCCACGGCCTTTCTTACCAACCCTTCTGTTCGGCTGCCTCGGGCCTCCTCTTGGTAAACTTGGCGCCAATTTCCCTGACCCTATGTGGTGCCTTCCTAGCGGGTGTAGCGAGGGGCTGCGCCACATAAAATGTCACAGCCTCCTGTTTCTAGCTGAGGGTCGTTTCCTGCCTCCACTAGTTTCGGGGACCGGTCTCCCCCTTTGGCCTGACCCCTCCACGCAGGTGGATTCGGGCGTGCGGTGGCGACTCGCCCGTCCGCACCCCTGGGATCCCTTCGTTCCTCGTTCCTGGATCCTTCTCCGCTCCTCTTCCTTCCTTCTCCCTCTTCCAGGCCTGGGCCTCTGTTACTAGGCCCGCCTCCGTAGCAGAGCTCATGCAGAGCCCCTGCTCCCTGCCACTTCTGCTCAGACTTCTCTGCACTGAACTAAGATGGTGCCCACCTTTTATACTCCCTTCTCAATGCACCCAGGAACTGCTTCCTCCCTGCTCCTGCACTACAGGGTTCCCCTTCCTCAGTGTTCCCTCCCCCCACTCCAGCCAGGGACAGGGACTGTCGTGCCCATCTCAGGGGCATATTGGTCGCCCTGCCCCACGGCAATGTGGTGTAATGCATGCAGGTGTCGGGTCCTGATCCACACTACATCCTTACCTGAGAGTGAGATATCACACCTCTGGGTGAGGTGCAATACCTCTGTAGCAACCGAGCCCTCAGGGTGCTACAGTTCCATTTATCTTCAGCCTAGGTGACGTATTGCGATACAGGGCCGTGATTTTGGCTATAAAAGGGTCCCCTAGACCCCTACCCCAAGCTTTTTAAGAGAATCATATATGGCATGCGAGGAGACTCTATGGAATGCTTTCTCAGCATCCAACGAGAGTATCTAATTACAAATTTTTAACTGCATCTAGCCCAGGAAATACTTTGTGCCTAGTAGCAGTGTCTGCTAGTCAGCGGATTATCCCGGCTGTTAACCAAGCTACACCACCTGTAGTTTGGACACTTAATTTTTTCAAAGGAAATGCTTCGGGACCACGGGATACTCAGTGAAGAGCATCAGGAGGCACCCCAAGGCATAGGGGCTGGGACTGGCAGTAGGATGCCTTGCGGTGGACAGCCGAGCTCGATCCTTATAAAAGCTTTTTAACTGCAGCAGCTTTAGTGGACGCTACTGGAGCTGGAATTACGCGGCTGCTGGCATGAGACTTGCCCTCCAATAGATCCTTGTAAATGGATTTAAAGTGTATTCATTCAAATTAGAGAGACAATTTAAATTAAAAAGCTTAGAGCTGCCTCCACCACAGGGGGGCTCGCTCGACCCACCAGCGGACAGGCACCAGTATTGGGAGAGGGGGGCTGGCCGTCAGGGTTCACCGCTGCTCTGGCACAAACCCGGCGACGCGCAGGTGGCACGGGCAGGAGCGGACTGAACGTGTCGGCTTCTCACTTTTTGGATTTTAGAAGGGCATGACATGCCTATATCTGTGTCTCCCCCTCCTTGTACTCCTCCACCTCTTTTCTTTTCACATGACTATATGTACTTGTCACTTTTCCATGTGTTAGTTGTGTCTTCTGAGCAGTTTGTCAGCTTTTGGACACCTTTGAAGGTGTTTTCTATGTGTTTCTATGTGTTTTTGTTTGCCTGCCATTGGTTTTAACGGTGTTCGAAGGTGTTCGACGAACAATTCGACGAACAGTTCGGCGAACACACGGGTGTTCGACGAACCGAACCGAACTCGAACACTACGGGGGTGGCTCAACACTAGTGATCTCACCTCGCCTCAGAGCCGCCACCAGGTTACGGCCATTGTCACACACGACCATGCCGGGTTGTAGGTTCAGCGGTCTCAGCCACAGATCTGCCTGCTCTTTCACAGCTGTCCACAACTCACAAGCAGTGTGAGGTTTATAACCTAAGCTTATGAGTTTCAGCACAGCCTGTTGCCGCTTGGCGGAGGCAGTGCTGCAATGCTTCCAGCTTGTAACTGATGTGGTGATATCTGAGATGGAGGCTGAACATGAGGAGGAGGAGGAGGATGCGCAGGAGCTGTACACTGTGGGGGCAACTCTGACTGACATAGGGCCCGCAATCCTCGGTGTGGGGAGGATGTGTTCCGTCCCAAGGTCTGACTGGGTCCCGGCTTCCACTATGTTTACCCAGTGTGCCGTCAGAGAGATGTACCGTCCCTGGCCACAAGCACTTGTCCACGTGTCCGTTGTCAGGTGGACTCTCCCTGTAACTGCGTTGTTGAGGGCACGGCAGATGCTTTGGGACACCTGCTTGTGTAGTGCGGGGATGGCACACCGGGCAAAATAGTGTCGGCTGGGGACCGAGTAACGAGGGACGGCCACCGCCATAAGATTGCGGAAGGATTCCGTCTCCACCAGCCTAAAAGGCAGCATTTCCAATGCAAGCAGTCGTGAAATGTGCGAATTTAGGACTGTGGCCTGTGGGGCTTTAGCTGCGAATTTCCGCTTTCGTTCAAAGGTCTGGGATATGGACAATTGAACGCTGCGGTGGGAAGTGGACGTGGACGTTGATGCTGTTTCTTGAGAAACTGCCATAACAAGTGAAGACTGAGAGGAGGGGGCATCTCTACATGCAGTATGGACAGGGGATTGCCTTGCACACACAACAGGGGGTTCTATTGCACGCACAACAGTGGAAGAAGCAGTGGTGACACCCGCTGACACTGGTCGTGGACCCTGGGTTTCGCCCTACAAAGTCGGGTGCTTTGCTGCCATGTGCCTGATCATGCTGGTGGTGGTCAGGCTGGTAGTTTTGTCACCCCTGCTGATGCTGGCATGGCAGGTGGAACATATGGCCTTTTTGGGGTTATCAGCAGAGTCTTTAAAAAATTCCAGACTCTGGAAGACCTACCGCTTGTACTGGCAACGTCCCTCGTGTTGGTGTTACGGGGAACGGTTGCCTGCCTTCTGTCTGCGGCCACCACACTGCTTCTTCCTGCCTGTTGGGGTACTCTGCCTCCCTCCCCCTGTGCGCTGCTGGCCTCACTCTGCATGTCCTCCTTCCACGTTGGGTCAGTTACTAGATCATCCACCACTTCCTCCTCTTCCACTTGCGCACCACGATCCTCCTCCTCACTTCCTGGCAATTGTGTCACGTCATCGTCCACCTCTTGTGACAGATTGCCAACGTCGACTTCCTGTGGCCGTGGCTGTTCAAATGTTTGGGCATCGCAACATGGGATCTCCTCTTCCACCACTTCAAGCGTATCAGGCGAGGGGCCCAAACATGGAAATGGACAAGTGAACAGCTCTTCAGAGTGTCCAAGTGTGGGATCACTTACTGTCTGACGACACTCAGCATGGTGGGAGGAAGGAGCTTCAGGGTGAGGAGGAGTATGCGGTCGAGACTCACGGCTACTAAGAGTAGACCGTGTGGAAGACAGACCGGAGGTGGTGGTGCCCAGGTAACTGGAAGTATTGTCTGCTATCCAATTAATAACCTGTTCACACTGATCAGTTCTCAATACTGGTGTTGTTCTGTGCTTCCCTAGTAATTCGGTCAAGAAGTGGGAGCGAGAAGATGTGGCTGTTGGTTGTGGCACATTTTCACCTTGGCCACAGCCCCATCCTCTGCACGAACCATCACCAGAACGTCCACATCCACGTCCCTTGCCACGCGCCTTGCCCATTGTAAATGAAGTAAAATAGCTTACACTTGCACTATCAATGGAAAAAGGGTAATAAAGAGTAGATTAGAACCGTGGAAGAGGAAAACCACAGTTATTGTTTACTGGGGTATACCACACTTTTTTAAATAGAGATATTTGCGGCTGAACAGTGCGCGACACACTCAAACTGCTTTTTTTTTAGATACCAAAGGCCCAAAACTGGATAGTACAGCGATTTGACCCGTGGAACTGCGAAACCACACTGGGATGTCGGGCCTACACAAGACTATTTTCAACAGATATATTTTTGTGTCACAACAGTCAGGAGACACTACTGTTTTTCTTTACGGAAAAAACTACCAAAACCTGAATAATAGAGATTTTTTACTGTGGGATGGCAAAACCACAGTTATTGTTCACTGGGGTATACCACACTTTTTTAAATAGAGATATTTGTGGCTGAACAGTGAGCGACACACTCAAACTGCTTTTTTTTTTAGATACCAAAGGCCCAAAACTGGATAGTACAGCGATTTGACCCGTGGAACTGCGAAACCACACTGGGATGTTGGGCCTACACAAGACTATTTTCAACTGATATATTTTTGTGTCACAACAGTCAGGAGACACTACTGTTTTTCTTTACGGAAAAAAACTGCCAAAACCTGAATAATAGAGATTTTTTACCGTGGGATGGCAAAACCACCGTTATTGTTTACTGGGGTATACCACACTTTTTTAAATAGAGATATTTGCGTCTGAACAGTGAGCGACACACTCAACTGGTTTTTTTTTAGATACCAAAGGCCCAAAACTGGATAGTACAGCGATTTGACCCGTGGAACTGCGAAACCACACTGGGATGTCGGGCCTACACAAGACTATTTTCAACAGATATATTTTTGTGTCACAACAGTCAGGAGACACTACTGTTTTTCTTTACAGAAAAAACTACCAAAACCTGAATAATAGAGATTTTATACCGTGGAACAGCAAAACCACAGTTATAATTTACTGGTGTATACCAGACTTGTTTAAATATATATATTTGCGTCTGAACAGTGAGCGACACACTCAAACTGCTTTTTTTTTAGATACCAAAGGCCCAAAACTGGATAGTACAGCGATTTGACCCGTGGAACTGCGAAACCACACTGGGATGTCGGGCCTACACAAGACTATTTTCAACTGATATATTTTTGTGTCACAACAGTCAGGAGACACTACTGTTTTTCTTTACGGAAAAAACTACCAAAACCTGAATAATAGAGATTTTTTACTGTGGGATGGCAAAACCACCGTTATTGTTTACTGGGGTATACCACACTTTTTTAAATAGAGATATTTGCGGCTGAACAGTGAGCGACACACTCAACTGTTTTTTTTTTAGTTACCAAAGGCCCAAAACTGGATAGTACAGCGATTTGACCCGTGGAACTGCGAAACCACACTGGGATGTCGGGCCTACACAAGACTATTTTCAACAGATATATTTTTGTGTCACAACAGTCAGGAGACACTACTGTTTTTCTTTACGGAAAAAACTACCAAAACCTGAATAATAGAGATTTTATACCGTGGAACAGCAAAACCACAGTTATAATTTACTGGTGTATACCAGACTTGTTTAAATATATATATTTGCGTCTGAACAGTGAGCGACACACTCAACTGTTTTTTTTTTAGATACAAAGGGCCCAAAAGTGGATAATACAGAGGTTTGAACCGTGAAACTGCAAAGCCACACTTGTATTTCTCGGGCCTACACCAGACTATTTTCAACAGATATATTTGTGTCTGAACAATCAGGAGACACTATTTATTTTTTACGACAAAAAATGCCAAAAGCAGGATAGTAGAGATTTTTACTATGGAACAGCAAAACCACAGTTATAATTTACTGGTGTATACCAGGCTTTTTAAAATATATATATATTTGCGGCTGAACAGTGAGCGACACACTCAAACTGTTTTTTTAGATACAAATGGCCCAAAACTGGATAGTACAGCGATTTGACCCGTGGAACTGCGAAACCACACTGGGATGTCGGGCCTACACAAGACTATTTTCAACTGATATATTTTTGTGTCACAACAGTCAGGAGACACTACTGTTTTTCTTTACGGAAAAAACTACCAAAACCTGAATAATAGAGATTTTTTACTGTGGGATGGCAAAACCACCGTTATTGTTTACTGGGGTATACCACACTTTTTTAAATAGAGATATTTGCGGCTGAACAGTGAGCGACACACTCAACTGTTTTTTTTTTAGTTACCAAAGGCCCAAAACTGGATAGTACAGCGATTTGACCCGTGGAACTGCGAAACCACACTGGGATGTCGGGCCTACACAAGACTATTTTCAACAGATATATTTTTGTGTCACAACAGTCAGGAGACACTACTGTTTTTCTTTACGGAAAAAACTACCAAAACCTGAATAATAGAGATTTTATACCGTGGAACAGCAAAACCACAGTTATAATTTACTGGTGTATACCAGACTTGTTTAAATATATATATTTGCGTCTGAACAGTGAGCGACACACTCAACTGTTGTTTTTTTAGATACAAAGGGCCCAAAAGTGGATAATACAGAGGTTTGAACCGTGAAACTGCAAAGCCACACTTGTATTTCTCGGGCCTACACCAGACTATTTTCAACAGATATATTTGTGTCTGAACAATCAGGAGACACTATTTATTTTTTACGACAAAAAATGCCAAAAGCAGGATAATAGAGATTTTTACTATGGAACAGCAAAACCACAGTTATAATTTACTGGTGTATACCAGACTTTTTTGAATATATATATATTTGCGGCTGAACAGTGAGCGACACACTCAAGCTGTTTTTTTTAGATACAAATGGCCCAAAAGTGGATAATACCGAGGTTTGAACTGTGGAACTGCAAAACCACACTTGTATTTCTCGGGCCTACACCAGACTATTTTCAACAGATATATTTGTGTCTGAACAATCAGGAGACACTATTTATTTTTTACGGCAAAAAATGCCAAAAGCAGGATAATAGAGATGTTTTACCGTGGAACAGCAAAACCACAGTTATAATTTACTGGTGTATACCAGGCTTTTTAAAATATATATATATTTGCGGCTGAACAGTGAGCGACACACTCAAACTGTTTTTTTTAGATACAAATGGCCCAAAAGTGGATAATACAGAGGTTTGTACCATGGAACTGCAAAACCACACTTGTATTTCTCGGGCCTACACCAGACTATTTTCAACAGATATATTTGTGTCTGAAAAATCAGGGAGACACTATTATTTTTTTTTTTTACAGCAAAAAATGCAAAAAGCAGAATAATAGAGATTTTTTACCGTGGAACAGCAAAAGCACACTTCTGTCTCTCTGGCCTACACCAGACTATTTTCAACAGATATATTTGTGTCTGAAAAATCAGGGAGACACTATTATTATTTTTATACAGCAAAAAATGCCAAAAACAGGATAATAGAGATGTTTTACCGTGGAACATCAAAACCACAGTAATAATTTACTGGTGTATACCAGACTTTTTTAAATATCTATATTTGCGGCTGAACAGTGAGCGACACACTCAAACTGTTTTTTTTTAGATACAAATGGCCCATAGAACTGCAAAACCACACTTCTATTTCTCGGGCCTACACCAGACTATTTTCAACAGATATATTTGTGTCTGAAAAATCAGAGGCACACTTTTTTTTTTTTGGGGGGGGGGGACACCAAAAGGTTAATAAGATGGGTATTTGTACATTGTGAAGGAGGAAAAAAAAAAGAGGATTTAGATAAAAAAAAAGGATTTTTCCTGGCCCCCGGAGCTAAGTCCAGCAATTTCAGCAACAGGAGCAGCACACAGGACTGTAATGCAGCGTTTGCTGGTATAACCACTGCGTCTCATATACAGCCTGCCTGCCTGCCTGATATACCTGGGATGGATATTAGTCCTGAGAAGGACTGTTTGTTTGATCTGGCAGCCTTTACAGACCCTACACTAACTATTTTGCAGGATATATCTCTCCCTAAATCAGCAGCGCTGTCCCTACACTGTCTGATCCGGAGCGACTGTGTCCAAGATGGCAGCGCCCGGTTTTAAATACTCGACTGGCTGGCAATCCCTGCTTGTTCATTGGCTCTGTAAAGAGCGCCAAACAAGCAGGGCGGAGACCCGAGCTCCCACCCGAGTAACCCGGAAATGCTCGGTGCTCGCCGAACATCCCGAGTAGCGTGATGCTCGGGCGAGTACCGAGCAGTATCGAGCATGTTCGCTCAACACTACTTATCAGGCCTAATTTTTTTTAGGGTCGTTTCTATTTTACCCCAAAATGGTCTACTCTTCGAGCATGACCAAAAGATATGTGTCATATTACCCACAGCTAGGTTGCATCTCCAACATAAGTTAGAGTAACTCAGACCAAATTGGTGTAATAATTCGGGGGTTCTGTACCAACGCAAAATAATTTTATATGAATTCTCTTGTGAAGTTATACATTTTGAGAAGCTATGTGCATTGGAAAGGATGGAGTCAGCTTCCTCTTCGGACAGTGTAATATTCAATTAATTCTCCCAGGAATATACAGTACAGACCAAAAGATTGGACACACCTTCTCATTTAAAGATTTTTCTGTATTTTCATGACTATGAAAATTGTACATTCACACTGAAGGCATCAAAACTATGAATTAACACATGTGGAATGATATACTTAACAAAAAAGTGTGAAACAACTGAAATTATGTCTTATATTCTAGATTCTTCAAAGTAGCCACCTTTTGCTTTGATGACTGCTTTGCACACTCTTGGCATTCTCTTGATGAGCTTCAAGAGGTAGTCACCGGAAATAGTTTTCACTTCACAGGTGTGCCCTGTCAGGTTTAATAAGTGGGATTTCTTGCCTTATATAAGTATAATTCCACATGTGTTAATTCATAGTTTTGATGCCTTCAGTGTGAATGTACAATTTTCATAGTCATGAAAATACAGAAAAATCTTTAAATGAGAAGGTGTGTCCAAACTTTTGGTCTGTACTGTATGAAAGTGGGTTTTTTAGAGAACTGGGATAATGTCAAATGGTCATATATCTTTGATATACCTTTGGAAAAAGGGAAAGAAAGTCTACTTTCAATCCAAGAGCCCTTCCTAAAGTTAGAGAATCTAGTTCTAAACTGGGAGAAGATATGAGAGACATGATTATGTTGCAAGAAGTTTTTGGGTCGCTTCGAGGTACCAATTGGCCAAGAGTCCAGCATAGGGATCTCATTTGAAAGGAATTGTTTAATAGAAAAATTTGCTAACTCTGAGCAGAGGTTATAAGGGTCAGTGTACTTGGGGTCTAAAAAGTATGGGATAGTAGATATTGGGCATCAGACATAGGGATAGAGTCATCATGGCGTTCTTGAACTAGATTACATTTAATAGCCAGAGAGGTGGATGTAATGGTGTTCCTCGACATCTCAGAGACAGGAATTACATCTGCCCATATGAACTTATGGGGGTTGTTACCTAGTAGAAGATAGTCAATATCTGTAGTATCTCTTCTTTTGGAGGCATTGGCCATCTTTAGCCATCTGAGCATGTGAATAGATTTCTAATATCTTAGGATGTCCGGAAGTCCAATGCCACCTCTATGGTTTGGTTAGGATAATAATTTGTGTGAGAGCCTAGGTCTTTTATGTTTCCTTATGTATTGAGCTAGTACTTGTTTAATGGAAGAAAAAAAAGACATAGGGAGGCATATGGGAAGCATATTTATGAGGTAGATGATTTTAGGGAGAATGTATGCTTTTACAACATTTGTCCTACCAATCCAAGATAACAGTATGTTATCGTAAGTTTTAAGGAGGGATCTAATTTTCTCAAGCAATGGTGTAAAATTTTTCTCATATAAGAGATCTGGGTTATTAGTAATCTGGATCCCTAAATATTTAGTACAGCCGTGTGGCCACTTAAAAGGGATAGAACTCTGTAGAAATTCAACATCAGATGTGGGGGTGGAGGTATTTAATGCTTTCGATTTCTCGTAGTTAATTTTAAAATTAGAGAGCTCTCCGAATTGATCAAAAATAGATATGAGTTTGGGGAATGCTTTAATTGGATTGGAAAGCATGAGGAGCAGATCATCTGCAAAAATTGGCGACAAAAGTTCAGTATTTTTAATTTTAACTCCCTGAATGTCAGGATCTTATCTGATTACTTGGGCAAGTGTTTCCATGAGGAGAATAAAGAGTGGAGGCGAGAGGGGGCAACCTTGCCTCATCCCATTTTGAATAGTGAAACTTTGTGAAAGAGTACCATTTACCCGTATTCTAGCAGAAGGGGAGGAGTAAAGAGAGAAGATAGCATTTACAAAAATTTCAGGGAAGGCAAATTTTTCTAGAGTATATGCTAAGAACCTCCAACTCACTCTGTCGAACGCCTTTTCGGCGTCCGTAGAGAGCAAGATCAAAGGGAATGATTTTACTAGAGTTATCTTTTCCCTCCCTACCCTTCACAAAACCCACCTGGTCACGATGTATTAGATATGGGAGCACATATTCCAGCCTCCTAGCAAGGAGTTTAGCCCATAGTTTAATATCAGCATTCAATAGAGAAATTGGACGGTAATTACCGCAATGTGTAGGGTTTTTGCCCTCCTTATGAACAACCGAAACATGTGCCTCCAAAGTTTGAGTAGCCGGAGTGTCTCCTGACAGGAATGCATTAAATAATTCTACTAAGTATGGGAAAAAAGATTTGATAAGTTTTTTATAGTAAATTATGGGAAGGCCATCTGGGCCAGGTGTTTTACCGTTAGGAATGGATTTTAGCGTGTCCAGAATTTCTTGTTGGGTGACCTTTTTTGTTAATAAATGTATGTCTTCTGGTTTAAGAGTGGGAAGATTCAGCGAGTTTAAAAAATCTTTAATTTTTGTAGAAGGCAAATATGGATCAAGCATAGAGGGCGGAGATTCTATATTATATAGATCTTGATAGTAAGATTTAAATGAGTGTGAAATGTCTGTCGTATCTTCACTTAAGGTACCATCTTTGGAGCGGATTTTTTTAATAAAAGATCGCTCAAGATTTTTTTTGAGCAAAGAGGAAGTAATCTTACTCCCTCTATTACCATGTACGAGGGACAGTCAATAAGTAATGCCTCCTATTTTTCTTCTCCTTTTAATTGGCAAGAAATTCAAATGCAATTACATAGGTTGAAAACCACAACATTAACGATTAATTTGTCACTTTTCAATATAATCTCCATCCATTTCCACAGTCTTGGTCCATCGTTTAACAAGGGCATGTATTCCAGCATGTTAAAAAAGTATTCTTGGGACCCACCTTGCACAAACTTTTCTGTATCCCAGTTGTCCAATAATTTTCATCACACTGCCTTTACTGTGGCAGATAATGCCACACAATTCATCTGCTGTCACCCGGCGGTCACCACGAATGATGTCATCGACTCGCTGAATGTTGCTTGGAGTCACTGCTGTTACTGGCCTGCCACTCCGCATTTTGTCAGCCAACGGTGATGGCCCTTCGGCTGTGTTACAGCGACGAACCCATCGTCTAACAGTACTGACATCCACTGTTGCATCACCGTACACATTTTTCAGTCTCTCATGAATTCGAATGGGCGTTTCACCTTCTGCATGCAAGAATTCAATCACAGAATGTTGTCTAATACGAACATCGATGTCAGCCATTTTGCAAACGGATACAGTCCTGCCACCTGTTGATGCAGGAAGTTGCAATTGCTGTGGATTGGAGAAGAAGGTTTGAGGAATTGTGCCACATTCGAATATTTAACATAACTACCTTATTTAAGGAGAAAAAAAATAGGAGGCATTACTTATTGACTGACCCTCGTAGATAAATTCTTTGCTTACACCTTTGAAATAGTTTAGCAGATTTTATATTTAAAGCATCCTTGAGTTTATTTCTTAAGACCAGAAGGTCATTTTGAGCTTTATCCACTAGACACTTTTTATGGAGTTCTTCTAAAGTATTGATTTGATGGAGCAAGGAAAAAATTTCTTTATCTCTAGTTTTTTTTAGATGGGCGTTTAATGAGATTAGTTCACCCCTTATGACAGCCTTATGGGCTTCCCAAATCACCGGAACAGAGGGACTAGAGTTCAAATTTTCCTGGAATAAGTCAAGAGATTTGGAGATCTTAGAGATGTATTCTTCATTGTTTATTAGAGACTCATTTAATCTTCAAGTCATTTCTCTTTTTGGTAGTGAGGATGTGGATAATTCCAAGAAAATTGAGGCATGGTCCGATAGTGTTATAGAACCAATTGAGGCAGATTTTAGAAGAGATAAAGAAGAGTTTTGAATAAATAAATAGTCTATTCTGTGATAGGTGGAGTGAGGGTGGGAAAAGAAGGTGTAATCCTTTGAAGAGGGATTTAGAAGTCTCCAAGTATCTATTAGGTGCAAAGCATTCAGGGACATATGTATTTTCCTCAAAGTCTTTTGAGAAAGAGCAGATAATCCTGAGGAAACGTCAAACTGGGGATTTAATGAGGAATTAAGGTCACCGCCTACTATTAAGAGGCCTTCTTTAAAGGAGTTTAGAGTATCCAGAGTTTCCATCAACCAGCCAGCTTGACCCTGATTTGGGACATGAATATTGCATAATGTAACAATGGTCTTTGCGATAATTCCTTTAGCGAAAACATATCCACCTTCAGCATCTGAAAGTTGGTCCTTGAAAGAGAAGGGTACATTTTTATGAAGAGCAATACTGGTACCTCTGGATACTGAAGAGCCGCAGCTGTGGTACCAAGTTGGGAATTTAGATCTGGACAACTCAGGAGTGCGTTCTGCTTTGAAATGTGTTTCTTGTATGAAAGCTATGGAAGTGTTATTTTTATTTAAGAGGTGAAGGATTTGATTGCATTTCTGCGGGGAGTTAAACCCCTTAACATTAAATGACGCGATTAATATAGTGTCATTTGGGGTCATATTTGACATCATAATTTCTTTCAAAGACATGAGGATGTAAAGAGGTCCAATCAGTAGGGTACGAGCATAAACATATATAACTTATTAGAACTATAGTAAAATTAATATACAACTTATCTGCTGCAGGGAGGGGGGTCATCCCAAGAATAGCAGACAAGGTAAATCAGGAGGTGATACCTTAAAGAGATAATAGGTAATACACAAACCAATAACAGGTATGACAGTAATGAACAAAGCTAGTCATAATCATAACATTTTTGTCAGGTGAGAACAAAACTAGTACGGAGAAAAACAATCAGGGGGGAAATTCCAAGAAAAGCTTTCTCAGCCGATTAAGGCAAGTGAAGAACAATATAACTGAACTTCTTCCAAAAGTAAAGTTTCAACATATACTGGAAACCGGTAGGAGAAGTCTAGTTCATCATGGAGGGGGATGTCTAGGTGATCTTCCCCTGAGCCTATTAGTGGTGCTTTTCCCCTGCATCAACCATTTTTCAGGTCTCTGTAGCAGAGGAAAGGTGAAAATTTCATCATCTAAGCGCAACCATGAAGGAATGTCAATTTTTTTAATTAAAAGTATGTCCCACGAAGCCTGAAGGTCTTCTGGAGTACGTATGTAGATTTGTTTGCCATCTTTTAAAATGGCTAAGCCAAAGGGAAAAAGCCATCTATACACCAACTTATTGATCCGAAGAGCATCTAGGAGGGGTTTAATTTTTCTCCTCTTGGCCAAAGTGGAGGGTGCTATGTCTTGAAATATTTGTATCGGGTTATTGTCGTAAGTTATAGGACCCGCTTCCCTTATCTTGGATAGGATTGCTGCAGTATCAACGTAGCTTAACAGACCGCAGATTAGGTCCCTTGGTGGGTCAGAGGGCTTGGGTTTAGGTCTTAGAACACGATGTATTCGTTCAATAGTAATGCTTTCGGCCCTTTCTGGACCAAGAAGGGATGTAAAAATCTCATTGGCGACACTTCTAAGGGTGTCAGGAGCGAAGGATTCTGAGACTCCCTTTATCCTGAGGTTCTTGCGTCTGCTTCTATTTTCCTGATCTTCTATGGCGAGCAGTGCAGAATTCAGTTGTTGTTTATGGTAGGACATTTGGTCTTTCAGGGTGTCCGAAAAGTCTAGTAAATCCGTCTGTATGATTTCCAGGGATTCAACTCTCTGACCTACTTGTTTAATGTCTGCCCTCAGGCTGGACAATTCTTGCATTATTGGTTGCATCGCCCGTGAAAGTGTTTTCTTTAGGAAAGATCTAGAGATTGGTGTAGAGTTAGAGGATTGAGAGCTTGAGTCCGAATCTTCGCTACCTAAATCTGTGTCTGCAGCAGAAGTAAGCAATGGTGAGTTAGAGGCAATTTTTCTAGAAGTTTTTTGAGGTGTGGGAATTTTTTTCTTAACAAACTTGTCTAATTCTCCTTGCTTACGAGGAGTGGCATTACTTTCAGAGTCTTTTTCTTTTACATGCTCTTTAGCTGTTTTAACCATTTTGAAGTAGTGATTTGAGCGTGTATAAAAAGGTATCACCTCCTGTTAACGTTACATGTCACACTGTCATTGAAAAAATAGAGCAACATCAAAAGATCATTGGTGATAGGTTATTGTTTACTTGAGGTAAATGTAAAGTTAGACAGGTGAAAGAAAAAAAAAGGTGTAAGAATTTTTTCTCCTACAGATCAGTAGGTGTCCCTCTGTACCCGCGCTAATAAACTAGAGCTCAACTGGGTGGGTAATATTCAATAGTACTAAAAGTTCACTTTAGTGATTTAATGGATAAAGCTCAGTTGAATATAGAGGCTGTAGTTCCACTGTTGGATGATAGGTGCCAGCTAAACTCTTTATATATTGTAAAAAGATATAAGAGATTATATCAATAGAGTGTCTTCAATAAATGTAAAAAAAATTATGAAAAAAGGATTACAAAGATGCTGAGCAAAGTTCTTTGTGCAGGACACAGAAAGTGAGCTGAAAAGAGGTAAGTTACCTGCTTCCCTGCAGCAGGGGAGAGAGGCAAGAGGGAGCAACGAGCTTCACAAGATGGCGTGTTTTGGCGCCAAAATCCACAAGTGGCATCAGCGACTGGGCCCAGCCGGTTCTCAGGGAGAAGGCCCCAGCCATGCTGGTCCTCTCAGCAGGGTTCCAGAGGAGGAAGCGTCACACCAGTGGTCGCACCGCAGCCCGTCAGAGTCAGCACGAGGTGAGGCAAGGCAGAGGCCCTTTGTGCCTCTCTAAGTTGATCCTCCCAGGCGCTGCAAATGGGAAGGTGGAGGTAGGGAGGAGCGCGGCTGCAGGCTCGTCGCACACCGGACCGCCGCCGGTAACAGTGAAGCCCAGAGCCGTAAGGAGTCCTTTACTATGGGGGAACCCCGTGTTCTGATGCTCCTCACCTCCTACTTCACAGGCGCTGTCTCCTCTACACAGGTGTGACACGCCGGGCGCTTCGCTGTACTCCGCAAGGCCTCTGTCAGATGGTCGCAGGAAGAAGCGGTAAAGTTGCTCCTGAGGGTAGAATTTTGCTTCCGGCGGCTTCTCAGGGTCTCTTCAGCAGAAGGTACTAAGGGAGAGGTAAAAAATACCCTGAAAAGTGGGAAAGAGGGTATATTTAAGAGGTCTTGGAGCAGGAGCTGCACAAGTACACGTCCTGTCAATTTTTATCCATTTTTGGTCAGTGTAGATGGATTTTTTTTACCAGTCATGTGTGTCATCCATTTTTCTCATATGAGAAAAAAACAGATTGAGGTTTCCTAATCTTCTACTAGCATTAGTCAGTCAAAAAGGGATACTGCACAAATTCACTGAAATCGATACGTTTTATCCGCAAAATAGATCCAAATTGGAAATGACTTTGGGTTCGTGAAAAAGGCCATTGCCTATAACAGGTATGTATTCTATCATGACTTTGGGTGTACTAAGCAGTTTGGCATTTTCATCTAACATTTTGATAAATTTTTCAAACGCTAGGTCATCATACTCAAACCTTTTCCCAAAAATAATAGAGAAGAATACATTGGAAACGGCACTGTTTAACAGCAGGTGAGTATTGAATGGTTGAATGGTTTGCCCATTATACAGCTCCTCAGTAGTGTTGAGCGAGCACTAAAATGTTCGGGTGCTCGAAGCTCGGGCCGAGCTCGCCGTGATACTCGGGTGCTCGACCCGAGCAACGAGCCCAATGTTAGTCTATGGGAGACCCGAGCATTTTTGCGGCGGCACCCCCGGCAGTCTTTTAAAAGCCTAACAAGTGCCCAAAACGATAGTGACAGTGCTCAAATGACATGGGGACAGCATGGGGATCGCCCCAGGAAGCACTTCCTGCTGTCAACAACGTGGTAAGAGATATTAAGCCACTTTTAAGGGCTCACAATAATACGTTCAAAAACGAAACTGAAGCTGCTTTTCTGTTAAGGAAGTTCCTTTCCTGGGTAAAGACTTGTGTATAAGGTAAAATAAATAACCAAAGAAAAAATTACTCCTCCACACCTTGGGCTATGTTCACAAGTAGCATTTTTTATGCGTTTTTGCACTTTTGTATTGCTTTCAACTGTGACAAATGCATTCACCGGGAAATGTCATTTTAACATTTTACAACCTTATCTGGCCATGTGCTGTGTGACGCATGCATACAGTGCTGAAAAGACATGGGAACAACATGGGGAACACCCCTTGAAGCATCTCTGACACCCAGGTCACTGCCTATAAGTGTGCCCATCAGAAGTCATCCTTGCCGCATTAGAAGATGCAGACTTGCAACTATCCCCGTGCAAGTTCTTGTCCCAGGGCAGTGTTCAATTGTACCACTCCCATTCCTTGCAATGCAAGCGCAAGTATGTAGCCTGCCAAAGGCTGCAATACCATACTGCTTGCTTGCAATTGAAATTGGGCCTTTTAGGAATGTGGAGGCGGAATCTGGCCACCATGTCATGGCTGCGTTGGCGGCCTGGTATCCATACTCAGTCCCCAGCCGCCCCGTGGCCGGGTGTCCACACACGGTCCCCAGCCGCCTGGGGGCAGCCGGGTGTCCATAAAAGGTCCCCTGCCGCCCCTATTTCTCCTTGGAACATCCCCCCACACATTTTTCTTAGCCCAGCCTGCTTTAGGGCAGCATTGGACGATCCCACCAGAGAACCAGACTCCTCCGGTGGGCCCTGGCTTCTCCATCAGGGGAGTTGAGAGTGCCAAGGTGAAGACCATGATGATGATGACAGAAGTTAGCATCTGCTTTGTTTTCTTGGAATGCAAGAGTAAGTGTGCAGCCTGCCACCCACCCACCCCCAGGCTGCAATGCCATACTGCTAGCTTGCACTTGAAATGGTGCCTTTTAGTTTGGAGGAAGCCGAAGCTGGCCACTACCTCATGGCTGCTTCGGCAGCGAGGTATCCATACTCAGACCCCAGCCGCCCCTATTTGTCCCTGTGTGCCTTATACATAAAATTAAGCGCGCATACCAAAACATTACCTGTGCGCTCCCCAGTGCATTTAGTGGGAAGGACAGCCTATTCCGCTGTAGTGTGTGCATGCCAAACCCCTGTTCATGCGAAGATGCCTCCCACCCTGCACCAGTCGTTGCAGACTTGCAACTATCCCCGTTCAAGTCCTTGTCCCAGGGCAGTGTTCAATTGTACCTCTCCCATTCCTTGCAATGCAAGCGCAAGTATGCAGCCTGCCACCCACCCACCCACCCCCAGGCTGCAATACCATACTGCTTGTTTGCTTGCACTTGAAATTGGGCCTTTCAGGGGAGGAGTCCTAAGGAGATAATTTGCATATTCCCACTGCATTTTGGGGTAAGTGAAGAGTCTCCGCGAGCTCAAAGAACACTGGATTTTGGCTGTTGGAGCTGAAAAGAGGACATCGGTAAACCGCATTTTGAAGCTTTTTTTTGAAGCTTTTTTCACTGTTTTCAGAACATTAACAATAAGAACATGGAAGAGTCCAGGAGCCATTTGGTGAGCTGCATATCCTGCTACATGTTCACAGACTTGCCAGTGGAAAAGCCAAACTTCACATGCCAGAAATGCAAGCTTGTGTCCCTATTGGAGGAAAAGTTGCGAAATCTAGAAGAGAGGTTAACTACCTTGAAAATCATTAAGGAAGGTGAAGAGTTCTTAGACAGAGCAGAATTATCTCTTCATGATTCAGAAAGAGAAGAAATTCGAACTGCACCTGACGAAACAGAAGAATGGAAGCATGTGACCCACAGAAGCAGGAGGATCGAGAGGCAGTCAGCACCCATACTGCTCAGGAACCAGTACCAGGCTCTCACGCAGGAGAACCATGAAGAAATACAGCAAAATAAGACTTTGCCAGCAATGAATAACCTTGTAAGCCCTCAGAATCCTCCTGGATGGAGAAAGAAGAATGTTGTGAAGAAAAAACGGAGAGTGGTGGTCATGGGGGATTCCCTGTTAAGAGGAACAGAGGCCGCTATCTGCAGACCAGACATAACCTCAAGAGAAATGTGCTGTCTTCCAGGAGCAAAAATTAAAGATGTGTCTGACAGGATATCAAGACTCTTCAGACCTACAGATCACTACCCATTCCTGCTAATACATGTGGGGACAAATGACACCGCAAGAAAGGACCTGGAAACCATCTGCAGTGACTTTGAAGACTTAGGCAAGAAAGTGAAAGAATTGGGAGCGCAGGTGGTCTTCTCATCCATCCTCCCAGTGGATGGCCATGGAACAATTAGGTGGAATAAGATTCTACAGGTGAACAACTGGCTACGTCGATGGTGCAGTCAACAAGGATTTGGATTTCTGGATCACGGAATGAATTACCTATACGATGGACTACTTGCTAGAGATGGGGTGCACCTTACGAAGACTGGAAAACATGTATTTGGAAGTCGCCTTGCTACACTCATCAGAAGAGCTTTAAACTAGAACAATGTGGGAAGGGAAGCAAAAGGCCAGAAAAAGCCATACAGCTGACAAATACTATTGAGATCTCTGCTACTGGAAGTGGAAAGGAAGAACAAAGACAAAACAATTTAAATAATAAAAATATGAGAGGAAGAGAAACCAATCACAAACTAAAATGTTTTTATACAAATGCACAAAGCATGGGCAACAAACAAGGAGAATTGGAACTACTAATGCAGGAAAAGGAATATGATGTCATTGGAATCACTGAAACTTGGTGGGACGATACACATGATTGGAATAAAAGGCTGAAAGGATACAACTTATTTGCAAGAAACAGACTTGATAAACGAGGAGGAGGTGTTGCATTGTATGTTAGAAAAGCGTATATCTGCACAGAGATTGAAGCTTCAGAGACTGGGAGTTCTGTGGAAACTGTTTGGGTAAGAATACAAGGAGAGAACAACGGAAAGGACACCATTGTAGGCATTTACTACAGGCCACCTGGGCAAGCTGAAGATATGGATGAACTCTTTATGTATCAAATGACCAAGTTCTCCAAAAAATATGACGTAGTGGTCATGGGAGATTTCAACTATCCAGACATTTGTTGGGAATCTCTCTCAAGTAAAACTAACAGGTCAAGCAAATTCTTATCCTCTCTTGCTGACAACTTTATCTTCCAAAAGGTAGGGGAGAAAACAAGGGGATCTGCTACTTTGGATCTAATCCTTATAAACAGGGAGGAAATGGTTGAGGAGGTAAAGGTGGCTGGGACCCTAGGAGGCAGCGATCATGCTATTATAGAATTTTGGATAACTAGAGGAGGAAGACATGTGAAGACTCAAACTTCAAGGTTAGATTTTAGAAAGGCAGATTTTAAGAGACTCAGAAAGAGAATAGGAGGGATCCAATGGCTGGATGTCCTTAAGGACAAAAATGTCCAGGAAGGATGGGAAGTTTTTAAAAATGAGATTCTCAAAGCACAATCGTTAACAATCCCGAAAAGTAGGAAGAATGGGAAGCATTTAAGGAAACCAGGATGGATGAACACAGAACTTAAACACATGCTAAAAAGAAAGAAAGAAATGTTTATTAAATGGAAAGAGGCAGGCATATCTAAAGAAGATTATAATGCAGTCTGCAGATCCTGCAGGGCACGTATCAGGTTAGCTAAAGCTGACAATGAATTAAGGCTTGCAAGAGATGTCAAAAGCAATAAAAAAGGATTTTGGGGGTATGTCAAAAGTAAAAGAAAAGTCAAAGATGCTATAGGATTTTTACAGGATGAAAATGGAGAAATGGTAAGAGAGGATGTTGAGAAGGCCGAACTTTTTAATTCCTATTTTGCATCTGTTTTCTCTCAGAAAGAAAATGTAACATCAACTGATCTTCACTGTCCTTTTAAAGGAATAGAGGAATCCAAGTTATCTGTAAACAGAAAGATTGTGAGGGAATATTTAGCTAACATAAATGAGTTCAAGTCTCCAGGTCCAGATGAATTACACCCCAGAGTACTGAAGGAGATCGTAGAAGAAATTTTAGAACCACTCTCCATAATCTTTGAAAATTCTTGGAGAACAGGAGAAGTCCCAGAAGACTGGAGAAGAGCAAATGTTGTTCCTATCTTCAAAAAGGGGAAGAAGGTGGACCCAGGGAACTATAGGCCGGTGAGTCTGACTTCTATACCAGGAAAGATCTTTGAACAAATTATTAAACAACATGTATGTAAGTACATGGATAAGAATGAAGTGATTAACCAGAGTCAGCATGGGTTTGTAACTAACAAGTCATGTCAGACTAACTTAATTTCCTTCTATGACAGAATCACTGACTGGGTGGATCAGGGAAATGCTGTAGATATAGTATATCTTGACTTCAGCAAAGCATTTGACAAAGTATCTCACACCATCCTTATTGAAAAAATGACCAAGTATGCAATGGACCAGGCAACTGTTAGGTGGATTCATAACTGGCTTAGTGATCGGACTCAAAGGGTGGTTGTAAATGGCTTCACATCCAGCTGGATGAATGTCTCAAGTGGGGTACCACAGGGCTCCATCCTGGGACCTGTATTGTTCAACATCTTTATCAATGATTTAGATGAAGGAATTGAGGGTAAACTGATTAAATTTGCTGATGACACAAAGCTAGGAGGGATAGCTAATACTAGAGAAGAGAGAGAGAGGATTCAAAAAGACCTAAATAAACTGGAGCAGTGGGCAGCAACCAACAGAATGGTTTTTAACAGGGAAAAATTCAAAGTACTACATCTGGGCAATAAAAATGAAAAAAGCAGATACAGAATGGGAGGAATAGAGCTAAGCAACAGTACATGTGAAAAAGACTTAGGTATACTAATAGATCATAGACTGAACATGAGTCAACAGTGTGATGCAGCAGTAAAAAAGGCAAATACAATTCTGGGATGTATTAGCAGAAGCATACAGTCTAGATCACGTGAAGTCATTATCGGTCTTTACTCCTCTTTGGTCAGACCTCATCTGGAATACTGTGTACAGTTTTGGGCACCACATTTTAAAAAAGACATAGACAAACTGGAGCAAGTTCAGAGAAGAGTGACCAGAATGGTGACTGGTCTGCAAACCATGTCCTATGAGGAACGGTTGCAGGATTTGGGAATGTTTAGCTTGCAAAAAAGAAGACTGAGAGGAGACTTAATAGCTGTCTACAAATATGTCAAGGGCTGTCACATTGTAGAAGGATCATCTTTATTCTCATTTGCACAAGGAAAGACTAGAAGCAATGGGATGAAACTAAATGGGAGGAGACACAGATTAGATATTAGAAAAAACTTTTTGACAGTTAGGGTGATTAATGAGTGGAACAGGCTGCCACGAGAGGTGGTGAGTTCCCCTTCAATGGACGTCTTCAAACAGAGGCTGGACAGACATCTGTCTGAGATGATCTAGTGAATCCTGCTTTGAGCAGGGGGTTGGACCAGATGACCCAGGAGGTCCCTTCCAACTCTACCATTCTATGATTCTATGATTCTATGTGGAGGCGGAATCTGGCCACCACGTCATGGCTGCGTTGGCGGCCTGGTATCCACACTCGGTCCCCAGCCGCCAGGGGGCAGCCAGGTGTCCATACTCGGTCCCCAGCCGCCACGCCGCCAGGTGTCCACACACGGTCACCAGCCGCCTGGGGGCAGCCGGGTGTCCATAAACGGTCCCCAGCCGCCCCTATTTTCTCCCATCCCCCCACACACTTTTCTTAGCCCGGCCTGCTTTAGGGCAGCATTGGACGATCCCACCAGAGAACCAGACTCCTCCAGTGGGCCCAGGCTTCTCCATCAGGGGAGTTGAGAGTGCCAAGGTGAGG
This sequence comes from Phyllobates terribilis, assembly GCF_046119375.1. NCBI lineage: Eukaryota > Metazoa > Chordata > Amphibia > Anura > Dendrobatidae > Phyllobates > Phyllobates terribilis. The sequence continues at coordinate 237,644,698 of NW_027362765.1, forward strand.
ACCATGATGATGATGATGATAGATGTTAGCATCTGCTTTGTTTTCTTGGAATGCAAGCGCATGTATGTAGTAGCGGCTAGGCCTGAGGTGGTCAACGTTTTGGTGCATATCATACCTCCTCCGAGGATTGCTGGATGTTTTCTTGCAACTATCCCAGTTCTATGACTCCCGTTAAAACAAAGCTTCAGGTGATAAATGATGGATGAGGTAGTGGCAAAGGAGAAAGAGCAGGAGGAACAGGGACCATTCACATCAATATCAGGCCAGTCAACCACATATGTCTTGTAGGATATGTTTCTGTAACAAAATGAGCGGTTCGGCTACACAGTTATAGGGCATACAGTGAGTGCAATGCCTACCAAAAATTTTGAGGCACTCCAATGCCCCTTGGAAATGACATGGAGGTCAGAGGGCCTTAACTAAACCATTTTTTCCATTTATAGCAACTGGGTCTCCTGTACAGTGTTGGCCTAAGCAGTGAATGGAAGGCTTTCCAAAAATTATGAGGAACTGCAATGCCCCTTGAAACAGACGTGGATTACAGCATGCTAAAAACCTTCTACCCATTACTGGGGAGTGGGTCTCCCTTAGTTTTCGCCTTTTCATTGAAAAGCAAAAGCTGACTAAAATTAGGAGGAAATTCAATGCCCGTTGGAAGAGTCGTGGAGGTTAGAGGTAATTAAAAACAACATTTCAATGCCTCTTGGAAGAGCTGTGGAGTTCAGAGTGGCTTAAGAAGACGCTTTTAATGCCCCTTTGAAAAGACGTGGAGGTCCCAGTAGCTTAACAAGACGGTTTTAATGCCCCTCGGAAAAGACGTGGAGGTCCTAGTAGCTTAACAAGACGGTTTGAATGCCCCTTGGAAGAGACGTGGAGGTCACAGTAGCTTAACAAGACGGTTTTAATGCCCCTTGTAAAAGTGCTGGAGGTCGCAGTGGCTTAACAAGACAGTTTTAATGCCCCTTACAAGAGCCATACAGTACAGCATATTAGAAACATTATTCCCATTATTGGGGAGTGTGTCTCCCATAGTCTTTGCTTATGCCTTCCAAGCAAAAGCTGCCAAAAATTAAGAGGGAGGAACTTGCAATGCCCCTTACAAGAGCCATGCAGTACAGCATATTACAAACATTATTCCCATGATTGGGGAGTGGGTCTTCCATAGTATTTGCTTATGCCTTCCAAGCAAAAGCTGCCAAAAATTAGGATGGAGGAACTTGCATTGCCCCTTACAAGAGCTATGCAGTACAGCATATTACAAACATTATTCCCATTATTGGGGAGTGGGTCTCCCATAGTCTTTGCTTATGCCTTCCAAGCAAAACCTGCCAAAAATTAGGAGGAAATGCAATGCCCATTTGAAGAGTCGTGGAGGTTAGAGTTAATTAAAAACAACATTTCAGTGCCCCTTGGAAGAGCTATGCAGTTCAGAGTGGTTTAAGAAGACACTTTTAATGCCCCTCAGAAGAGACGTGGAGGTCCCAGTAGCTTAACAAGACGCTTTTAATGCCCCTCGGAAAGGTGGTGGAGGTCCCAGTAGCTTAACAAGACGCTTTTAATGACCCTCGGAAAAGTGGTGGAGGTCCCAGTAGCTTAACAAGACGCTTTTAATGCCCCTCAGAAGAGACGTGGAGGTCACAGTAGCTTAACAAGACGCTTTTAATGCCCCTCAGAAGAGACGTGGAGGTCCCAGTAGCTTAACAAGGCGCTTTTAATGCCCCTCAGAAGAGACGTGGAGGTCCCAGTAGCTTAACAAGATGCTTTTAATGCCCCTCAGAAAAGAGGTGGAGGTCGCAGTAGCTTAACAAGATGCTTTTAATGCCCCTCGGAAAAGTGGTGGAGGTCGCAGTAGCTTAACAAGACGCTTTTAATACCCCTTACAAGAGCCATACAATACAGCATCTTAAAAACATAATTCCCATTATTGGGGAGTGTGTCTCCCATAGTATTTGCTTATGCCTTCCAAGCAAAAGCTGCCAAAAATTAGGATGGAGGAACTTGCAATGCCCCCTACAAGAGCCATGCAGTACAGCATATTACAAACATTATTCCCATTATTGGGGAGTGTGCCTCCCATAGTATTTGCTTATGCCTTCCAAGCAAAATCTGCCAAAAATTACGATGGAGGAACTTGCAATGCCCCTTACAAGAGCAATGCAGTACAGCATATTACAAACATTATTCCCATTATTGGGGAGTGTGTCTCCCATAGTATTTGCTTATGCCTTCCAAGCAAAAGCTGCCAAAAATTAGGACGGAGGAACTTGCAATGCCCCTTACAAGAGCCATGCAGTACAGCATATTACAAACTTTATTCCCATGATTGGGGAGTGGGTCTCCCATAGTATTTGTGTAACATACCTGGCAGCGTCCTTGCATAGTGGTCCATCTCCCACTGTGCAAGAGCGCGCACTTGATCTCCAGTCCAGTCTACTAGCCTGGCTTCCCTCCATGCTGTCTGCTTGCCTCTGTTTCTGCTGCTTAAGGGCGGCGCACGATCACTTCCTGTTTCTTGTACCTGCTGCAGACACACCCCTTGTGCGTCCTCAGCCTATTGCTGTCTGTCACCTGGTATTTAACCCAGCTCCTCCCAAGAAACCCTGCCTGAGCATTGTGATTCATTCAGTGTGCTCTTTCACTCTGAATGTGCCAGGTTCCTTTCTGTGCTTGCTTGCCTGCCTTTCCTGGAGGCTGTATTTCCAGGCCTGTCTGAACGCGCTCCTAGCCTGTTCCTTCCGCCTTCTAGGGGCTGCATACCTAAACCTGCTCCTGTATCTTTTCTGTCCTGTCTGAACACACTCCTAGCCTGTTCCTTCCGCCTTCTAGGGGCTGCATACCTAGACCCGCTCCTGTATCTTGCTACTGTGTCTGTTCTTGTCTGAATACTCTTCTAGCCTGTTTCCTGTTTTTCTCTATGTCCGTACCTTTCCTTTTTCTGCAGTCTGAACTCGTACCTAACTCCTGCTCATTGTCACTGTACTTCCGTTTGTGAGTTTGTGGTCCACTCGCTACTTCACTGCAAGTACCCTGTGGGTATCTGGTTCTGCCTTTCCCTTCCTGTCTGTTCCATGTGAACAGAGCCCTGTCCCCTCTGCCCTGCCTCGCTCTCCGCTCCTGCGGTTTCCGCTCTGCTCTGACCCTTTGCTCGCTGCTCCGGCAGTCTCGCTCTGCTCTGACCCTTTGCTCGCTGCTCCGGCAGTCTCGCTCTGCTCAGACCCTTTGCTCGCTGCTCCTGCAGTCTTGCTCTGCTCTGACCCTTTGCTCGCTGCTCCGGCAGTCTTGCTCTGCTCTGATCCTTTGCTCGCTGCTCTGGCAGTCTCACTCTGCTCTGACCCTTTGCTCGCTGCTCCGGCAGTCTCGCTCTGCTCTGACCCTTTGCTCGCTGCTCCAGCAGTCTCGCTCTGATCTGACCCTTTGCTCGCTGCTCCGGCAGTCCCGCTTTGCTCTGACCCTTTGCTCGCTGCTCCGGCAGTCTCGCTCTGCTCTGACCCTCTGCTCGCTGCTCCGGCAGTCTCACTCTACTCTGACCCTTTGCTCTCTGCTCTGGCAGTCTCGCTCTGCTCTGACCCTTTGCTCGCTGCTCCGGCAGTCTCGCTCTGCTCTGACCCTTTGCTCGCTGCTCCGGCAGTCTCTGTCTGCTCTGACCCTTTGCTCACTGCTCCAGGCGGCCTCGTCCTACTCTACTCTTGCTCACCGCTCCAGGCGGTCTCGTCCTGCTCTACTCTTGCTCACCGCTCCAGGCGGCCTCGTCCTGCTCTACTCTCGCTCACCGCTCCAGGTGGCCTCGTCCTGTTCTTCTCTCGCTCACCGCTCTAGGCGGTCTTGTCTTGCCCTGCTCTCGCTCACCACTCTGGGCGGCCTCACTCTGCTGTGTTTGTCTGCCACATCTGTGGTTCTGTTCCTGAGTTCCAGTGTGTACTGGGTCCTATACCGCCTGTGTTCCTACCTGCTAGTGCCTCCCTGTCTGCACTCTAGCCGTGCTTGCCTGTACCCCCCTGCCTGCATACCCGCCTGCCTGCATACCAGTCGTGCCTGCCTATACCCACCAGTCTGTGTGCCAGCCTAACCTGTCTGTTCCTTTATTCCCCTGTGTTGGTCAACAGCCGTGTCCGGGGTCTGTCCTGGAGTAGCACCTGGTCCCTCTGCTCGGTTCCTCCTTGGCGCACTGGCGTCGTATGTCGTCGTGCGACCCTGGTCGGATCGGGTGAATACTTAGCTACGCCCCTCCAGGCATTCACTCTCCAGCACGGTCAAGTGGAATCACTACATATACACGCACACACCGCTCAGCCCGGGCGTGTGCATTACAATTTGCTTATGCCTTCCAAGGAAAAGCTGCCAAAAATTAGGATGGAGGAACTTGCAATGCCCCTTACAAGAGCCATGCAGTACAGCATATTACAAACATTATTCCCATGATTGGGGAATGGGTCTCCCATAGTATTTGCTTATGCCTTCCAAGCAAAAGCTGCCAAAAATTAGGATGGAGGAACTTCCAATGCCCCTTACAAGAGCCATGCAGTACAGCATATTACAAACATTATTCCCATTATTGGGGAGTGGGTCTCCCATAGTCTTTGCCTATGCCTTCCAAGCAAAAGCTGCCAAAAATTAGGATGGAGGAACTTGCAATGCCCCTTACAAGAGCCATGCAGTACAGCATATTACAAACATTATTCCCATGATTGGGGAATGGGTCTCCCAGAGTATTTGCTTATGCCTTCCAAGCAAAAGCTGCCAAAAATTAGGATGGAGGAACTTGCAATGCCCCTTACAAGAGCCATGCAGTACAGCATATTACAAACATTATTCCCATTATTAGGGAGTGGGTCTCCCATAGTGTTTGCTTATGCCTTCCAAGCAAAAGCTGACAAAAATAAGGACGGAGGAACTTTCAATAATGGCAACAAGGACCACGGTCACCCTGGTGGTATAGTGGTGGTGGAGGCTGAGGATAAAACAGCCTAAATGAGGAAGCGTATACCCATGTGTGGGTGTGAAGCGGTGCTTGTGAATACACCTCCCGAAAAAACACAGTGGATTTGACTTTATGTTACTCTGCTGTCATTTGGTGGTGATGAGAAGTCTGGCCCAATCCAGCCCTTGTTCATTTTGATAAGGGTCAGCTTGTCAGCATTGTCAGTTGACAGGCAAGTGCGCTTATCAGTTATAATTCCCCCAGCGGCACTAAAAACACGCTCCGATAACACGCTAGCGGCAGGGCAGGCCAGGACCTCCAAGGCGTACAGAGCGAGTTCATTCCAAGTGTCCAGCTTGGATACCCAATAATTAAAAGGCACAGAGGAATCATGGAGGATGCTGGTACGGTCGACAAGGTACTCCCTCACCATCTTTTGAAACTTTCCACTCCTTGTGAGAGTACCCCGCGCCTCAGGGTCTGTCCGAAGGGAGGGTCTGAGAAACTGTCCCAGAACGTTGACAGTGTTCTCCTGCCTCTGATGGATTGAATTTGCGTCTCTCTCGCATGTACGCTTTGGTTGGGCAACGAAGTGTGACCTCTGCCGCTAGCATGTTCAGATGGGAATTTTTTTAACAGTTCTGCAGCAAGGGCCTTTTGGTACTGCCCCATTTTTGTAGACCTCTCCACCTCAGGAATAAGAGAGAGAAAGTACTCATTGTAGCGGGGGTCGGTCTAAAAGTTAAGACAGCGTAACATAAAGTCAGCCATGCGTGCCAGACTGGTAACGGGCAAGACTTCCATGTCCTCACCAAAATGACGATTGACCATGCTCTCCTCCTCCTCCCCCCTGTCCTCAGGCCACCCACGCTGAACCGACGGTATGACAGTTGTACAGGTACTACCATCTACAGCGCATGATAAAAGCTCCTGTTCTTCATCCTCCTCCCCCTCATTGTCCCCCAATGCACATTGGAATGAGATGAGGCTGGGCTGTGTGTAATCGACCGCTACGGCTTCTTGTTCCATCTCATCATACTCTGGCTGCAATCTCTCCTCTTTAATTCTCTGCAGAGAGCGTTGCAAGAGACAGACAAGTGGAATGCTGATGCTAATGATGGCGTCATCGCCACTCACCATCTTGGTGGAATCCTCAAAGTTTGTCAGGATGGTACATATGTCAGACATCCAGGTCCACTCCTGAGGTCTTATGTGTGGAGTCTGACCTGAATATCGACTGCCTTGTTGCAGCTGGTACTCCACAACTGCTCTCTTCTACTCACAAATCCTTTGCAAAATGTTGAGGGTAAAGTTCCAACGTGTGGGGACTTCACACACCAGTCGGTGTGACGGAAGCTGCAAACGCTGCTGCAACACAGTAAGGGCGGCGGAAGCTCTAGCCGACTTGCAAAAATGAACTGACAGGTGGTGTACTTTGACGAGCCGATCTGGCAACTCGGGGTACGATTTAAGAAACCGCTGAACCACGAGGTTAAGCACATGAGCCAGGCATGGTACGTGTGTGATCTCGCCTCGCCTCAGAGCCGCCACCAGGTTACGGCCTTTGTCACACACAACCATGCCTGGATGCAGGTTCAGTGGTCTCAGCCACAGATCTGCCTGCTCTTTCACAGCTGTCCACAACTCACAAGCAGTGTGCGGTTCATCACCTAATCTTATGAGTTTCAGCACAGCCTGTTGCCGCTTGGCGGAGGCAGTACTGCAGTGCTTCCAGCTTGTAACTGATGTGGTGATATCTGAGATGGAAGCTGAACATGAGGAGGAGGAGGAGGAGGATGATGCGCAGGAGCTGTACACTGTGGGGGCAACTCTGACTGACATAGGGCCCGCAATCCTCGGTGTGGGGAGGATGTGTTCCGTCCCAAGGTCCGACTGGGTCCCGGCTTCCACTATGTTTACCCAGTGTGCCGTCAGGGAGATGTACCGTCCCTGGCCACAAGCACTTGTCCACGTGTCCGTTGTCAGGTGGACTCTTCCAGTAACTGCGTTGTTGAGGGCACGGCAGATGTTTTGGGACACGTGCTTGAGTAGTGCAGGGATGGCATACTGGGCAAAATAATGTCGGCTGGGGACCGAGTACCGAGGGATCGTCACCGCCATAAGGTTGCGGAAGGATTCCGTCTCCACCAGCCTAAAAGGCAGCATTTCCAACGCAAGCAGTCGTGAAATGTGCGAATTTAGAACTGTGGCCTGTGGGGCGTTGGCTGCGAATTTCCACTTTCGTTCAAAGGTCTGGGATATGGACAATTGAACGCTGCGGTGGGACGTGGACGTGGATGCTGTTTCTTGAGAAACTGCCATAACAAGTGAAGACTGAGAGGAGGGAGCATCTTTGCATGCAGTATGAACAGGGGATTGCCTTGCACACACAACAGGGGGTTCTATTGCATGCACAACAGCGGAAGAAGCAGTGGTGACCCCCACTGACACTGGTCGTGGACCCTGGGGTTCACCCCACAAAGTTGGATGCTTTGTTGCCATGTGCCTGATCATGCTGGTGGTGGTCAGGCTGGTAGTTTTGTCACCCCTGCTGATGCTGGCATGGCAGGTGGTACAAATGGCCTTTTTGGGGTTATCAGCAGAGTCTTTAAAAAAATTCCAGACTCTGGAAGACCTACAGGTTGTACTGGCAACGTCCCTCGTGTTGGTGTTATGGGGAACTGTTGCCTGCCTTCTGTGTGCGGCCACCACACTGCTTCTTCCTGCCTGTTGGGGTACCCTGCCTCCCTCACCCTGTGTGCTGCTGGCCTCGCTCTGCATGTTCTCCTGCCACATTCGGTCAGTTACTAGATCATCCACCACCTCCTCCTCTTCCACTTGCGCACCACGATCCTCCTCCTCACTTCCTGGCAATTTTGTCTCGTCATCGTCCACCTCTTGTGACAAATTGCCAGCGTCGACTTCCTGTGGCCGTGGCTGTTCAAATTTTTGGACATCGCTACATGGGATCTCCTCTTCCACCACTTCAAGCGGAGCAGGCGAGGGGCACAAATCTGGAAAAGGACCAGTGAACAGCTCTTCAGAGTGTCCAAGTGTGGGATCAGTTGATTTCTGACGACACTCTGTGTAGCGCCGGCGTCCCTGCCCTCTGCTAGGCAGGGACGCTGTTCCCCTCACCTCTCTGCTCCGTGCCCTCCTCCCGCTCTGCTGGCAGCGCGCGCTCCTTCCCGGCCACTGTGCTTAGGGCGCGCGCGCGCGCTCTCCCTCCCTCTTAAAGGGGCCGCGCGCGCCGTCCTAAGGAGTCCCCGGCCAATGGCCGGAGGACTTCACCATATATAAGGCACCTCCTCCAAAATGGAGGTGCCCGAGCAATGTTGTTGCACTGTTCACTACTCTGCTTCAGCCCTCAGGTCCCGTTTCCAGTTACCTGTCAGATACCTGCCAGATTCCTGCCAGATTCCTGCCTGATTATCTGCTACCTGCCTGCTAGTCTGAGGTCCGACGGTCTGCCTTACTACTCCTGTCAGTCTGTCTAAGGACCAGCCTGCCCGCTCACCTGGGAGCGCACATCAGCCACCTGCCTGCTTGCCTGAGGTCCGACGGTCTGCCTTCCAACTCCTGTCAGTCTGTCTATGGACCAGCTTGCCCGCTCACCTGGGAGCACACATCTGCTACCTGTCTGCTAGCCTACCTGGAGGCTCCGCCGTCACGTGCTGTGACCACCCGCCTGTCCAGAGACTTCTGCCCGCTCACCTGGGAGCGCTCATCTGCCGCCTGTCTGTTGGTCTTCCTGGAGGCTCCGCCGTCACATGCTGTGACCACCCGTTCACCCAGAGACTCTCGCCTGCTCACCTGGGAGCTCACGTCTATCATCAGCCGCCACAGGTCGTACCAACCCTTTACCTAGAGACTGCCCCGGTCACTTGCCGTGACCATCTGCCCGTTCATCCAGAGACTGCCCCGGTCACTTGCCGTGACCATCTGCCCGTTCATTCAGAGACTGCCCCGGTCACTTGCCGTGACCATCAGCCCGTTCATCGAGAGACTGCCCCGGTCACTTGCCGTGACCTCCAGCCCGTTCACTCAGAGACTGTCCCGGTCACCTGCTGTGACTTCCTGCCCGTCTTCCCTGGTCGCCACCCGCTCCCTTACAAGGACCGCCCCCTTGTATAGTAGCTCAGAGGTTCCGCCTCCCAGACCCGTTACAGTTTGCTCGGGCCATGGAACCCGGTGGCACCCAAGCTCCCTCGCTCTCGGACCTGTGTCATGAACTGTCCCGTCAAAGGTCCCAACAGGAGTCCATCCTGGGTCACCTGCGGAATGTCAATACTCGCCTGGACACTCTGACTGCTCCACCAGCAACCTCCGCCAGTGCCATGTCTCGCAATCCGGCAGCTCCGCTGCCCACTAATACCATGGTATCGTACCCCGGACCCCGGCTTTCTGCACCTCCTCGCTTCGGAGGCGACTCCGCCCAGGCTCGGGGCTTCATAAATCAGTGCACCCTGCACTTTGAACTATTGTCTCACCAGTTTAACTCCGACCGGGCCAAAATTGCATTCATCATGTCCCATCTCACCGGGGAGGCCCTGGCCTGGCTAAATCCTCTATGGGAGAGAGGAGACCCCCTGGTATCCAACTTGCCTGCTTTTCTCACGGCTTTCCGGAAAGTCTTCGACGAACCCGGACGGAAGACCTCATCCGCATCATCACTGCTACGCCTCCGTCAGGGAAGTCTCACCGTGGGCCAATATGCCATACGGTTCCGTACCCTTGCCTCGGAGCTGGCCTGGGATAACGACGCTCTGGTATCCGTCTTCTGGGAGGGTCTGTCCGGCCGTATTAAAGATGAACTTGCCGGTCGGGACATTCCTACCACTCTCGATGACCTAATAACTCTTGCCACCCGGATTGACCTACGGTTCCAGGAGCGTGCCAAAGAGGTCACCCGTGAGAGGAGGTTACCACGTCTAGCTCCTACTTTTCAGAAACCCGTCACTCCCTCCGTCTCTACCCAGGTACACTCTCCTGAGCCTATGCAGGTCGACCAGACCAAGATGCTCAAAACCCGTCAGGACTTACGCCGTGCCGAGGGGAGCTGCTTCTACTGTGGCAGTAAGGAGCACCGGATCCGTGCCTGCCCGGAGAGGTCGGGAAACGCCTGTGTCTAGGTTCGCTCAGAGAGGTCGACCTAGACAAGAATAAATCCTCTCCATCTCTGCTGTTGTCAGTCTCAATCGTCTGCGGGGAGAACCGTTATTTCGAACTAGCCCAACTTGACTCTGGAGCAGCCGGGAATCTTATTTCACAGTCCCTGGTAGAGAAATACCGCATCCCCACCAAACCTCTGGCTGTACCCTTGTCTGTTGCTGCCGTGGATGGGGGTCTCTTACCACGCCCCATCCAACTCATCACCGAATCCATTACTCTGCAGGTGGGAATGCTGCATTCTGAGAGTATCTCCTTTCATGTTCTGCCTGGACTCTCTCACGCCCTCTTGCTAGGCCTACCTTGGCTCCAGAGACATGCACCCATGCTTGACTGGCAGACCGGAGAAGTCCTTCGCTGGGGTCAGGACTGCCATAAGACCTGTCTGGTTCCCGTCCATCCCGTCCGTCCTTCTCCTACCCCAGCTAATCTACCTGGACTTCCGATTCCTTATTGGTCTTATGCTGATGTCTTTAATAAAAAGGAGGCAGAGACACTACCCCCTCATAGACCATACGACTGCCCTATCGACCTGTTACCTGGTACTACTCCTCCCCGTGGGCGTATTTATCCATTATCCGCTGCTGAGACCCGGTCGATGTCCGAATATATTGAGGAGAATCTGGCCAGGGGATTCATCCGGAAATCTACCTCCCCGGCGGGAGCAGGCTTCTTTTTCGTCAAAAAGAAGGACGGCTCTTTCCGTCCTTGTATAGACTATAGAGGCCTTAACCAGATCACGGTGAAGAATAAGTACCCCCTTCCGCTCATTCCGGAGTTATTTGATCGTCTGAGGGGGGCTAGAATCTTCACCAAACTGGACCTCCGTGGGGCGTACAACCTGGTTCGTATCCGTCAGGGGGATGAATGGAAGACGGCATTCAACACCCGGGACGGCCACTATGAATATCTGGTAATGCCCTTTGGTCTCTGTAACGCTCCTGCCGTCTTTCAAGAGTTGGTCAATGACATCTTCCGGGACCTTCTCTACTCCTGCGTAGTGGTGTACCTGGACGACATCTTGGTCTTCTCTCCGGATCTCCAGACTCACCGGAGGGACGTTCGTCAGGTCCTGCTCAGGCTCAGGCAGAATCACCTCTTCGCTAAATACGAGAAGTGCCTCTTTGAGCAGACCTTGCTTCCGTTTTTGGGCTACATTATTTCTCAGACCGGCCTACGAATGGATCCAGAGAAACTGTCTGCCATCGAGAAATGGCCTCGACCGGAGGGGTTGAAGGCCATTCAGCGATTCCTGGGCTTCGCCAACTACTACCGCCTCTTCATACCACACTTCTCTTCTCGGACTGCCCCAATTTCCGTGCTCACCCGTAAGGGTACTAATCCCAAAGAGTGGCCGCCCGAAGCAGAGGAGGCCTTTCTTTCCCTAAAACAGGCCTTCTCTTCCGCCCCGGTGCTGCATCGCCCAGATGGCAACAAGCAGTTCTTCCTGGAAGTTGACGCCTCCTCCTCTGGAGCCGGAGCGGTACTTACTCAAAAATCATCTTCCGGGAGAATGGTAACTTGTGGCTTCTTCTCCAAACTCTTCTCCTCTTCTGAGCGCAACTATTCCATAGGAGACCGAGAGTTATTGGCCATCAAGCTGGCATTGGAGGAGTGGCGTTACCTACTCGAGGGGGCTCTTCACCTGGTAATAATTTATACTGACCACAAGAACTTGGCTTACCTCCAGCATGCCCAGAGACTTAACCCGCGCCAAGCCCGGTGATCCTTGTTTTTTGCTCGCTTTGATTTTGTTCTTCATTTTCGCCCGGCTGACAAAAACGTCAAAGCAGACGCCTTGTCCCGATCCTTTCTGGTGTCCGATCTCGAGGAAGAACCTAAACATATCATCGATCCCGCCAGAGTAATGCAGGTGGCTCCCGTGAGTCTAAATCGTCTCCCTCCCGGTAAGACGTTTGTTTCAGTACCTGATCGGGAGAAGATCCTACACTGGGGCCATTCGTCTAAACTAGCTGGCCACGCCGGTCAGAAAAAGACCCTCCAGCTTATTTCCCGGCACTACTGGTGGCCTACCCTGCACAAGGACATAATAGACTTTGTTTCTGCCTGTGTGTCCTGCGCCCGCAACAAAGTCCCGAGACACCTGCCAGCCGGTCGCCTCCTTCCGCTTCCTGTGCCTGCTGCCCCCTGGCAGCATATTGCTATGGACTTCATAACTGATCTCCCCGTCTCTGCCGGTTGTACGGTCATTTGGGTGGTCGCTGACCGCTTTTCCAAGATGGCTCACTTTATTCCCCTGCCAGGCCTCCCGTCTGCACCCGAGCTGGCTAAAGACTTTATTCGCCACATCTTCCGTCTTCATGGCCTGCCCCTCCACATCGTGTCGGATCGTGGGGTACAGTTCACCTCACGTTTCTGGAGAGCCACTTGTAAACTGCTAGACATCACCCTGGACTTCTCTTCCGCTTACCACCCACAGTCCAATGGTCAAGTGGAGCGGATCAATCAGAACCTGACCAGTTACCTCCGGCACTTCGTTAATGCCCATCATTCAGACTGGGTGGATCTCCTACCATGGGCCGAGTTCTCTTATAATAATCACCAGAGCGAATCCTCCTCCAAATCCCCGTTTTTTGTAGTCTTCGGTCAGCATCCTCGGATTCCTTTTCCTGCCTCCACCTCTGTGGACAACCCGGCTGCGGAATCTCTCGTTAGCAAATTTTCCTCCATTTGGGAGAGTACCCGATCCGCACTCCTTCAGTCGTCCGAACGGATGAAAAGACACGCTGACAAAAAACGCCTGGATCCTCCACAATTTCGTCCTGGAGATAAAGTCTGGCTCTCATCTAAATATGTCCGACTCAAGATACCTTCCTACAAGTTAGGGCCTCGGTTCATCGGTCCTCTGGAGGTCATCAGTCAGATCAACCCGGTGGCCTATAAATTGAAACTCCCGGCCAACTTACGGATCCCTAACTCCTTCCATGTATCTCTCCTCAAACCTGTGGTTCTTAACTCTTTTTCCAAGTCTACAGGTACGCCTCCTGCTCCGGTTTCTGCTGAGGACGAGTTTGAGGTAGAGAATATTCTTGCCACCAAAAGGGTAAGAGGAAAGACCTTTTTTCTAGTAGATTGGAAGGGGTTTGGTCCTGAGGAGAGAACGTGGGAGCCCCGGGAGAACATCCATGCCCCTCTTATCCTTGCTAAATTTCTGTCTGGCCTAAAAAAGGGGGGGCCTAAAGGGGGGGGTACTGTAGCGCCGGCGTCCCTGCCCTCTGCTAGGCAGGGACGCTGTTCCCCTCACCTCTCTGCTCCGTGCCCGGCGTCCTCCTCCCGCTCTGCTGGCAGCGCGCGCTCCTTCCCGGCCACTGTGCTTAGGGCGCGCGCGCTCTCCCTCCCTCTTAAAGGGGCCGCGCGCGCCGTCCTAAGGAGTCCCCGGCCAATGGCCGGAGGACTTCACCATATATAAGGCACCTCCTCCAAAATGGAGGTGCCCGAGCAATGTTGTTGCACTGTTCACTACTCTGCTTCAGCCCTCAGGTCCCGTTGCCAGTTACCTGCCAGATACCTGCCAGATTCCTGCCTGATTATCTGCTACCTGCCTGCTAGTCTGAGGTCCGACGGTCTGCCTTACTACTCCTGTCAGTCTGTCTAAGGACCAGCCTGCCCGCTCACCTGGGAGCGCACATCAGCCACCTGCCTGCTTGCCTGAGGTCCGACGGTCTGCCTTCCAACTCCTGTCAGTCTGTCTATGGACCAGCTTGCCCGCTCACCTGGGAGCACACATCTGCTACCTGTCTGCTAGCCTACCTGGAGGCTCCGCCGTCACGTGCTGTGACCACCCGCCTGTCCAGAGACTTCTGCCCGCTCACCTGGGAGCGCTCATCTGCCGCCTGTCTGTTGGTCTTCCTGGAGGCTCCGCCGTCACATGCTGTGACCACCCGTTCATCCAGAGACTCACGCCTGCTCACCTGGGAGCTCACGTCTATCATCAGCCGCCACAGGTCGTACCAACCCTTTACCTAGAGACTGCCCCGGTCACTTGCCGTGACCATCTGCCCGTTCATCCAGAGACTGCCCCGGTCACTTGCCGTGACCATCTGCCCGTTCATTCAGAGACTGCCCCGGTCACTTGCCGTGACCATCAGCCCGTTCATCCAGAGACTGCCCCGGTCACTTGCCGTGACCTCCAGCCCGTTCACTCAGAGACTGTCCCGGTCACCTGCTGTGACTTCCTGCCCGTCTTCCCTGGTCGCCACCCGCTCCCTTACAAGGACCGCCCCCTTGTATAGTAGCTCAGAGGTTCCGCCTCCCAGACCCGTTACACTCTGCATGATGGGAGGAAGGAGCATCAGGGTGAGGAGGAGTATGTGGTCGAGACTCACGGCTACTAAGATTTGACCGTGTGGAAGACAGACCGGAGGTGGTGGTGCCCAGTTAACTAGAAGTATTATCTGCTATCCAATTAATAACCTGTTCACACTGATCAGTTCGCAATACTGGTGTTGTTCTGTGCTTCCCTAGTAATTCGGTCAAGAAGTGGGAGCGAGAAGATGTGGCTGTTGGTTGTGGCACATTTTCACCTTGGCCACGGCCCCGTCCTCTGCACGCATCATCACTAGAATGTCCAGTTCCACGTCCCTTGCCACGCGCCTTTCCCATTGTAAAGGAAGTAAAATAGCTTACACTCGCACTATCAATGGAAAAAGGGTAATAAAAAGTAGATTAGAACCGTGGAAGAGGAAAACCACAGTTCTATTTCTCTGGCCTACACCCGACTAGAGATGAGCGGTGTTCGACTTGAACTGTTCGCCAATCTCAAATTTGAGCTGTTTTGGGCGGTGTTCGAGCAGTTCGGCGAACACGAACGATTTGAACAAAATTTGGCTGTTCGAGGTTATGTTCGATAACTGTTCGTGCACCAAAATCATAACTGGATTTTTTCTCAGTAATGATGAAAAGTAATGTTAATACGCAGTTTGAGTGTACAGCGGGGTGGGGGGAGGGGCAGGGGATGGATCTCTGCAGGAATAATGAAGATCTCCATTTTTTTTTCTCTTTCCCGCATTTGCAGTGGGGAGGTGCAATCTGTCAGCCTATCAGCAGCGCACACACGGAGCGAAGTGCTTTTTTTCACACAAGCAAGGGCATGTGTCATTGGCAGTGTATGTCACATGTCCTTGCCCTATAAGACCCAGCCATTTTCCCCGTCGCCACCATTTTCTCACTGCTGCAGCTGCGTGTTAGGCTGCACCGCTGTTGCTGTGTGCGCTATACCTTGTTAATTTCAATCCAATTTTCGCACAAATCTACAGATAGCTTGGGAGTATGGAATAGTTGTGATTGCAGTCCTTTTAAGGACTAGGTTACAGCATTTCCTACGACTTTTATCAGGCAGGTCTGTGCTCTTAAATAGATAGGTTGGGAGTAAAGACTAATTGTAATTGCAGTCCTTTTCAGGACTAAGTTATATCAGTTCCTATCAGTTTTTGCAAGGCAGGTCTGTGCCAGTGCTGTGCAAGTTTTTTTCACAGCATTTCGCTAAATCTAGCAAAGCTAATCCTTTTTGGCCTATTGCAGAGTGTGTTAGTCAGTGGAGTAGCCTATCTGTGTTGCAAGCTACACCACCTGTGTATAGAATACCAATTTTTTTACTGCACCTAGTGAAGTAAAACCTTTTGGGCATAGCATCATTCTATTAGTCCATCTATACTGACCTCCATAAGGTTGCAAATTGAATATAATTTTTTCTGCATCTACCTCTGAAAAAATATTTGGGCTTCTAGCTGTGTGTGGGACTTGTTCTATTAGTCCATCTATACTGACCTCCATCAGGTTGCAAATTGAATATAATTTTTTTCTGCATCTAGCTCTGAAAAAATATTTGGCCTTCTAGCAGTGTGTGGGACTTGTTCTATTAGTCCATCTATACTGACCTCCATCAGGTTGCAAATTGAATATAATTTTTTTCTGCATCTAGCTCTGAAAAATTATTTGGCCTTCTAGCAGTGTGTTGGACTTGTTCTATTAGTCCATCTATACTGACCTCCATCAGGTTGCAAATTGAATATAATATTTTTCTTCATCTAGCTCTGAAAAAATATTTGGCCTTCTAGCAGTGTGTGGAACTTGTTCTATTAGTCCATCTATACTGACCTCCATCACGTTGCAAATTGAATATAATTTTTTTCTGCATCTAGCTCTGAAAAAATATTTGGCCTTCTAGCTGTGTGTGGGACTTGTTCTATTAGTCCATCTATACTGACCTCCATCAGGTTGCAAACTGAATATAATTTTTTTCTGCATCTAACCCAAACAATAGTTTTGGCCTAATACCACATTTTAGCCACTCAGCTCTGCTCGGTTCCCATCCATTGTTTTTTTGTGCCAACAACTCCAGAGTTGTGAATTAGTTAACCACCAAAATGAGTGGAAAAAGGCCTGCTGCTGGTGGAAAGGGGAATAGGCGTGTTGGGAAGGGGAAAAAAGGTTGTGTCCGTGGAGTAGATGTTAAAGCAACAGTAACATCTGCAGAAGAAAGACCATCTTCCAGCAAAACTAAAATGTCTACTTCTTTTAGCGGACAATGTGATAAGATCCCTTTCTTACGGCCACGCCAATCACTACAAATTCCAGATGAGGCACAAAAACAGGAGGTGCTTCAACAGATATCAAGTGCTCCTTTAAGTGGGCTCTCCTTCACATCAACTTCAACATCACAAATACTCCAGTCCTCAGAGGTGTCACCCCAATCGCACTTGCTTCCTCACAGCTCCCAAATCTCCAGCTGCCCGTCTGAGTATGAGGTAGAACAGATGGTTGAGTCTGCAGAGCTGTTTACTCATACTATAGCCTGGGAATCAGAGGTCGGTTCCAGCGCTTCTGTGAATCCAGACGAGGAAATGATCTGCACTGATGCCCAGAATCTTTATGAGTCGGATCCAGGACCAGACGCAGAACGTTCTGACCATAATGTAGACCCTCATTCCCAAACTGTAACTCCTGTTGGTGGAGACAATGAGGAAGATGATGATGAGACTCAAATACCTGATTGGAGCGACAATTTTAGTTTTTTGTCAGGGCAGGAACAGGTTGGCTCTGAGGACGACGGGTGTGATAACACACAGGGTGATGATGATGAGGTTGGAGATCCCACTTACTGTCAACCCACAGTCAGCCAAGAGATGAGGTCAGCAGAGGAGGTGGAGGAAGATGCTAGTGACGACGAGGTCAGGTTGCGTCTTCCTGGACAGAGACGTAGTACTGGAAGCACGTCAACAACTGCATCCACAAACACATCTCTGCCTCTGACCACAAGTCGTGGTGGCTCTTCAGGTCGCATGGGTGCTAAGCCTTGCATAGCCTGGGCATTTTTTCAGATCGATAAAGATGACTGAACTCGTGTTATCTGTAACATTTGTCAACAAAAGCTAAGTAGAGGCCAAAAAATACATAGTTTGAGTACTTCATGCATGAACCGGCACATGGACATGAAGCATAAGTTGCAGTGGGAAGCTCACTGTGCTACAATGCGGCCTAGCCGGCCGGGCCAACCACCGTCTGCCCCATCTTGTGCATCTGCGGCCTCTTCATCCTCTGTGACTGGGGGGACAGCAGTCACACCTGTTTTGGGACGCAGGCCTGCCACCTCTTTACCAGCAACAGCCAGCGTGATTGGCAGGTCATCATTTTCTTCGGAGGTGGTAACACCAGCTGGTGTTGAGCGCTGTCCGACATCGATAGCACCACCTTTGGATCAAGGCAACCTAACATGTCCGCCTGCATCTTCCTCACAGACCGGCAGTTTGCCGGGGACACCCTTATCAACCCCGTCTAAGCACAACAGCCAGCCCTCAGTCCCTCAGATGTGGACAAGTAAAAGACCATTTCCTCCTAGCCATGAGAAAGCTAAGAGGTTGAATTTCACCATCTGCAAGCTCTTGGCTACAGAAATGCTGCCTTTCTGCCTGGTGAACACAGAGGATTTTCGAGACCTTATGTCCGTCGCAGTGCCCCAGTACCAGATGCCCAGTCGGCACTACTTCTCAAAGAAAGGTGTGCCTGCGCTCCACCAGCATGTCGCACACAACATCACCGCTTCTTTGAGAAACTCTGTGTGTGACAGGGTGCATTTCACCACAGACACTTGGACGAGTAGGCATGGACAGGGGCGTTACATGTCACTGACTGGGCACTGGGTTACTATGGTGACAGCAGGACAAGGGGCTGCTGTCTAAGTCTTGCCGTCCCCACGAGTTGTGCGTCAATCCTCTTTATGTCAAAGTTCCTCCACTGCTTCTGCTTCCTCAACCTCCTCTCGGTCCTCCACCTGCACCCAAAGCCTGTCTGGTCATGCCACAAGCTTTCTAACAGCGCAGAAGGGATCCTGCACACCTCCTTACTATGATGGCAGTAGGGCTCAACGTCATCAGGCGGTTTTTACTTTGAAATGTCTGGGAAATGTGAGTCACACAGCTGAGGAGTTGTGGTCAGCTCTGGAGAACCAATTTCATGAATGGTTGTCTCCACTGGACCTGAAACCAGGGAAGGCCGTGTGCGACAATGCTGCAAACCTGGGTGCGGCCCTTCGCCGGGGCAATGTCACACACGTGCCTTGTATGGCTCACGTGTTAAACCTGGTTGTCCAGCAATTTTTAGCCCACTATCCCGGACTAGATGGCCTTCTGCAGAGGGCACGGGCGCTGTGTGCTCACTTCCGCCGTTTGCATCCCGCAGCTCAGCGACTTACATCTCTACAGAAGTCATTGGGCCTGCCACTTCACCGGCTAAAATGCGATGTGCCTACTCGGTGGAATTCAACTCTGCACATGTTGCAGCGACTGTGGCAGCACCGACAAGCCCTGGTGCAATACGTTCTGACGTATAGCCTAGGCCAACGGGATCCAGAGGTGGGGCAAATCACGCTGGAGGAGTGGTCTCAGATCAGGGACCTATGCACCCTTCTGCACAGTTTTGAAATGGTGACGAAGATGTTTAGTGGTGACGATGCCATTATCAGCATGACTATTCTGGTGATCTACATGCTGGAGCACATGTTAAACAGAATTCGGAGTCAGGTGGTGGCACAAGAGGAGGTGGAGGAAGTAGAGGAGGAGGAGTTGTATGCGGAAGGGCTAACATCTGCAAAGTCCAGACGGTCGGCAGCACCAAGGCGGCAGGCATGTGAGGGTGGGGGAGATGGTTTTACCAGGGCGCATGGTAGCAGCCAAACTAGTGAGGAAGGTGCAGGTGCCCAGGAAGAAGTGGAGGACGAACTGATGGAAGACTCATCAGATGAGGGAGACCACATTTCTGTTGTGCGAGGTTGGGGGGAGAGGACAGAGGAAGGAAGCATGATTGTTAACTCGCCATCAACACAACAGGGACTTGTTGCTCCTGGATGCGCAAGACACATGAGTGCCTTCTTGCTGCACTACCTGCAACATGACCCTCGAATTGGGAGAATTAGAAATAATCCTGACTACTGGGCTGCCACACTCTTAGATCCCCCACACTCTTCGATCAACCTTTTCAATTTGGGTTTTGTAGCAGTGTGCAGTACTGATTCTATTAGGCCATCTATACTAAGCTCCACCAGATTTAAAATTAATAATAATTTTTAGCTGCATCTAGCCCGGAAAATAATTTTGGGGCTCCGAGATGCGCAAGACACATAAGTGCCTTCTTGCTGCACTACCTGCAACATGACCCTCAGATTGTCAGAATTCGAAGTAATCCTGACTACTGGGCTGCCACACTCTTAGATCCCCCACACTCTTCGATCAACCTTTTCATTTTAATAAAGACCAAAAAAATGGTCATTTTTGAAATTATAAGCATTAGCAGGTTATTAGAAACTGAAATCAAACAGTTTTCAACTCAAAACTTTATTCTAGGTGATGTTACATTTGCACATAGGACCCCTATGTGAAGAAGAAGAAGAAGAAGAAGAAGAAGAAGAAGAAGAAGAAGAAGAAGAAGAAGAAGAAGAAGAAGAAGAAGAAGAAGAAGAAGAAGAAGAAGAAGAAGAAGAAGAAGAAGAAGAAGAAGAAGAAGAAGAAGAAGAAGAAGAAGAAGAAGAAGAAGAAGAAGAAGAAGAAGAAGAAGAAGAAGAAGAAGAAGAACAGTTGGTAGAGCATGAGACACTTAATCTCAGGGTCGTGGGTTCGAGCCCCACGTTGGGCAGTTGCTTATTGCTGCCTTTTACTACTTATGCTAACCACTGTCAACCAAGATAACCCCTTACGAACTGCCCCCTTCTGCTTGCTACAAAACATGACAAACAGCATAGCCCTGCAGGATAAAGAGCAGGGAAGGCCCAAAAGGATGGGAAGCGAAAGAAAAGCAGCAAGTGCCCAATGTTTTCGCAAGTGTCTGCAAAGTCAATGAGGAAAGAGATGCGCTGCAATGATCAGCAAATGAGAAAAGGAGCTGTGCTGGCTAGCTCAGTCGGTAGAGCATGAGACTCTTAATCTCAGGGTTGTGGGTTTGAGCCCCACGTTGGGCGGTTGCTTATTGCTGCCTTTTACTACTTATGCTAACCACTGTCAACCAAGATAACCCCTTACGAACTGCCCCCTTCTGCTTGCTACAAAACATGACAAACAGCATAGCCCTGCAGGATAAAGAGCAGGGAAGGCCCAAAAAGATGGGAAGCGAAAGAAAAGCAGCAAGTGCTCAATGTTTTCGCAAGTGTCTGCAAAGTCAATGAGGGAAGAGATGCGCTGCAATGATCAGCAAATGAGAAAAGGAGCTGTGCTGCATTGGCCGGGAATCGAACCCGGGACTCCCGTGTGGCAGGCGAGAATTCTACCACTGAACCACCAATGCTTGGATGAGTCATTCATGTCAGTGGTGCCTGCCAGATCCAGGTCCCAGGATCA